>NC_077237.1:31849688-32450522 GCF_947179165.1 Solanum dulcamara | reverse complement strand
CAGTTAATGACTTATGCCGATCAAATTAAAGAAGAGAAGTTGATGGAGAGGTCTAGAGGGTTCAAAAAAGCTAGAGTGGATGGTGGAAGGTTGAATCCTCAAAGGTCCGGTTATGGCAACAATGGCAAAGGACAAGGTGGGCGGTGGTTTGTGGGACAAGGTTCCACCAATACTCCTTCTCCCAAGTTCAACAAGGACAAGGGTCCTAATCCAATGGTCCCAAAGATAATATTGGTGCCCAAGCGTTTCCCTCATGTAAGAAGTGCGGGAAGACCCATAAAGGGGAGTGCTTGGAGGGCTCAAATGCATGCTTCATATATGGTATACCGGGTCAACATGCTAGGGATTGTAGCAGTGGTGGTGGTGGTAGGCCTCAAGGCCAAGTTTCTCATAGACAACAAGCTCAAGAAGGTGGTCAACATACCAATTATTTCTATGCCTTTTATGGTAGGAAAGAGGTTGAGAAAGCACCAAATGTTATTACCAGTATGTTGAATATCTTTACTTTTGATGTATATGCATTGTTGGACCCGAGTGCAAACTTTTCATTTGTCACACCATTCTTAGCTAATAGGTTTGATATATTTCCCAAAATGTTAGTAGAGACTTATTTGGTGTCTACCCTCGTGGGTGATTCAGTTGTGGCTAGAAAGGTCTATAAGGGTTGTCCCGTGTCTATCTTGCATAAAGTTGTCACTTGTGATCTCATAGAGCTTGACATGGTAGATTTTAATGTTATACTTGGGATGTATTGGTTACATATGTCTTATGCTTCCATAGATTGTAGGACTCATCAAGTTCTAATATCCAAATGAGTCCATTCATGAATGGGAGGGTCGTGATTAGGTAGTGAGGATAAGTTTATTTCCTGTCTTAAGGCCCAAATTGATTGGCAAGGGTTGTATTTACCACATTGTAAGGGTTAGGGATGTCGTCCTCCTCTTAAGTCATTTCCCATAGTCAATTATTTTTTGGATGTCTTTACCGATGACCTTCCCAGTATCCCTCCCAAAAGAGAAGTCAATTTTGGTATCGATCTCCTCCCTGATACCCAACATATCTCTATTCCTCATTAATGAATGACCCCGATAGAATCGAAGGACTTGAAGGAACAATTAAATGACTTATTAGAAAAGGGGTTCATAAGGCCAAGTATTTCTCCATGGGGTGCTCCGGTGCTATTTGTAATAAAGAAGGATGGGTTGTTTCAAATGTGCATAGAAAATCGATAATAGAATAAGGCGACCATTAAGAACAAGTACCCAATCCCTAGGATATATGATTTGTTTGATCAATTGTAAGAGGCAAGTTACTTCTCCATGATTGACCTTCGGTCTAGCTATCACTAACTAAGGGTGAGGGAGTGTGACATTCCCAAAATAGCATTTTGGACAAGGTATGGTCACTTTGTATCACGACCCAACCCCGTAGATCATGACGAGTACCTGAAATGGACACTCACATATACCCTTCCTAGCTATAAGCAAACCTATCCCCTATTTAAGTCACAGTATACAAATATACTAGATAATACCTCAGTCGTCATGGCTATCACGATAGGGGAAAACATCCCCCAAAATATAAACCATATTAGCACAACTGTGCATACGTGCGTATACAACCCATATACATATCTACAGACCTCTAAAAGTATAATGATAACATAAGGCGGGACACGGTCCCCGCCGTACCCCTGAATAAACAAAATGAGTGTACTCCGATACAATAGAGCTTTTCCCGAACTTGTTGGTAGGAGTCCTAAGCTGTTGGGTCTCCAAAATATGCATCTGTACCTGCGGGCATGAACGCAGCCCCCCGAAGAAAGGCGTGTCAGTATGACATATGTACTGAATATGTAAAGCATAACTAGAAATATATCTGAAATAAAAAGAGCCAGGGGGATAAATTCATTACTTAAGAAAACACTATAATTGTACCTTGTGAATCATAAAACATACATGCTCATATTATACAATATAGCCGGCCCCTTTAGGGACTTGGTGAAACATATATCTGTAGGACCATCATAGGGCCCGACGCCATCATCACCTTATCATATCACATCACATCATCATATATATTGTTACACCCCACATTCTTGAACTCGAAAGGTTCCTAAAGCTACTTAGAAGCTATCATGTGATCCGCCTAAGTTACGACACTATTAAACAATTCTAAGAAGGGAAAATGTGACACCCCATAGTAGGGAAGATTGGAGATAAGGTCAAGAGAAGTCGGAGGAAGTTGGAGGCCAAGCGATGAGTCATAGGACTTGATTTGCTTACATACGCCTCTAACTTAGAAGTTTACTTACCTAAAGCTATTTGAGTACACCCCAAGCTTCCATAGCATGAATGACATAGGCTCTTAAACTAAGACGAGATTACGAACCCACGAGGAAGAAAAAAAAAATTCGTGGGGCAGCCAATAGGAGAGTGACACGTGGAAGCCCTAAGAAAGCAGGTGACCCACCTACTTGGGGTCAAGTAGGTGACCCACCTGCTTGGGGGAGGTGGACCCCGCTGCCATGTGGCAGCACCCCATTGGCCGCATGGTTGAGGTGGCCCAATGATGGCCTGACACGTGTCACCCTTAGGGGCTGACACGTGTCACCCTTAGGGGCTGACACGTGTCACCTTATATATATATATTAATAGGTGATGCTTCAGCTGTTAACATATCCTAAAACAGAACCTAGACTTAGAAAAAAATACGTAGAAGAGAGAAAAAGAGGCAGCTTTGGTTCTTGAAATTTTAAGGTAAGTTTCTCAACTTTCTTCCGTGAATTAATTATATACGGTGTATATTAAGTACGTGGATACGTATATATGTGTTTTAAGATGTTTATGGAACTGAAACTCCAGCGTTGCAACTGAAATTTGGAAGGAAAAAAAAAGAGAAAACGTGAAAAGGGGCAAGGGAGAGGGTTACGGATTTGACCCTTATTAGGTAAGCTTCCGGGTTTCGTTCCGTGAATTAATTTTTTGACGTGTCCCTAAGTTGTATATTAGTGTTTTATAACCTAAAAATTTAATTCGGGGCAGCGACGAAGTACCACAAGCAGCCCGCTCAATTTCAGCAAATTGAAGAAGTTCCGAGGCACAATTTCGGCTAGTTTTAACCAATTTCGGGAAAGGTAAGTCCTTCCCCTTTAATTTGAAGTTTATGATGTTAAATTGGAGTGTATTATACACCTTATTATCTGCTGTAAGTTGGGTAAAAGGCTTCAAAAGTTCGACGTTCGAAATAAGCGAAATTGAAATCGCTATAGTTAATTGTAATCGAATAATGCCTCGTACTTGTGGTATGTGACTGCTGGTCGTGTGATGAGTTGTTAGGGTGCTGGAATGTGTGTTGATAAGGGTGTGGGTGGCTGCTGGTTTCAGCCACACGACCCTCCGCTTTGCAATTAAAAATTTCGCGAAAGAAAGATTAAAAACTCTAGTTTTGGTATTTTAGTGTGGAGTGAATTGTTGGGAATTTATATGGTGTAATGATGTCGTAATATGTATATGTATGGGCTGCTGGTTATGTTGTTGGTTAGCTGCAGGTGTTAAGGACATGGTTTTGGATTTGGATAGGGCACGTTATAGGGGAGGTGCTGCCCGATTTTTTGTTAACTTCTTAAACTGGTTAAGGAACTAGTCGAGGGTGCGAGCGAGGGGACGAGCTCTATGAATACTCGTAGGTAGTCTAAGTTGCTGAAAAGTCTAAGGTTGTTAATACTTGCCTTACTTCCATGTTAAATAGGTTTCGAAGACAACGACGTGGACACGATTACGGGAAATCCATAAGAGGTAGGTAAAGCCTATTCTTTCTCTTCTTTTGGCATGTCGTAGAGGTAAGTAAAGAATGATGTTATCTCTGAAGTAATTCCATTTCTAAGTGTCTTTTATTCACTTCTGGGTAATGAACTTTTATAACAGTTAAGATACTTTCCTTGAGCCTTACCTATACTAAGGATTTAATGAATATACGGGCTCCTAGTTGTAAGGACTATATAAAAACATGTATTCTGGAGTCCTTAAGCAGTTAGCATTATCTTAGTACGTGTCTAAGGACCCCAAAACACTAACTAGTATAGCCCCTAATGTCATTTAAAGGGCATTTAAGGTGATTACATTACAATCCTGATTCTCAGACAATAGCTTAATTTTCTTCTACGATTGAGTCTTCAATAATGATTTAAATTGCATATAGTTGCTCATTAATCTACTCGTGTATACTGTGACCCATCTTTCCCTGAGTCCCAGGCCAGGATATGTTCTCGTGCGCAACTCACTGCATTATTCCTCGAGTCCCTCACTAGAGGGCTGGGATACGTGTATATATATATATGATGATATGTGGTAATAAGGTGGTGATGGCATTGGGCTGTGATGATATTACAGAGGTATCCACTGGACCCCTGATAGGGCCGGCTATACGATATAATTTGAACATGCATATTTTGATACTTCACAGGTTACAGGTATAAGTTTTCATATGATATGTTATCCCCTGCTTCGCTGTTTCAGATATGTGTTCAGTTATTCCATATTACGTTTTACATACTCAATACATATGTCGTACTGACCCCCTTCTCTGGGGGCTGCGTTCATGCCCGCAGGTACAGGTACACAGTTTGGGGATCCGCCAGCATAGGAGTCCCACTCAGCAGTCCAGAAGTGCTCCATTGTGCTGGAGCCTGATTTTGGTACTAAACGTGGTGTATATATTTGTTTGGTTATGGGTACGGTGGGGGCCCTGTCCCGCCTTATGTCACTGTTTTCTTACTCTTAGAGGTCTGTGGATACGTATGTGGGTTGTGCTTGTATATGAGTGGGATCTGAGTTATATATATATATGTATGTACAGCTGTACTGATATGACCTATGATTTTGGGCGTTTCCTGTATTGTGGCAGCCTTGTCGGCTTGCGTATATGTGTGTTATGGAACGACCCTATATATAGTAATACAGCCTTATCGGCTTGTATGTTTTCATATACATTGATGCATTTTGGGTATAAACAGGAGACAGGTTATGTATAGGTAGTAGGGGTACGCGTGTGTGCCCGGTTGGGCACCCGTCACGGCCTACGGGGTTGGGTCGTGACATATATATATATACATATGTTCCCGGCCCTCTAGTGAGGGACTCAGTGAGTTTTTCATGTCATTGCATTATCATTTCCTCATATAGCCTACCTGACCCTTTAGTGAGGACTCGGTGGATAGTGCAGTAAACTACGCATGATTACGTTCCCGGCCCGAGACTCAGTAAAAGAAGGATTACAGTATACACGAGTAGAGTAGTGAGTAACCATATGCAATTTAACCCATCATTGGAGACTTGTTGAAATAATCAAAATGAACTATCGTTCGAAAATTAGGACAATAGCTATAACAAGTACCTTAGGAAAATGAACTATCGTTTGCATCAAGGTAGCACTTTTAAAATCATCAACTCGTATCAAGGCATAATGAAATATCTTTTGGATGTCAAGAAAATATCCATCTTAGTGGCTTTGAGAATGGGGACCTCCTTGGGATCACATATACTTCATCTATTTATTTCATAAAGTTCATGCCAAAAAAAAGAAGATTTACTTTACCTACTTACTCCTTCCCAAGGTATAGAAAAACTTGAGAAGCCATAGTTCAATTATTGGAAGAGTTCTAGATTAAAGGAGTGAATGAGAGTCATGCCTTATACCACAACATCAATTATACCAACTTAGGATGGTCAGACACTTTCACATGAATTGAGGCAAAAGGACATATGTTCTAGGAAATTAAAAATGTTGGTCATCCTAGTGTACTTAAGAATAGGAGCTTCTTGTAGATTTTTCCCATTCTTCATCCATTGGCTTTCTATGGGTCATGCTAAAAGAAGGAATAGAATAAGCTTTACATACCCTCTACTTTCCCTCATAGAGTCATTATATATATATCGTACCCGGCCCATCATGAGCTCAGTATCATAACCTTCTCATTGCTTTACCATACTATCACATAATGTATCTGGCCCATGATGGGATTCGGTGAGTAATCATAGCATTATAAAATCGTACTTATGTCAAAGACATGTCAAGAAGGAAGAAGGGTAGCTTTACCAACTTGTACCAAAAACATGCCAAGATAAAGAAAGGCTTCACAAATATGTTTAGGTATTAATTGAAATCCGTATTGTCTTGATACCTCCTTAACCTATTTTACATGAAAGTAATACTAAGGTTAATAGTTTTTCACTCTCCAATATCCTACTCTACAACCAAGTATTAATAGGATTTATTTCCTATCCATTACCCTCGACTAGTTTGTTATTAGTTCCAAAGCTACCGAAAATTGGGTAGCATTTTCCCTATAACATCAACATCCATGAGATTTTAACTCGGCCAAAATATCAACAACCATATTAACAACAACAACCAGCAGCATATTTATAAGTAAATTGTCATGACCTAACCCAGTGGTCTGCGACTGGGGTCCGACCTGGAAAAGAGAAAAGAGAGACAGGCTTTACATACCTCTTACGGGTTACTCTTTGTCATGTTTGCCTCATCGTCCTTTGAACCTATTCAACACGGAAGAAATACGAACATCAAAAATCCTTGACTTTTTAGCATCTTAAGTTGTACACGGGTATTCATAGAACTCATTTCCTCGGTCGTCTTCTCGACTAGTTCTTTAGTTAGTTAAGGCATTACCGGAAATTGGGCAGCACCTCCTCTATAATATGCCCTATCTGAATTTCTAATAACATCCCTAACCACTACAAACAACCAACAACAACAACCTGCAGCATATATATATAAGCAATTCACATGAACATTACACAATACAAACTCCAAACGACTCGCTCAAAGTTACGATAACCAAAATAGGGTTTCTAGTCTTTATTTTGTAAAACCTTTAATCGTACGAAGCGTAGGGTTGTGTGGCTGAAACCAGAAGATCCCAAACCTCTTTTAGAGTAATTTTAGGCCCTTCAACACACCACCACACACTTGTAACATCACCCCACATGCACAACACCTCATTTCAACTACAATTTAACTATAATGACTTCAATTTTAGATTATTTCCAACGTCAAGCATTTCTATGATATTTTCACATTTCCGGTCACTTACATGACATATAATAAACTTCATACCAACACCATAACCTCTAAATTGAAATTAAAGACCTTACCTTATCCGAAATTGGCCAAAACTCGCCAAAACTATCAAAACGTGAATTCTGGACAGCCTATTGTCTTGTATTGTCGCTTAGTTTCAAAGGGGTAATTAAGGGAAAAAGGATTTTTAGCCTCAATTAAAGTTATATACATTTATATTAGGGTCACATAAAATTTAGAATCTCCCCTACAGAAAGTTTTACAAAAAGATATGCCCCAAATACTAACAGCAGTCCGTGTAGGATTTCCCAAACAAAATCTGGGCAGCACCTCCTCTATACTTCATCACCCTTTTTCGAGCAGATAAAATAAAAAATGGGTTTTATAGGCTAAATAAAAGTTATAGACCTATGAAATATATTTCCAAAACATCTTGAATCACTCAAAATGAAGCTTTACACAAGGAGTTATACTAGTATTACTAACAGCAGTCTCATTAAAACCGGGTTTGTT
This sequence comes from Solanum dulcamara, assembly GCF_947179165.1. NCBI lineage: Eukaryota > Viridiplantae > Streptophyta > Magnoliopsida > Solanales > Solanaceae > Solanum > Solanum dulcamara. The sequence continues at coordinate 32,442,908 of NC_077237.1, read as the reverse complement.
TACAAGAACAAAAACCTCCTCGTTGCCCCAACGATAAATTTTATGTTGTTAAACACTGTTTCTTAACTGAAGAATACCTTAGACACTTAACTTACAGAACGAAATTGGAGGACTTACCTCTTCTTGGCAAAATTCGTGGCTGCCTCTAGCCTTCTCTCTAGTTTCTCTAAGTTTTCCAAAGTGAAAGGATGAAGAAGTGAAACATTTTCAGCATATTACACATGTATATATCCCTCCTTTAGAAGGAAGGTGACATGTGGAAGCCCCCTAGGGTGACACGTGGCAGCCCTCTAGGGTGCCACCTCATCCATGCCTCCAACCCAAAGATGCCACGTGGCAGCATGGGGTCCACCCCAAGTAGGTGAGTCACCTACTTGCTTCAAGTAGGTGCGTCGTCTCATTATTTCTCTTTTGTGGTTTCGTAATATCGTCTCACTTTAAGAGCCTATGTATTTCTTGCTACTTAAGATCAACGTGTACTCAAGTAGCTTAGTTATATGAGACGTCCAAGCCGGTAGCTTACGCAAGCAAGTCAAGTTCCACGATTTGTTAGTTGGACTCCAACTCCTTTCAAATACTTATACTCTATTTCCAACCTTCACTATCACGGGGAATCATATCCTTCCTTCCTTAGAGTTATTTGGTAACGTGACAGATAATAGGGATCACATGGCGATTTTCAAGAAGCTTAAGAACACATCTCAAGGTACAGAAGTACGACATATAACATAAATCACTTCAACATTGTACAATACAAGCTCTAAACAACTAGCTCCAGAATACGATACCAAAATAGAGTTTTTAATATTTATTTCACAAAATCTTTAACCATACAAAATAGAGGGTCGTGTGGCTTAAACTAGTAGCACCCACACCCTTTTAAAAATACTTTAAATCCCTGCAACACGCAACCCCACCAGCTGCACCCGTAGCACCACAATGACAACACACTATGCGACTTTGATTTAGCTACTACGACTTTAATTTAGCTTATTTTTAACGTCAAGCATCCTTGTGAAAATTTTCTAATTCTAGAATTATTTAATACATGTAATATACCTCATAACATCATCATAAACTCTAGTTCAAAAGAAAAACTCTTACCTTGTCCAGAACTCGTCAACCTCATCGAAACTTGCCTTGGAAGTTCCTTTAACATGCCTAAAACTTCTTGGCTGTTTGGTAACGTTTTGAGCGGCTCCAAACCATAAATTTTCATTATTAACACCTTCATAATATCATGGTTCACCTTAGATAATTAATTCACAGAATGAAATCAGAAGCTTACCTTTTTTTCCCCTCAAATCTGAAACTCTCTCTAGCTTGAGGGTTTCTCTCCTCTTCTTCTCTTTTCTAGAATATTTGGATGAAGTGATAACTTAAGGGATAAGTATGACTAAAAGTAATCAACATATATATATAGTCTACTTTAAAGGGGACACATATCATCCCCTAAGTGGTGACACATGTCAAGCCCTAAGTGGTGACATGTGTCAAGCCCTCATTGGGCCAACACACCCCTTTCGTCCAATCATAAGCTGCCATGTTGAATGTGGAGGGGAGGGGGTCCACCACCCTTGCTGCAGCTGCTGCCATATGGCACCCCCTCATGTTTCCATATGGCACTCTCTCGTGGGCTGCCACATGTTGCTTTCTTTTCCTCCTCGTGGGTTCGTAATCTCATTTTACTTTACGAATCTATGTAATCATTGCCACGTAAGCTTGGTATGTACTCAAGTAGTTTAAGTACGTAATATTTCCAAATTGGTAGCTTACGTAAGTAAGTTGAGTCCTATGACTCATTACTTGGCATCCAATTCCTTTTGGATTCTCATAATTATATTTCTAATCTTCCCTTTTATGGGGTATCACAATCTCCCTTCCTTAGAGTTGTTTGATAGCATCATAGATTATACGGCTCACATGATAACTTATAAGAAGCTTACGATCCTTTCAACAAACTTAATAAGCTTAAGAGGTTCAAAAAATTTAAGAAGCTTAAGAAGCTTGAGAAACTTCCAAGGTACAAAAGTATGGGGTATAACACTTTGAGTTCATAGTGATGAGTTTTAGGTTGACTGATGCACCGATGGTGTTTATGGACTTAATGAATAGAGTGTTCAAATCCTACCTTGATGCTTTTATTTTGGTCTTCATTGATGATATTTTAATCTACTCTCGGGGTAAGGAAGAGCATAAGAATCACTTGAGGATTGTGCTTGAAACATTGAGGGATAGGCAATTATTTGCAAAATTTAGTAAGTGCGAATTTTGGTTGAAGGAGGTGGCATTTCTTGGTCACATAGCGTCTGGAGATGGGATCAAGGTTGATTCTAAGAAAATGGAGGTGGTCAAGAAATGGCCTAGACCATTGTCTCCTTCAGACATTAGAAGTTTCTTAGGTCTATTCATATACTATAGAAGGTTCGTTGAAGCACTTTCTTCCATCTCATCTCTTATGATGAAATTGACCAAACAGAAGGCAAAGTTCATATGGACGGATGAGTGTGAGGAGATTTTCCAAACCTTGAAAGATCGACTTACCTCCGCTCCTATTTTGACTCTACCAGAAGGATTAGAGGGGTTTATGATTTAATGTGATGCTTCAAAGATTCTTTTGGGTTGTGTGTTAATGCAAACTGGTAAGGTCATAGCATATGCTTCTAGGCAATTGAAGGTGCATGAATGTAACTACCCTACCCATGATCTTGAGTTGGTGGCCATTGTATTTTCTTTAAAGATTTAGCAGCACTACCTCTATGTGGTACATGTTGATGTGTATTCCTCATAAAAGTCTTCAATATGTGTTCACCCAAAAGGACCTCAATCTAAGGCAAAAGAGGTGACTAGAACTCCTCAAGGACTATGATATGAGTGTGCACTACCATCCGAGTAAAGCCAATGTGGTTGCTGATGCACTTAGTAGAGTGTATTTGGGGAGTGTGGACCTTGTTGATGAAGGGAAGAGGGAGTTGGTAAAAGAGGTTCACCTGTTGGCTAGGTTAGGGGTGTAGTTGTGTGGTATCAATGATGGTGGTATGGTTGTTCAAAATAGGTTCGAATCCTCCTTGGTAGTGGATGTCAAGACAAAACAAGACCTTTACCCGACACTTGTTGAGTTAAAGGGGTTGGTGAAGAAAATGAAGGTAGAGGTCTTTTCCTAAGAGGGAGATGGGGTGCTATACTGTTACACCCCGCACTCTTGAGCTCGGAACGTCTTCTTAAGTTTCTTAGACACTATCATGTGAGACGGATAGGCTACGACAATATCAAACAACTCTAAGGAAAGAAGATTATGATACCTCGCGAGAAGGGAGGTTGGAGATAGTGTCATAAGAATCCGGAAAGAGTTGGAGACTAAGAAATGAGTCGTAGGACTCGATTTACCTACGTAAGGCACTAAGTTAAGAGTCTTATACACTTAAGTTGCTTAAGGATATATCAAGCTTACGTAGTACGGATTACATAGGCTCTTAAAGTGAGACAAAATTACGAACCCGCGAGGAAGGGAAAAAGACGACGCGTGGCAGCCAATGGAGGAGCGACACGTGGCAGCACCTCAAGCAAGCAGGTGATGCACCTACTTAGGTTCAAGTAGGTGATGCAGCTGCTTGGGGGAGGTGGACCCCGCTGCCACGTGGCAGCCCATAATTGGCAGCATGACACGGTGGCCAATCATGGATTGACACGTGTCATCCTTAGGGGCTGACACGTGTCACCCCTTGGGACCACATATATGTATGATATACATCTCAAACTTCAGCTTGTTCACCAACATTTCCAGCAGAAACGTGAACAAAGAACCCTAAAGCTAAGGAGAAAAAAATTGCGACGGCTTGGGAAAAAAATAGGTAAGTCCCATTTTCGTTCCGTAAATTAATTAATTAGCGTATACTACGATGATATGGAAGTATTAGTAGTACAAAATTAGGATTTGATGCAGCAAAAAACGGACAGCAAGCTGCCACGACGTTACAGCATGCTGAAAATATTTCCGAGGCGCGATTTTGGCGAGTTCTAGCCAATTTCGGGAAAGGTAAGTTCTTTCCCTCTAATTTGAAGTTTATGATGTTAAATTATGGTGTATTACACACATTAGGAGCTTATGGAAGTTGGGGAAAAGGTTTGAAAAGTTCAGCGTTCGAAATTAACGAATTTAGAATCGCTATAGTTAAGTTGTTGTCGAAATAAAGTGTTGTACGTGTAGGGGCTGCTGCTGGTTGTGTTGTGGCGTGTTGCAGGGTCTAAAAGTTATCTAAATGAGTTGTGGGAGCTGCTGGTTGCAGCCACAGGCTTTGCAATTAAAGAATTCGCGAAAGAAAGATTAAAAACTCTAGTTTTGGTATCTTAGTTTCGAGTGAATTGTTGGGGGGTTTATATTGTATAATTTTGGTCGTAATATGTATATGTATGGGCTGCTGGTTGCATTGTTGGTTGGCTGCAGGTTCTAAGGACATAGTTGGGAATTCGGATAGGGCACATTATAGGGGAGGTGCTGTCCGATTTTCGTTAACATCCTAACTAGTTAAGGAACTAGCCGAGAAGGCGAGCGAAGGGATGAATGTTATGAATACTCGTGGGTAGTCTAAGTTGCTGAAAAGTCCAAGGTTGTTAATACTTACATTACTTCCATGTTAAATAGGTTTTGAGGACAATGATGTGGACGTGATTAAGAGAAGTCCATACAAGGTATGTGAAGCTTTCCTTTGGCGTGTTTTTGGAATAGATATGTAGAACTATTCTTCTTTTCTTTTGGCATGTCTTAGATATAAGTTATGAATGATGTGTATACTATAATTGGGATTCAATCCATTCGTAAAGCCCTGAGTATGAGTCGAGACTCTTGTTTACTTCTTGGTATTAGAACTTCTGCAATAGCTGAGTCATTGCCTTTTTGTCTTCTATGTGATGAAAACTAGTACATGTAAAGCCTATTTCTTCTTTCCTTTGGAATGGCTTAACTTTAAGTGAAATGGTATATGATATAGGTTTAGAGGTAATTCCATTTATGAGCTCTGATTGTAACTCGTGACTTGTAGTCACTCCTGAACATTAAGAGTCTAAAAGTAGTCAAACTACTATTCTCGAGCCTTCTATATAACGAATAGTAAGTGAAAGTACCAGCTCCTCTCTTTTTAAAGGCTCTAAAATGGTAAATGCGTCTGATTGCATAAGTTGAGTCTTTGACTAGATAACTGTCTCTGATTGCATAACTGTGTCTCTGATTGCATAACTGTGTCTTTGATTGCATAAACCATGTTTCTGATTGCATAAGTTATATGGCATTGTCTGGATGCATGTTTGTGATTCTTGAGGCCCCAACTGATGTAAGCCCTAATGACATCTAAAGGGATACCTCGGATAATTACTCCCCCAGTCTTCAGGTGACGGTTCACTTGACTGTTTCATTGAGTCTTAGATAATGACTTGGTTGCATATGGTTTCTCACTACTCTACTCGTACATACTGTAACCCATCCTTCCTCGAGTCCCACGATGGGCCGGGATATGTTATCGTGCACAGTGTTACTACTTCTTTCACCGCGTCCTGGGACGGATGTGTATAGTTCCACGCATGAGAAGACGATGCCGTACGTGAGGTGTGATATATGTTATATGTTATGACAATGCGATTATTCACCGAGTCCCGGGCCGGCTGTAATATGATTGTATGTGTGGTGAAATAAGGAAGGAACACCGAGTCCCTCCTTAGAGGACCGGGTACATATGTATATTATGATGGTACGCTATAGACGTACACCACTCCATTCACCGAGTCCCTCACTAAAGGGCCGGATACTTTATGTAGGCATGTATATGAGATTAAAGCAATACATTGTGTCCTTGAGCCCCGCAGTGAACCGGGTGTGATACGATGATATATATGATAAGATGATACCGTATACGATGGTATGATACCGTATACAATGATATGATGAAATGAAATGCATTATGATATGATGATATGTGATTATGAAGAAGTGATTATAACACCGAGTTCACTAGAGGGCCGGGCACAGCATATGATGATGTGTATGATTTACGTGTCCTAAGGTGCAGGTAATTCATTTAGTTATTATACTTGTCCCCTGCATACCTATTTCAGTTATGATCTCAGTTACGATGTGTTATGCTTTACATACTTAGTACATATATCGTACTGACCCCCCTTTTCTCGGGGGGGCTGCGTTTCATGCCCGCAGGTACAGATGTTTATTCTGGAGATCCATCAGCATAGGAGTTCCTCTCAGCTGTGTCGGAAGTGCTTCACTGTTCTGGAGCCTAAATTTTGATGCTGGTCACTTAATGTATATATTTGTACATTCAGGGGTACGGTGGGGGCCTTGTTCCGCCATATGTTGTTGTTACTATTCTTAGAGGTCTGTAGACATATATATATGTGGGTTGTTTGTGAGTTAGTTTTGATGTTGCCTATTCGATATGTTGTGAATGTTTTTGTTATAGCAGCCTTGTCGGCTCACATGCCCTTTCATGATATGATACAAATGAAAGAGGCTACATGTACATAAAAAAGTTTTAAACTATTGGGGTTTTGTATATAGTATCACATCACACACGGTTCAACTTAAGTGTAGTTGATAAATACGCATAAGAGGGTCCAGGTCGGACCCCAGTTGCGGCCTACGGGGTTGGGTCGTGACAGATACTTCCAAAGTCGGTTATGTGTTTTGGATGTGAATGGACTAAGGAGTTGTCACGACCCAACCCTACGAGCTGCGACTGGGGTCCGACCTGGACCCCCGTGTACCTATCTATCAACTATAGTCAAATTAGACTATGTATAACGTGATACTGCGCATAAAAACCTCAATGGGTTAAAACTTTTTCATGTTCATATAGCCTCCTAGATATAGAAACCAAACACATAAACCCAGCGGGTGACAAATTATTCATACACATGTAGCCTCTTTCATTTGCATCCTGTCATGAAAGGGAAAGCCAGCCGACAAGGCTGCCACAACATAATAGCTTTTACAATATATCGCATAGTCATAATTGAAATAAACTCCTAAACAACCCACACACAATTGTCTACAGATCTCTAAGAATAGGAACGGCAACATATGGCGGGACAGGGCCCCCGCTGTACCCCTGAGTAACCAAATATATACATCGGAGGTTTGGTGCCAAAACTTGGCTCTGAATCAATGGAGTTTCTTCTAAACTTTCTGAGTGGAATCCTGAGCTGATAAACTCCCAAAACCTGTATCTGTACCTGCGGGCATGAAACGTAGCCCCCCCCCGAAAAGAGGGGGTCAGTACGACATATGTACTGAGTATGTAAATTATAAAACATCATAAAGAGGGCACAACTTATATAAGGATGCAGGAAATCAAGCATAGCATTTAATAGGGTACTCTACCTGCACCTCACCAAATAAATTCATGTATACCTTTATCACGTACTATATCCAGCCCACTCGGGAACTCGGTATTACAAATACATCATCTATCATGATAAGCATATGCATACTATTAGCACTGTGGGACATACAACTCGATTCATGTATACAACACGCACATGCTGGGGAATGATGTCCCGATCCATATATTACATGATAATGCTGAGGTACGACGTCCCGATCCGTATAATGCATAATAATGCCAAGATATGATGACCCGATCCGTATAATGCATAATCTGTCGTGGAATGTACGACCCGATCCTTATATAGCAAAATGTGCCGAGGTACGTCCGGCCTGATCCATATATATATCATAATGCATATACGTGCACGCAAAACTCTGGAACATATCAAACATCCCTTAGATATCATCATAAAGCATGTTCAAGAGCCCCTAGGTATAGGAGCTTACCCATCCCAACACTATTCAACCGATAGGAGGCTCAAGGGTCGTAGTTCAACTACTTCAAGGCCCTTATCATTCAAAATTGGGTACAAGTCATGAGTTACATCCAGAATCTATAAATGGGGCTATATCCAAATCCATGTCCTATAGAACCTTTAGTCTAGTCTTTCTAGAAGAAGGAAAAGACAAGCTTTACATGTACCACTTCCTATCACATGGAAGACTTGAAAAGTAATGACTCAACTTATTACAGAAGTTCTAATCAGTTGGAAGTGAACAAGACTCTTAACTCACCCTCAGAATTTTAAGAGTGAAATAATTTGAAACTTCATATACACAATACTTACATCTAAGTCATGCAAAAAGAGAGGAAGAATAACTTTACATACACTAGTTCTCAGCATATAGAAGACTTGAGGAATGGAAGCTTAACTACTTTAAGAGTCTTAACATTCAACAGTGAGCACGAATTGTGAATCATGAATCATGTTCAGAGCTCATGAATAGAGTTACCCCAAGCTTTATACACCTATCACTTGTCACTTAGATCTAAGACATGTCCAGAAGAAAGAAAATATAGGCTTTACATACTTATGCCAAAACATGCCAAAAGAAGGAAACGTTAGCTTTACATACCTTTTACGTACTTCTATTAATCGCGTTCACATCGTCGTCCTTCAAACCTATTTAACATGGAATAAATACGAATATCAATCACCTTAGACTTTACCAGAACCTTATATTACCTACGAGTATTCACAACATTCATTTCCTCGCTCGCCTTCTCGACTAGTTCCTTAACTAGTTAAGGCGTTAACGGAAATCGGGCAGCACCTCCCCTATAATATGCCCTATACGAATTTCCAATTACACTCCTAATAACTACATACAACCAACAAAAACAACTTGCAGCACATGTATAAGCAGTTCATACCAACATAATACAACACAGCTGCAAATGACTCGCTCGAAACCACGATACCAAAATAGGGTTTCTAGTTTCCATTTTGCATAACTTTTAACTATACGAAACGGGGGGTCGGGTGGCTACAACCAGAAGCTTCCACACCCCTTTTAGTATAATTTTAGTCCCTGAAACACAACACCACAACCTGCAGCACCACACCATAAGCACAACACCTTGCTTCGACAACAATTCAACTATAGCAACTCCAATTTAGTTTGTCTTTAACGTCCAGCACTTATATGAAGTTCTTACACTTCAAGCAGAATAAAATATGTATAAAACACCCTATGATAACACCATAAACTTCAAATTGAAAGGAAAGACCTTACCTTCCCCGAAATTGGCCAAAACTAGCCAAAACCTAGCCTCGGAAGTTCCTTAGAGTGCTGAAAAGTAGTGGACTGTTTGTATCTTTTTGGTGCTTCTCCAAACCATAAATTTATTTTATTAACACCCTCATAACATTTCCAAACCCTTACCAAAACTTTGGAGAAGAGAACCACACCATACCTTAACGAACGGCTTCCCAAACTTGCTGAAAATTGGCTTTGGAAGCTCTTGTTGTGGCTGAACTTCGGTGGCTGTTTGCAGCCCTATATTGCTGCCCCAATTAATTAATTTACGGAATGGAATCGGAGCTTACCTTTCACTTTGGACAAATCCATCGCCCTTCTCTCTTAGTCTCTTAGGGTTTTCCTTCTTTTATTTTGTTCTAAATGCTGAAGAATGAACTATGTACAACATGTAATACATATATATACCTTCTTAGGAGGTGACATGTGGCAGTCCCTAGGGGTGACACGTGGAAGCCCCCTATGGTGCCACCTCAATCATGCGGCCAATCCAAAGCGCAGCATGGGTCCACCCCAAGTAGGTGAGTCACCTGCTTGCTTCAAGTAGGTGCATCACCTGCTTGCTTCAAGTAGGTGCGTCATCTCCTTATCACTCTTCCATAGTTTCGTAATCTCGTCTCACTTTAAGAGCCTATGTGTTCCTTGATACTTAAGTTCGATGTGTACTCAAGTAGCTTAGTATGCAAAATGTCCCAAATAATAGCTTTCACAAGTACGTCGAGTCCTACGACTCACTACTTAGCCTCCAACTTCTTTCGGATTCTTGTAATCCTATTTCCAATCTTCTCTCTTATGAAGTATCTCCTTCTCCTTTCCTTAGGATTATTTGACAGCGTTATAGATTATCTGACTCACATGACGACTTCTAAAAAACTTAAGAGCCTTCCCAGAAACTTAAGATACTTAAGAAGCGTTCCAAGGTACCAAACTACGGGGTATAACAGGAGTTTTGTCTTGATGGAGGCTCATAATTCTTCATACTCCATTTATCCCAGTTCGGCGAAAATGTACTGAGACTTAAAAGAATTCAATTGGTGGGGTGACAAGAAAAAGGACATAGCAAGGTTTGTGTCCGAATTGCCAACAAGTGAAGGCCAAACATCAAATGCCGGGTGGCCTAGCCTAAGACATTGAAATCCCTACTTGGAAGTGGGAAGATGTGAATATGGATTTTTTAGTGGTTTTTGCCTCACACACGGAAGCGTCATGATTCGATTTGGGTAATTGTTGATAGAATGACTAAGTCGACTTACTTCCTACCAGTTAAAACTTCTTATAGTGCCGGAGACTATGGTAAGTTGTATATTCGAGAGTTGGTGAGGTTGCATGGTGTGCTGTTGTCCATTATTTCGGATCATGGTATCCAATTCACCTCTCACTTTTGGAGTCATTTCTAAGAGGCCTTGGAACTAAGGTAAAGTTAAGCACTGCATTCCATCCTCAAACCGCTGGGCAAGAAGAAAGTACAATTAAAACACTAGAGTATATGTTAAGGGCTTATGTGTTGGAGTTCAAGGGAAATTGGGATGATCATCTATCTCTCATCGAATTCACCTATAATAATAGATACCACTCAAGTATTGAGATGACGCCATTTGAGGCTTTTGTATCAGAGATGATGTAGGTCTCCAGTTGGGTAGTTTGAAGTAGGAGAAATGACCATGTTAGGTCTTGATTTGGTACTTGATTCTCTAGAGAAGTTGAAGGTCATTAGAGAAAGGTTGAAGATGTCTCAAATTTGTCAAAAGTCCTATTCCAATACTAGAAGAAAGGATCTTGAGTTTAATGTGGATGATTAGATGTATTTGAAGGTTTCACCCATTAAGGGTCTGGTTCGGTTTGTTAAGAAAGGCAAATTAAGCTCTAGGTATGTAGGGCCTTATAGAATCTTAAATCAGGTTGGCAAAGTTGCTTACGAATTGGAATTACTTTCGAAAATGGCCATGGTTCATCTGGTATTCCATATGTCTATGTTGAGGAAATGTGTGGGAAATCCTAGTTCCATAGTGTCCTTGGAGATAGTAAACGTTGAAGAGAATTTTACCTATGAAGAGGTTCTGGTTGAAATTCTAGATCGACAAGTCAAGCAATTGAGGAACAAAGAAGTTGCATCCGTTAAAGTCCTTTGGAGGAATCAATAAGTTGAAAGTGCTACATGGGAAGCGAAAGCGGATATGATGAAACGTTACCCTTATCTTTTTCATTCTACTCAAGCCTAAGGTAATAAGTCATTCATGATCAAGTATTAAGACCCTTCTATTACAATTTTTCAAGTTTTTATATGCATGCATGTTCATGAAGTTGAATTTTAAAGTTATGTTTTATACAAAAGCTTAAAGATTTCATGTTCGATGCATTTCAAGTGTCATTGTACATGTTGGGTTGCTAGTCCTTATGCCATGTCCTTTTCTATGGTAATGATTCTCATTTGAGGACGAATGTTCCCAGGGAGACATATTGTAAGACCCTGGAAATGTGAAAGATCCTAAATCAAGGAACCAAGGATGAATTCTTAGAAAGTTGTAGAATTTGGCAACAGAAGCCGACCATAGAAGCCATCACAGGTCGTGGTAAGAATCACGGACCTTGGTGAGAAATCATGGTAGAGATTCAGAGACTCAACACTTGCAGAGAAGGAACCATGAAGGAGGACTACGGGCTGCGATAAGCACCACGGGTTGTGAATCCCTCCGTGGTGAGCCCTCCACAAGACCCATAGGAATCTTCCAAAGCCAGGGTCCACCAATGACCACTATGGATAATGGAACCCTCCATGGACCATGGTGTGTCCTCGTGGTGGACACCCTGCAAGTTCACTTGAAGGACCTGCACCACGGCCACCTTTCACAACCTGTAATTTCCTTCATGGACAATGAAGAGGTCTCGTGGTGAAATATCAGAGACTACCTCGAAGGCCCTTTTCCAATATATTTCTAAGTCCCTTACCATGGAACCCCACCACAGATCATATTGAGCACTACAAACCATGAAGGGTCCCCGTGAAATCCATTCCGACCAAATTTTAAAAAGGGGCATTTTAGTCCTTTTCTATGTTTTAATTCTAAATTTTGTCATTTTGGAGGCTGAATCCTTCTATATAAAGACCCTAAAACCTCTAAAACCCTCATTCTCCATACTTAGATTCAATACACTCAAATCCCCTCCTCTCAAACTCTCCCAAGGACTCCAAGGCAAAGCTAGAGTTTTTATTCAAGGCATTTCAAGTATCCTTTTCTCCTTAAGTTTTCATAAGGATTTTTGTGTCCCCAAGGTATGTTAGTTTCCATCCATGGGTCTTTTCACCCATGCAGCCCAAGAGTTCTTCTCAACTTGATACTTTAACTCTATTGATGAATTTTCATGGGCTTTTACATAATGACTCTAAATGCATAGATTATGATGTATTTTAAGTTTATTTACATGTATTGATGTATATTTAATCTTAATTTCATTGAATGAATGATTTGCTAAAGTACCGATATGAAGGCTTGAAAAGGTTTTTAAGGCATATATGGCGGGTTGTTTTAAGATATGTATTTTGATGCATTCCCATCACTCTCATACATGCAAGTATTATTTAAATGTATTTGAAGGTTTTTATAAAATGAACCCACCCAATTTCCTTATGTTAAAGTAAAGTTGAAAATGAAAGCTTGACTCTAAATGAATGATATAAAGCAAATGTTTATGTAATGGGAGTCTTATGAAATGATTGAATGATGAAAACGGCTTATTTTGCCAAAGTAAGGTTTCAATGTGAAAGAAAAATATTCACATTGAATCAAATGAATGGTTTTAATGAGCTACTCCACCTAATGATGATTTAATGTCAAAGTTATATAAATACTTATGCTATTTTGATGTTTAAATGATTTGACCTAGCACCAAATATAGTAAGTAAATGGAGACCCGATCTAAGGGGTCATTACGTAAGGTCTCATGTTGCATTAATTATGCGCCAACATAGGGGCCCTTGTCGGTTATTTTAGACTAGTGGATCCACGATTAGCGATTAAAGTTAGAGTTAAAGAAATATTTAAAGTTGACGGAGCTCTACCTAGAAAGTAGTCTCCCCATGCCAACGTAGGGGGTTATGTTGAATTCCATGTAATAGCTCGCATGATCTTAAATGTCGGTTATGGTTACCTTCCCACAAAATGAATTTTTTAAGGTTACATATGATGTTTATCATGCATGCATTCACTTATACATATTTCTTATATATATGAATTAATGTTCTTCATTTTAGCATGCTCACATACTTAGTAATCTCAAATTACTAATGTATACTTTTGCCTACATGATATAACCATGTAGGAACTAACGTTGCTGCATACTCTCCTCAACGTGGCTAGATTGATTGTTGAAAGCTACTACTAGTGGTGAGTTCTCATGATCCGGGAGAGATACTCCTACCTCTCTAGCTTATGTTGTGTTTAGACTCTTGAATTATTCTTGGTATCTTTTGGCTTAATCTTGAGGGTGAGCTAGGGATATGTCTTAGCCCCCGTCAAGTCTTAATAAAGAAGGTATTCTTATACATAGAAAATGGTGTTATGTTGAATTTGACTCTTATTGAATGTGAAATCCCTTAGTCCTGATTACCCCTTATTTTTCCACTTTTTGTTTATCATTACTGATGAGATACTTAATGAATGCTATAAGGCTTAGGTGAGGTACCTACGGGTGCTTCATTCGCCATTTTACGTCTAGGCCCTAGGCATGGGTCGTGACACTTTGGAATCTCCAAAACACACACAAAAATGAATTAAAACCCAAACGAACAACCAGACGACCGAATAGTCAGTGCCAGCATGAGTCAATAAAAGATCATATAATAAAGTGGCAGTGATGGCATTGCTCGTATTCACGATCTTGATGAAGTAATGGCGAGTGAATTAGTAGAATTTGAAGAGGGTACAATAGGCATTGCTCTCAATTTGGAATCAAATAATGTTGGTGTTGTATTAATAGAAAAACTCTTATTTTGTAAAGATCAAAAAATGGAGGAAATGACCTAGAGGGTCATTACAGGAAGAGCAGTAATGAATTAAATAATGAAGTAAAAGGATAAGAGAAAAATTGTGGTGGGTGAGGCATACCTTGTCATAGTTGTGTGAGAAATTTTTTAATAGATAAAAATATATTTGAGACAGTGCTGGGAAATTATTAGTAAAGACCTCGAACGGTATGACATCATAGAATGGGTGCATACAAAAGAGATAAATACAACAAAAGAATAACAGTGAGTAACTTGAAGGTAGTTTAAAGGATAGCAAGGCTATACCTGACTAAAGGTCAAGATGTCGGCAACGAAGTTATTAGCTACTGATATGACATACATGTAGCCAAGAAGAAAAGATAAGTTGTATATCAGAGAAGTAGTAGGATAGGCTGACAAAATCAACCTATTTCCTTCCAGTTAAGACTATATATTCAACTAGGGACTATACGAGACTGTATATCAGAGAAGTAGTAGGATTTCATGAAGTCCCCACATTTATTATCTCGAACAGGAAAGTTCAATTTATGGTTAACTTCTGTAGATCATACAGAAGGGATTGGGAACATAAGTGAATCATGGTACAATATTTCACACCCAGACTAATGGACAGGCCGAGTGTACTGCCCCGACGCTAGTAGGTATATTGCGGGCCTGCATTACTGACTATAGGGGTAGCTAGGATGACTATTTGCCACTTAGTGAATTTGCTTATAATGATAGCCATCATTCTAGTATCAAGATTGAACCGTATAAGGTTGTGTAGGGTAAGAAATGTAAGTCACCTATTGGTTGGGTTGATATTGGTGACTTACAATCCTTTCAAGAAACTTAATAAGCTTAAGAGGTTCAAAAAATTTAAGAAGCTTAAGAAGCTTGAGAAACTTCCAAGGTACAAAAGTACTGGGTATAACACTTTGAGTTCATAGTGATGAGTTTTAGGTTGACTAATGCACCGATGATGTTTATGGACCTAATGAATAGAGTGTTCAAATCCTACCTTGATGCTTTTATTTTGGTCTTCATTGATGATATTTTAATCTACTCTCGGGGTAAGGAAGAGCATAAGAATCACTTGAGGATTATGCTTGAAACATTGAGGGATAGAAAATTATTTACAAAATTTAGTAAGTGCGAATTTTGGTTGAAGGAGGTGGCATTTCTTGGTCACATAGCATCTGGAGATGGGATCGAGGTTGATTCTAAGAAAATGGAGGTGGTCAAGAAATGGCCTAGACCATTGTCTCCTTCAGACATTAGAAGTTTCTTAGGTCTATTCATATACTATAGAAGGTTCGTTGAAGCGCTTTCTTCCATCTCATCTCCTATGATGAAATTGACCAAATAGAAGGCAAAGTTCATATGGACGGATGAGTGTGAGGAGATTTTCCAAACCTTGAAAGATCGACTTACCTCCGCTCCTATTTTGACTCTACCAGAAGGATTAGAGGGGTTTATGATTTATTGTGATGCTTCAAAGATTCTTTTGGGTTGTGTGTTAATGCAAACTGGTAAGGTCATAGCCTATGCTTCTAGGCAATTGAAGGTGCATAAATGTAACTACCCTACCCATGATCTTGAGTTGGTGGCCATTGTATTTTCTTTAAAGATTAAGCAACACTACCTCTATGTGGTACATGTTGATGTGTATTCCTCATAAAAGTCTTCAATATGTGTTCACCCAAAAGGACCTCAATCTAAGGCAAAAGAGGTGACTAGAACTCCTCAAGGACTATGATATGAGTGTGCACTACCATCCGAGTAAAGCCAATGTGGTTGCTGATGCACTTAGTAGAGTGTATTTGGGGAGTGTGGACCTTGTTGATGAAGGGAAGAGGGAGTTAGTAAAAGAGGTTCACCTGTTGGCTAGGTTAGGGGTGTAGTTGTGTGGTATCAATGATGGTGGTATGGTTGTTTAAAATAGGTTCGAATCCTCCTTGGTAGTGGATGTCAAGACAAAACAAGACCTTTACCCGACACTTGTTGAGTTAAAGGGGTTGGTGAAGAAAATGAAGGTAGAGGTCTTTTCCTAAGAGGGAGATGGGGTGCTATACTTCCAAAGTCGGTTATGTGTTTTGGATGTGAATGGACTAAGGAGTTGTCACGACCCAACCCTACGGGCTGCGACTGGGGTCCGACCTAGACCCCCGTGTACCTATCTATCAACTATAGTCAAATTAGACTATGTATAACGTGATACTGCGCACAAAAACCTCAATAGGTTAAAACTTTTTCATGTTCATATAGCCTCCTAGATATAGGAACCAAACACATGAACCCAGCGGGTGACAAATTATTCATACACGTGTAGCCTCTTTCATTTGCATCCTGTCATGAAAGGGAAAGCCAGCCGACAAGGCTGCCACAACATAATAGCTTTTATAATATATCGCATAGTCATAATTGAAATAAACTCCTAAACAACCCACACACAAATGTCTACAGATCTCTAAGAATAGGAACAACAACATATGGCGGGACAGGCCCTCCGCTGTACCCCTGAGTAACCAAATATATACATTGGAGGTTTGGTGCCAAAACTTGGCTCTGAATCAATGGAGTTTCTTCTAAACTTTCTGAGTGGAATCCTGAGCTTGTGGACTCCCAAAACCTGTATCTGTACCTGCAGGCATGAAATGTAGCCCCCCCCCAAAAAAAGAGGGGGTCAGTACAACATATGTACTGAGTATGTAAATTATAAAACATCATAAAGAGGGCACAACTAATATAAGGATGCAGGAAATCAAGCATAGCATTTAATAGGGTACTGTACCTGCACCTCACCAAATAAAGTCATGTATACCTTTATCACGTACTATATCCAGCCCACTCGGGAACTCGGTATTACAAATACATCATCTATCATGATAAGCATATGCATATTATTAGCACTGTGGGACGTACAACTCGATTCATGTATACAGCACGCACATGCTGGGGAATGATGGCCCGATCTATATATTACATGATGATGCCGAGGTACGACGTCCCGATCCGTATAATGCATAATATTGCCGAGGTACGATGACCCGATCCGTATAATGCATAATCTATCGTGGAATGTACGACCCGATCCTTATATAGCAAAATGTGTCGAGGTACGTCCGGCCTGATCCATATATATATCATAATGCATATACGTGCACGCAAAACTCTGGAACATATCAAACATCCCTTAGATATCATCATAAAGCATGTTCAAGAGCCCCTAGGTATAGGAGCTTACCCATCCCAACACTATTCAACCGATAAGAGGCTCAAGGGTCGTAGTTCAACTACTTCAAGGCCCTTATCATTCAAAATTGGGTACAAGTCATGAGTTACATCCAGAATCTATAAATGGGGCTATATACAAATCCATTTCCTATAGAACCTTTAGTCTAGTCTTTCTAGAAGCAGGAAAAGACAAGCTTTACATGTACCACTTCCTATCACATGGAAGACTTGAAAAGTAATGACTCAACTTGTTACAGAAGTTCTAATCAGTAGGAAGTGAACAAGACTCTTAACTCACCCTCAGAATTTTAAGAGTGAAATAATTTCAAACTTCATATACACAATACTTACATCTAAGTCATTCAAAAAGAGAGGAAGAATAACTTTACATACACCACTTCTCAGCATACAGAAGACTTGAGGAATGGAAGCTTAACTACTTTAAGAGTCTTAACATTCAACAGTGAGCACGAATTGTGAATCATGAATCATGTTCAGAGCTCATGAATAGAGTTACCCCAAGCTTCATACACCTATCACTTGTCACTTAGATCTAATACATGTCCAAAAGAAAGAAAATATAGGCTTTACATACTTATGCCAAAACATGCCAAAAGAAGGAAACGTTAGCTTTACATACCTTTTATGTACTTCTATTAATCGCGTTCACGTCGCCATCCTTCAAACCTATTTAACATGGAATAAATACGAATATCAATCACCTTAGACTTTACCAGAATCTTATATTACCTACGAGTATTCACAACATTCATTTCCTCGCTCGCCTTCTCGACTAGTTCCTTAACTAGTTAAGGCGTTAACAGAAATCGGGCAGCACCTCCCCTATAATATGCCCTATACGAATTTCCAATTACACTCCTAATAACTACATACAACCAACAAAAACAACTTGCAGCACATGTATAAGCAGTTCATACCAACATAATACAACACAGCTGCAAATGACTCGCTCGAAACCACGATACCAAAATAGGGTTTCTAGTTTCCATTTTGCAAAACTTTTAACTATACGAAACGGTGGGTCGGGTGGCTACAACCAGAAGCTTCCACAACCCTTTTAGTATAATTTTAGTCCCTGAAACACAACACCACAACCTGCAGCACCACACCATAAGCACAACACCTTGCTTCGACAACAATTCAACTATAGCAACTCCAATTTAGTTTGTCTTTAACGTCCAGCACTTATATGAAGTTCTTACACTTCAAGCAGAATCAAATATGTATAAAAAACCCTATGATAACACCATAAACTTCAAATTGAAAGGAAAGACCTTACCTTCCCCGAAATTGGCCAAAACTAGCCAAAACCTAGCCTCGGAAGTTCCTTAGAGTGCTGAAAAGTAGTGGACTGTTTGTATCTTTTTGGTGCTTCTCCAAACCATAAATTTATTTTATTAACACCCTCATAACATTTTCAAACCCTTACCAAAACTTTGGAGAAGAGAACCACACCATACCTTAACGAACGGCTTCCCAAACTTGCTGAAAATTGGCTTTGGAAGCTCTTGTTGTGGCTGAACTTCGGTGGCTGTTTGCAGCCCTATATTGCTGCCCCAATTAATTAATTTACGGAACGGAATCGGAGCTTACCTTTCACTTTGGACAAATCCATCGCCCTTCTCTCTTAGTCTCTTAGGGTTTTCCTTCTTTTATTTTGTTCTAAATGCTGAAGAATGAACTATGTACAACATGTAATACATATATATACCTTCTTAGGAGGTGACATGTGGCAGCCCCTAGGGGTGACACGTGGAAGCCCCCTAGTGTTCCACCTCAATCATGCGGCCAATCCAAAGCTGCCACGTGGCAGCATGGGTCTACCCCAAGTAGGTGAGTCACCTGCTTGCTTCAAGTAGGTGCATCACCTGCTTGCTTCAAGTAGGTGCGTCATCTCCTTATCTCTCTTCCGTAGTTTCGTAATCTCGTCTCAGTTTAAGAGCCTATGTGTTCCTTGATACTTAAGTTCGATGTGTAATCAAGTAGCTTAGTATGCAAAATGTCCCAAATAATAGCTTTCACAAGTACGTCGAGTCCTACGACTCACTAATTAGCCTCCAACTTCTTTCGGATTCTTGTAATCCTATTTCCAATCTTCTCTCTTATGAAGTATCTCCTTCTCCTTTCCTTAGGATTATTTGACAGCGTTATAGATTATCTGACTCACATGACGACTTCTAAAAAACTTAAGAGCCTTCCCAGAAACTTAAGATACTTAAGAAGCGTTCCAAGGTACCAAACTACCGGGTATAACAGGAGTTTTGTCTTGATGGAGGCTCATAATTCTTCATACTCCATTTATCCCAGTTCGGCGAAAATGTACTGAGACTTAAAAGAATTCAATTGGTGGGGTGACAAGAAAAAGGACATAGCAAGGTTTGTGTCCGAATTGCCAACAAGTGAAGGCCAAACATCAAATTCTGGGTGGCCTAGCCTAAGATATTGAAATCCCTACTTGGAAGTGGGAAGATGTGAATATGGATTTTTTTAGTGGTTTTTGCCTCACACTCGGAAGTGTCATGATTCGATTTGGGTAATTGTTGATAGAATGACTAAGTCGACTTACTTCCTACCAGTTAAAACTTCTTATAGTGCCGGAGACTATGGTAAGTTGTACATTTGAGAGTTGGTGAGGTTTCATGGTGTGTTGTTGTCCATTATTTCGGATCATGGTATCTAATTCACCTCTCACTTTTGGAGTCATTTCTAAGAGGCTTTGGAACTAAGGTAAAGTTAAGCACTGCATTCCATCCTCAAACCGCTGGGCAAGAAGAAAGTACAATTAAAACACTAGAGTATATGTTAAGGGCATATGTGTTGGAGTTCAAGGGAAATTAGGATGATCATCTATCTCTCATCGAATTCACCTATAATAATAGATACCACTCAAGTATTGAGATGACGCCATTTGAGGCTTTGTATTAGAGATGACGTAGGTCTCCAGTTGGGTAGTTTGAAGTAGGAGAAATGACCATGTTAGGTCTTGATTTGGTACTTTATTCTCTAGAGAAGTTGAAGGTCATTAGAGAAAGGTTGAAGATGTCTCAAAGTTGTCAAAAGTCCTATTCCAATACTAGAAGAAAGGATCTTGAGTTTAATGTGGATGATTAGATGTATTTGAAGGTTTCACCCATTAAGGGTCTGGTTCGGTTTGTTAAGAAAGGCAAATTAAGCTCTAGGTATGTAGGGCCTTATAGAATCTTAAATCAGGTTGGCAAAGTTGCGTACGAATTGGAATTACTTTCGAAAATGGCCATGGTTCATCTGGTATTCCATATGTCTATTTTGAGGAAATGTGTGGGAAATCCTAGTTCCATAGTGTCCTTGGAGATAGTAAACGTTGAAGAGAATTTGACCTATGAAGAGGTTCTGGTTGAAATTCTAGACCGACAAGTCAAGCAATTGAGGAACAAAGAAGTTGCATCCGTTAAAGTCCTTTGGAGGAGTCAATAAGTTGAAAGTGCTACATGGGAAGCGAAAGCAGATATGATGAAACGTTACCCTCATCTTTTTCATTCTACTCAAGCCTAAGGTAATAAGTCATTCATGATCAAGTATTAAGACCCTTCTATTACAATTTTTCAAGTTTTTATATGCATGCATGTTCATGAAGTTGAATTTTAAAGTTATGTTTTATACAAAAGCTTAAAGATTTCATGTTCGATGCAATTCAAGTGTCATTGTACATGTTGGGTTGCTAGTCCTTATGCCATGTCCTTTTCTATGGTAATGATTCTCATTTGAGGACGAATGTTCCCAGGGAGATATATTGTAAGACCCTGGAAATGTGAAAGATCCTAAATCAAGGAACCAAGGATGAATTCTTAGAAAGTTGTAGAATTTGGCACCAGGAGCCGACCATAGAAGCCATCACAGGTCGTGGTAAGAATCACGGACCTTGGTGAAAAATCATGGTAGAGATTCAGAGACTCAACACTTGTAGAGAAGGAACCATGAAGGAGGACTACGGGCTGCGATAAGCACCACTGGTTGTGAAGCCCTCCGTGGTGAGCCTTCCCCAAGACCCACAGGAATCTTCCAAAGCCAGGGTCCACCAATGACCACTATGGATAATGGAACCCTCCATGGACCATGGTGTGTCCTCGTGGTGGACACCCTGCAAGTTCACTTGAAGGACCTGCACCACGTCCACCTTTCACAACTTGTAATTCCCTTCATGGATAATGAAGAGGTCTCGTGGTGAAATATCAGAGATTACCCTGAAGGCCCTTTTCCAATATATTTCTAAGTCCCTTACCACGGAACCCCACCACAGATCGTATTGAGCACTACAAACCATGAAGGGTCCCTGTGAAATCCATTCCGACCAAATTTTAAAAAGGGGCATTTTAGTCCTTTTCTATGTTTTAATTCTAAATTGTGTCATTTTGGAGGTTGAATCCTTCTATATAAAGACCCTAAAACCTCTAAAACCCTCATTCTCCATACTTAGATTCAATACACTCAAATCCCCTCCTCTCAAACTCTCCCAAGGACTCCAAGGCAAAGCTAGAGTTTTCATTCAAGGCATTTCAAGTATCCTTTCCTCCTTAAGTTTTCATAAGGATTTTTGTGTCCCCAAGGTATGTTAGTTTCCATCCATGGGTCTTTTCACCCATGGAGCCCAAGAGTTCTTCTCAACTTGATACTTCAACTCTATTGATGAATTTTCATGGGCTTTTACATAATGACTCTAAATGCATAGATTATGATGTATTTTAAGTTTATTTACATGTATTGATGTATATTGAATCTTAATTTCATCGAATGAATGATTTGCTAAAGTACCGATATGAAGGCTTGAAAAGGTTTTTAAGGCATATATGGCGGGTTGTTTTAAGATATGTATTTTGATGCATTCCCATCACTCTCATACATGCAAGTATTATTTAAATGTATTTGAAGGTTTTTATGAAATGAACCCACCCAATTTCTTTATGTTAAAGTAAAGTTGAAAATGAAAGCTTGACTCTAAATGAATGATATAAAGCAAATGTTTATGTAATGGGAGTCTTATGAAATGATTGATGGATGAGAAGGGCTTATTTGCCAAAGTAAGGTTTCAATGTGAAAGAAAAAATTTCACATTGAATCAAATGAATGGTTTTAATGAGCTACTCCACCTAATGATGATTTAATGTCAAAGTTATATAAATACTTATGTTATTTTGATGTTTAAATGATTTGACCTAGCACCAAATATAGTAAGTAAATGGAGACCCGATATAAGGGGTCATTACGTAAGGTCTCATGTTGCATTAATTATGTGCCAACATAGGGGCCCTTGTCGGTTATTTTAGACTAGTGGATCCACGATTAGCAATTAAAGTTAGAGTTAAAGAAATATTTAAAGTTGACGGAGCTCTACCTAGAAAGTAGTCTCCCCATGCCAACGTAGGGGGTTATGTTGAATTCCATGTAATAGCTCGCATGATCTTAAATGTCGGTTATGGTTACCTTCCCACAAAATGAATTTTTTAAGGTTACATATGATGTTTATCATGCATGCATTCACTTATACATATTTCTTATATATATGAATTAATGTTCTTCATTTTAGCATGCTCACATACTTAGTAATCTCAAATTACTAATGTATACTTTTGCCTACATGATATAACCATGTAGGAACTAACGTTGTTGCATACTCTCCTCAACGTGGCTAGATTGATTGTTGAAAGCTACTACTAGTGGTGATTTCTCATGATCCGGGAGCGATACTCCTACCTCTCTAGCTTATGTTGTGTTTAGACTCTTTAATTATTCTTGGTATCTTTTGGCTTAATCTTGAGGGTGAGCTAGGGATATGTCTTAGCCCCCGTCAAGTCTTAATAAAGAAGGTATTCTTATACATAGAAAATGGTGTTATGTTGAATTTGACTCTTATTGAATGCGAAATCCCTTAGTCCTAATTACCCCTTATTTTTCCACTTTTTGTTTATCATTACTGATGAGATACTTAATGAATGCTATAAGGCTTGGGTGAGGTACCTATGGGTGTTTCATTCGCCGTTTCACGTCTAGGCCCTAGGCATGGGTCGTGACACTTTGGAATCTCCAAAACACACACAAAAATGGATATAAAACCCAAACGAACAACCAGACGACCGAATAGTCAGTGCCAGCATGAGTCAATAAAAGATCATATAATAAAGTGGCAGTGATGGCATTGCTCGTATTCACGGTCTTGATGAAGTAATGTCGGGTGAATTAGTAGAATTTGAAGAGGGTACAATAGGCATTGCTCTCAATTTGGAATCAAATAATGTTGGTGTTGTATTAATAGAAAAACTCTTATTTTGTAAAGATCAAAAAATGGAGGAAATGACCTAGAGGGTCATTACAGGAAGAGTAGTAATGAATTAACTAATGAAGTAAAAGGATAAGAGAAAAATTGTGGTGGGTGAGGCATACCTTGTCATAGTTGTGTGAGAATGGGTGCATACAAAAGAGATAAATACAACAAGAGAATAACAGTGAGTAACTTGAAGGTAGTTTAAAGGATAGCAAGGCTATACCTGACTAAAGGTCAAGATGTCAGCAACGAAGTTATTAGCTACTGATATGACATACATGTAGACAAGAAGAAAAGATAAGCTGTATATCAGACAAGTAGTAGGATAGGATGACAAAATCAACCTATTTCCTTCCAGTTAAGACTATATATTCAACTGGAGACTATACGAGACTGTATATCAGAGAAGTAGTAGGATTTCACGAAGTCTCCACATCTATTATCTCGAACAGGAAAGTTTAATTTATGGTTAACTTCTGTAGATCACCCAGAAGGGATTGGGAACATAAGTGAATCATGGTACAATATTTCACACCCAGACTAATGGACAGGCCGAGTGTACTACCCCGATGCTAGTAGGTATATTGCGGGCCTGCGTTACTGACTATAGGGGTAGCTAGGATGACTATTTTCCACTTAGTGAATTTGCTTATAATGATAGCCATCATTCTAGTATCTGGATGGAACCGTATAAGGTTGTGTAGGGTAAGAAATGTAAGTCACCTATTGTTTGGGTTGATATTGGTGAAACACGATTGACAGGCCTAGACATGCCTCAACAGACTTTGGAGTCGACAGAAGTCATACGCAGAAAATCAACGTTGATATTTAAGGTTTGAAGTTGAGGATTGGGTACTCTTGAAAGTGTCACCAGTGAAAGATGTAATGAGACTCGAAAAGAAAGAGAAACTTGGCCTGAGGTAAATTAGACCTTATTCGATCATTCGTAGGATAGGGAGAGTTGCCTATGAGTTTGACCTACCATCGGATTTAGGAGAGGTACACCCAGTCCTTTATGTGTCAAGGTTTCGCAAAGGTATAAGTGACCCATCCAAAATATTTCTTGTGGATGAGATCCACGTAACAAGGAGTTATCATATGAGGAGAAACCTATAGCGATCATGGTTCAGAAGATTAGAAGGTTGCGAACTAAGGACGTGGTTTCTGTTGAAATATTATGGAGAAATAAGAATAAAAAAAGGATGACCTGGGAAGCCAAAGAAGATGAAAAATGAATAAATATGCTTGTTCCAGGTCCACAGGCAATCAAAACTCCTAAATTAGTGGTATGGGTTACTAAGAGAACTATCTATGACAACTATTACAGAGAATTCCTGAAACCCTCGCAAGACCTTATGAACTTAGTTAACATTCGAGGACGAATGTTCTAAAGGGGGGAATGATGTTATGCCCCATACTTTTGGTACATGGGAACATCTATCTATCTTCTCTATAGCTACCGTGCGATCCATATTATCTAAAATATTATCAAATAACTCTAAGGAAGAGAGGATGTGATGCCCCATAATAGTGAAGGTTGGAAATAGATTTATAAGGATTTGAAAGGAGTTGGAGGCCAAGTAACAAGTCGTGGAACTCGACTTACTTGCGTAAGCCACCAACTTGAATGTCCTACGTAATTAAGCTACTTGAGTACACGTTGAACTTAAGTAGCAAGGAATACATAGGCTCTTAAAGTGAGACGAGATTACGAATCCACGAAAAAGAAGCAAGTAGGTGACAAGTAGGTGACAAGTAGGTGATGCACCTACTTGGACTAAGTAGGCGACCCACCTACTTGGGGTGGACCCATGCTGCCATGTGGCAACCAATGATTGGGTGCATGGTGTGAGGTGGCACCCTAGGAGCTCGACACGTGTCAACCCTAGGGGATATCACATGTCAACCCTAGGGGATGACACATGCCACCTCCAAAAGTGGTATATATATGCTGAAACTATGACTAAGGAAGTCATTTTTCATCTCTTACAATTAAGGAAAATTGGAGAAAACCTAAGGAGAAGGAGAGAGTAGCTACGGCAGCCCTAGGATTAAGGTAAGCCCTCCAATTTTTCTCCGTGAATAAATTATCTAAGGTGTTATTTGGTTAAATAATTGTGTTTAATAACATAACTTAAGGTTTCCGGGCAGCACGGAGAATTAACGGGAAGTTCATCAACTTTCGACAAGTTTTGGAGGCCCGTTTGTTAAGGTATGGTGTGATTCTCTGTTCCCACATTTTAGTAAGGGTTTGGACATGTTATGAATTTATAAATATGGATTGTAAACATGAAAATATGCACGTTACGTCTAAAGAATGTTGCAGGTCATGTAGGGGCTATTTTGACGATATTTTAACTGGTTAAAGTTTAGCTAGTGTCGTTGTTATTTTGGTATTGTATTGGGAGTTGTTTTGTAGTGTTGCAGGGATGGAAAAATGTCTAAATATGGGTATAATTTCTGCTGGTTTCATCCATATGACACCCCATTTCATGTGGTTTGGATTTTACAAAATAAAGATTGAAAACCTTATTTTGGTATCGTGATTTTGGGCGAGTCGTTGGGAACTTGTATTGTGTAATATTGTAGTGATTTGGTTGTACATAGCTGCTTTTTGTTTTTGGTAATATGTCTTCTAAGTTTAGAGGTTAAATCGGAAATTTGGATAGGGCAAGTTATAGAGGAAACACTTCCCGATTTCCGTTAACTTCGAAACTAGTCAATAGACTAGTCAAGAAGGACGAGCAAGGAAATGGTTCCTATAAATATGTGAATATTAATGTAGGAACTAGAAACTCTAAGGTCATTAATATTGGTATTACTTTCATGATTAATAGGTTAAAGAGGTAACGATGCGAGCTGAATTTCAGTTAATCTATAAGAAGTATGTAAAACCTACCTCTTCCTTTCTTTTGGCATGTCTTCAAGTTAAGTAATGAATGATATGAGATTGAGGGTAAATCTACTCATAAATGCCGAGCATAATTCACGGTCCTTGTTTACTCGAGCCTTCCATACGTTAGGAAGTGATGAGTATGTGAAGTTATTCTTCCTTTCTCTTGGCATGTCTTAGCCATAAATGGTGTGGGGATAATTCCATTCATAAAACTCTAGGCATGACTCATAATTCTTACCCACTTCTTGGTATTAGAACTTCTATAATAGTTGATTTATTATATTTTAAGGCTTTTATATGATGAAGGGTAGTATACGTAAAGCCTATCTCTCCTTTCTTTTGGAATGTCTTAAATGTAAGTGAATTGATATATTATATGAGTTTGGAGGGAGTTCCATTTATAAGTTTCCGACATAACCCATGACTTGTGTTCACTCCTGAATATTAGAAGTCCTAAAGTAGTTGAACTACTACCCTCGAGCCTTCTATATGTTGAGTAGTGACTGAGTACGTAAGCTCTTATTTCTAAAGACTCTATGATGATAAATGTCTCTGATTGCATAAGTTGTGTAGCATTATCTTGATGCACATCTATGTTGCCTGAGGCTCCACTTAATATGATCCCTAATGAACTTTAGAGGGTACTTAAGACAAGTAATACACTGATCTTCAAGTGACAGTTTACTTGACTATTTCCTTGAATCTTAGACGGTGATTTTACTTGCATATGGTTACTCGCTACTCTGTTCATGGATGCTATTAAATGATTATTCACTGCATTACATTAAGGACCGGGCATGATAAATGATGAAATGATTATTCACCGCATCCCATGAAGGGCTAGGCATGATAAATGATAAAATGATTATTCACCACGTCCCATGAAGGGCCGGGCATGATAATTGATGAAATGATTATTCACTGCGTCCCATGAAGGGTCGGGCATGATAAATGATGAAATGATTATTCACCGCCTCCCATGAAGGGCCGAATATGATAAATGATGAAATGATTATTCATCACGTCCCATGAAGGGCCGGGCATGATAAACGATGAAATGATTATTCACCGCATCCCATGAAGGACCGGGCATGATAAATGATAAAATGATTATTCACCGCATCCCATGAAGGGCCGGGCCTGATAAATGATGAGATGATTACTCACCGCATCCCTTACCAATAGGGCAGACACCGTATATAGATATGTATATGAAATATAGTGATACACTTATAGCACTGAGTCCCACAACGAGCCAGGTATGGTATGTGAGAAAGATGTACATTCCCTCATTTCATAAGGTGTAGGTATAGTGATTTATTAACTGTTACACTTATTGCCTGCATCCCTATTTCAGCTGTTGTCTCAGTTATGACATGTTATGCTTTATATACTCAGTACATATATCATACTGACTCCTCATTCTCTTGGGGGGCTGAATTTTATGCCCACAGGTACAGACGCGCAGTTTGGGGACCCGCCAGTTTAGGATTCCACACAACAGTTTGGGAAAAGCTCCATTGTATTAGAGCCTAGCTTTTGGTACTAGCCTTCTGATGTGTATATTGTTCATTCAAGGGTACGACGGGGGCCCTGTCCCGCCATATGTTATCGTTAATAATCTTAGAGGTCTGTAGACATGTGTGTAGGTTGTGTATATATATGTGTTCAATTATGTTCATACGACTCATATTTTGGGACGTTCCCTTCTTCATGGCAGCTTTGTCGGCTCGTGTATATGTATATAGGGGGATGACCCCACATGCTATGATAGCCTCGTCAGCTTATGTGTTATGTTGCCTAAATAATAAGTTGTGACCCCTCAGGAGACAGGTTATGCTAATGTGTAATCATGCGACAAGTTTACTTACAGTTAATAGGGGTATACGCGAGTGTCCATCTTGGACACCTATCACGGTCTACGAGGTTGGGTTGTGACACACTAATAGGTAAGCCAACCTATAACCTGGAACGACAAGTAATGGGTTTGAGGCAGAAACTAAACATAAATAGGAAATTCTAACATAGACAAAATAAATTAGCGGAAACAAAACCAAAACCTAATATATATAACTAAGGATTCCTCTAAGAACCTGGAGGTCACAAGTACAGAGCTGCTACAACATAAAAGACGAGTACAAGTCCCAAAAGTGGACAAAAATATATATACATCAACTGGCTAATATCAGAAATGCAAAAGACGGGCCATCCAAGCTGAAAGAGACATAAATGATCTCAAAATGGCAAGTGCTCACCCTAGTCTCCGAAGCTGACTACAGCATTCTTGATCTATCCATGACGGTAGCTGGTGCTCGATCCTGCATTACGAAAGTAGATACAGAGTGTAGTATGAGTACCAAGACAATAGGTACCCAGTAGACAACATAGGCCTACTGAGCAGAAAAGATAAAAAGAATTTGAAAAAGAGGAATAAGCCTAAACATAATCATAATAAGCATCTAAGGTGGAAAAAGTACCAGATAAGATAACTACAGCTAACTACACCCAATTGGGCCCCCATAATCGAGAAACTCGTGTGAAAGTTAAAATAAGAACTTGAATGAACCCCATAAGCCCGTCGAGTACACAAAATAGCTACAACTACTGAGGCTAGGAACCAAGAATCTGCGATTCAAAGAACCAAAGAACCATGTCATTTCTGGACCAAGAATCTCCAAGAATTGATGAACTAGAAATGTCTTAGGGGTCGACACCGGTACTGGGACCCATATGCTAGCCCGAATATTCAAGGTGGTTGAGGCTGGGGCTGGGTACTGAGATGCTCGCCATAATGCATTAGTACGGTCAAGGCCGGGGCTGGGTACCTGGATGCTTGCCATAATATAATGGTATAGTAGATGTCGGGTTTAGGTACCCAAATGCTCGCCATACTAGTAAGTCAGTAGAGGCCCGGGATGGGTACTCGGATGCTCTCCAATAGAAATTCAGAATAGAGGTCGGGGCTGGGTACCCAGATGCTCACCGATAATTATCCCAACATTCTGAATATTCTCCTTTCCAAGTGGATGATAACACTTCTGAGAATCTCCTTCCTAATGAGTCAGATGATATACTGCGAAAGCTTGAACCAGAGCCAAAATCGAACATTCTCAAGTTCTAGTATCGCCAAAGCATCTCAAAATTCAAAATTATGCCAAGTTATTAAGGAGGATATTCTTAAGAGCAAGGTTACAACCTAGCTAAGGCCAAACTACCAGGGACTATCCTGCTACGCCATTCTCCAAGGATTTAAGTTCGTGGGAGCGACGCTGGGGCAACTAAAGAAAGTTTTCCACCTATATTAAGGACAACATGCTCCACAATATCAATAACATAATTATTCAACTCTTCTTACAATACCAACAAATAACGAAAAGGAACACATGCTTTCAATTAATCAAAAAACCTAATAAAAGCCGAAAACATGATTTTTAACACTTAAGATATACAAATAAGCTACCCAACCTAAATTTCATCTATTTCAACATGCACTAAAATATTCCAGGTCAATCTAAAGAAAGAAAAGTCATACCCTACATGTAGGTCGATCACGCGTGCTTCAAATCACTGTGCTAGAGCTTGTCCTTTCCGAAAGGCCTAGGAATGCTGCCACATTGTCAAAAATAGAATCATAACATCGTTACGATCATTTAGATATTAATTTTATAATTTTTTGACATGGACCAATTTCGAAGTCTAAAATGGGAAATATAGGACCCGCATCCAAAATTATGGAATTGACCCCAAAAATAGGTTCTAAACAACACTCCAAGATCAAGGATCAAATTATAACACAATTTGGTGTGGAAAAACAACGCGAGACAATCGTGCAAAAAATGCTCATAATTCAAACTAAAAAGGTTTAAATGGCAGCATCTTTGATTAGCGATTTCTCAAAAATAAAACTCTCCCAATCAAAAAAAATTATACCATGACGATCCTTGCAAAAAATCCCACAACTTAGCCTCAAAATTACTAAAAAAGGAGCTCAAATGATCAAAATACAATCTCCCAAAGTTCAACAAAATATCAATCCGAAAATGACTAAGGTCAGTTGTTAATTTTGTAAATTTACCTTACATAAAGACTCCTCACAAGATTCTGAGCTTACCAACGGATTCCCCACATAATTCTCGTGAATTTAGACCTTTAAATCGCCTAATTTGATTTGTATTGAAGGAGAAATCCAGGTTTGAAATGAAATAGTGAAGCTAAAATTCGTTCTTCATCTTTTATTAAAAGACCAAGATTTGGCCTTCGCGAACGCGGCCTAAATGGCCCACGAACATGGAGGTCAGGTAGCTTGGCCTTTGCGAACACGGCTAAGGCCTTGCAAACATGGAGGCAAAACACACATACCTCTACGAAAGTGGAGAACAAGAACCTGGGTCTCTTCGAATGTGGACAGGGGCCCGCGATCACGGAGAACAAAGTCTCCTACACCAAATATCAGCTAAAAACCTGCTGTTTCTCAAGTTCAAATATTTTAACGGGTGCTCAAAATTTGTTCAGAATCTCATGCATACACGAGATATACTACCCAACCAAATTTGATGTTCTGGACTCAATGGCGCAGTCAAAATTTCTATACGAGGTCATTACAACTGAAAGTGGGTGCCACACCCAAGGATAATTTTGAGCCATATTTCACAACGGACCTTGAGATTAGTCTGGAAACCTCGGAAAATGAATGAAGGATCATTCGGGACCAAACTCAACATTCTAGAGCTAACCACACTGTCAAAATTTTCATCTGAGCGCATTTTCTAAGAATATTGACC
Source organism: Solanum dulcamara (assembly GCF_947179165.1). Lineage (NCBI taxonomy): Eukaryota > Viridiplantae > Streptophyta > Magnoliopsida > Solanales > Solanaceae > Solanum > Solanum dulcamara. The sequence goes on along the minus strand of NC_077237.1, from coordinate 32,411,546 downwards.
AAAGTCAATCATGAGCCATATTTCAAAGGCAAAAGTACCAAATGGTCTTAAGCTTGTATCGATTGCCTCGATACTCATGCCGACTATGCTACTAGCCTAATTTGGCCATTTCAGAGCTGATGAAACCATAAAAATTCCATTCTAAAGTCATTTTATTAAAGTTATGACCAAAGTTAACTTTTCAAGCTATAAAATCTCCAAAATAGGGAAATGGGTCTAAAATCCAAATGAACGACTAGGCGTCCGTCCACGCTACTAATGCTAGCAGGTCATAAATGGCCGGGGGTCACTATAGGAATGCTCTAAATGACAAAATGGATGTAGTATTAGGGAAATGACCTGGAGGGTCATTACAAACGACTCGATAGGATGAGTCGTAGAAGAAATGAAGACTCGTAGGAGAAGTTCAGAGGCTCAGATTTTTCAGGGTTTTTCATACTCAATTGGATTAGTCATTTCTACGACTAATAGAAATGTCTATGACTCATAAGGACCCAATCGTAGGATCTTTTGGCCAGATTTAATGAGAGGTATTTTGGGTCTTTCCATATATTCCATTAATGAATGTGGAACTTTTTGAGAGTAGGTTATCACCTATTCACTATCCCTAAGTACTCCTAAACCTCTTATTCTCACATTATTTCTCAAAATCACAAAATCTTCTCTACCAAGGTTCCTCTCTTGAGTCTTCTTCTTCATCAAGAAATTTCTAGGATTTTCTCCAAGATCAAGTCTTTTTTTTCAATTTCAAGGGTAGAAGTCATCAAGGTATGTGGGACTTCATCCATGGGTACCTTTTCACCCATGGAATCCCAAAGTTCTCTCTCTAAATTATCTATGATTCTTTTATTCAAAAATCTCTAATTTAAGATAATGCATTGGTTTTTCCTATTCATGGTATATTATATGATTATTGATTAAATTATGTATTTAATTAATTTTTTTTTCATGAATTGTGTATGGGTTGGTATAAGAAATATGATCATGCATATTTTCAATTGATTTCATTATTTTTAAGAAATTTGTTTATGTATTCAAAGTTCCTACTATAATTTCAAGTATAAGCTATAATCATGAATTTCAAGTATGAAAGCAAGTTTATGACAAGAGGTAACTTAGAATCCTTAAATGGTGACCTAGGGACCTAATGCTATTTGTCATGAAAGCTTATGAAAGAAAGAGATGACTTAGGGTCTTTAACCGGTGACCTAAGATCCTAATAATATTTTTATGACGATAAGATGTATGAAATTGAGATATTATATAAATTATAAACTTTATGAACAATCTTATGAATGTATGTTAAGCATGATTTATGATATATATTCTGTGGAATTTAACTTAGCACCAAATGAGGTTTGAGGTGGGGGATCAACCTACGAGGTCCATATATAAAGTCTCTTGTCTCATAACTACATGCCACCGTAGGTTTGACTTATGGCCTAGCTAGTGGATCCACATTTAGCACATGTTCATGACCTACCTAGTGAGTGAGGTAGAGTTCTACCTTGGCAAGTAGGGCTCTCCTTCTCTCGGTGTATGGGTAGATATTGGGATTCCATGATATAGCTCGCATGGTTTTATAGTTGATTATGGTTCTATCCCATATATGTATAATCTCCTTATTACTCCTTGTGATTTCACTTACGCCTTTCAAATGCTTTGATCAACTATGATTTTCTCATGACTCTACTTATCATCTTATATAGCATATTTGTTATTTGATCATTGCATCTCATATTTTATATTGCATAGCATGCCTGCACACTTAGTACATTCAAATGTACTAACACATACTTTTGCCTACATTATATCATAATGTAGGGGTTGACGAGCACATCCATACTCCACGTGATTATATTGAGTTCCTACTTCCACTATTGGTGAGTCCTCATTTGTTGAGGGACGGATTATAGTTTCTTCCTTTTATTTTGAAGACTTTGGTTATGTTACATTGATGGTGAGCAAGACATGTCTTAGCCCCCTTCCATATTCACTATGTAGAGGCTTGTTGGAAACAAATGTAGAAGTCTATGTTGTTTGGTTCTTTCGAGTTTGTGCTTTGTCTTTTGAACTTTTATGAGTCTTCGCTTATTATTTACCTTATGTATGCTTATGATATCCTAATATGCTTTGTTGGGGTTTCTTCGGGAATTTTAATTGCTATGTAATAGCTAGGCCACATCTAGGGACCCAAACTAAAGTTCCTTCTAAACCAAACTCGATGTTTTAAAGCTAACAGTGCTATCAGAATTCTCATCTGAGCAAGTTTACCAAGAATGTTGACCAAAGTCAAACTTAATTCAAAGTGTTATGGCTAAAATTCCTAATGGCACAAACTTGAACCAAAAACCTCGGGAATTGAGCCAACGTGCCACTAGCTTTAAATTATCATTTTGAAGCTGATGGAACCATTAGAATTCCATTTTGAGGCCGATTTCTTAGATTTTTGACTGAAGTCAACCGTTGAAACTCCAAAGGCTTCAAAACTCAAAAACAGGTAAAAAACCTAAATGAACAACCAGGCGATGGAATAGTCTATGGAAGCATGTCATAAATGACTTTGGTCGTTATAGAAAAACTCTAAATTCTAAAAAGATCGAAAAACAGAGGAAATGACCTAGATGGTCATTACACTTCCTTGTTTTTCTCTCTTTTTATTTAATTTTATTTTGAATCCTTTAATTATTATTTCTTTTTAGTCTTCCATAAAACAATGTAATATTAAGCAAAGTAATATAATATGTACTCAAATAAATGCACTAAATTTAATATGATATAAATAATATATACATATATGGTAGTTTTCCTAAGCAACAATGGCTAGATTGCCAAAGAGGACTTAGTGGACTTACAAATGGTTTTTCATAACCTTTGAATCATCTAAGTAAAGAACGTCTTAATATAAAATAGATCTAGCCTTTGTGTATAATTAAAGCAAGACCCCATTAATTTAACTACCATCTTCTATATAATATTAAGAACTTGAATATTTTTCTTTATGGAACCCAATGGCCTCTCGCTCCAAGGACAGGAAGCATTAATGTCATTATTGTTATTTGTCTAACTATTTTGCTTGCAGATCTCATTATGTCTTTCTTCAGTCCCATTTCCTCATCCTCTAAAGCATCTTCCTCTTCCTCTACTACATCTTCATTTTTTCCAAATTCTAAGATCAAACAAGAGATTAGCTTCTCAAATTTGCAGCAATCAATTGATGACTGGAAAAATTCCAAAGCATCCTCAATCCACCATCTATAAATCTTCTAGATGGCATTTGACAAGTGATTACCATATTTCTACTACTGAACGAACAATTCATCTTGAATCAGACCATGTGGATATCAAGCTTTTAAATATTAAGTCTATAGAAAAATATAGGCGTAAATACAACTATCTTTATTTTGGACTGGTTCAAATTGCTGCTAAACCTCTCTCTAGAGAAGGTATCGATATTCAGTTCTTCTCTATGTTAGAGACTCAAGGTTTTTAGATTTCAATGACTCCCTCCTAGGAATGGTAGAAACCAACCTTTATAGTGGTCCAATTAACTTTGCCTTCTTTCCAAATTTTACAATATCCCTTAAAGATATAAATATCTTGTATTCCTTTACACATATTGTCAAAACATCCAATTATATGACCAAGAACGTATCCCTCCCAGTAACAATCGTATATAGAATTCAATATAAAGAAATGAGTTCAACCTTCAATACTGGAGCTATGAGAAGCAGTTATAAAGGTGAGACTGGCCTCTTCAAAACTGATCTACATAGATCTCATCTGTCAGTTCCCAAGCCTATTTCTTGGGATCAAGTTTCTCTACCCCAAAATTGGTTGTTTCAAGATGCAACTCAAGTTGAAAAACCTGAAAATACCACCATTTCCCAGATTCAACAGGTTTTCTAGTGGAACGGATTCCAATTTCTTTCAAAGATCTCTTAGCCAAATAGTTTCTACATCCTCGCCTATTTTATCTGAGATCCAAACTAAGAGTCACTCAGTCTTTTTATTACCCTAAAGAGTGTAAATGGTTAACTTTGAATCAAGAATCCCTTAATCCACATATTCGATGGAAACTCCTCCCACAACTGAGGTTAATGATGACCAACCCCAATCTCCAACCTACTCATCTCTAGGTGGTGAGTTAATGGTATTGATAAAAGATTTTCAAATAGACAAAGAGACACTCTAAACGAGTTCTACTGGTCGAGAAATATTTTGAAAACAACATGGGTTTTTAAGTGCTTTCAAAAAGATGAAAGAAAAGCCTTCAAGAAATTTATTATGAATTTTTAAACTCTCCCAAAAATAAATTAATTTCTTTGAATGGTTTGAAGCCTATGCTGATTATCATCAGTTAGATTTTCCTTTTTCTAAATCGGTTAATGTTTCAAAAGTTTGGAAAACTTGCAATGGCAGGAAAATTACTTTTGAGCTCCCTCCGTCATAAGGATTTTCAACAAAATATGCTAATAACTCTATTGTCGTAGTTCCTTTCAAAAAGAAAACCGATAATTAAGAAGTTAACAACAAAGATATCGAAAGCATTTTTGAACAAAATAATTACACAAGAAAATATTTATAAGCACTTGGTGAATATCTAGTTTCAAGACCGTCCTCATCGAATTTTCCAACCGGTGTAACTAACAAAAGCTTTATTACCCTAGATACCCATCCTGATGTAGCTTTAGAAGAAAAACCCAATATTATGCAAAACAACTAAAATGCCAATAACATCTATGAATAGAATATAGATCGTTGTTCTAAATACAATATTCTATCTATATTACAGTAGATGACAGTAGTTGCCACTACTTATAGAATCTCCCATAAGTGCTCAGATCACCTTACTACCCATGTCCTAGTAGCTAGGTTTATGGGCCAGCTAAAAGGCTAGTGGGACACCTATCTTGGTGAGATAGACAAATAATTTTTTTTTCATAGTGTCTGAGGCGACTCTGCAGGGGAACCAATTTTTGAGGTTGGACAAACCATTCGTGACTTTACCAATACTCTAATTTACACCATTATTAAAACTCTCATTAGAAGTTCGAGTATCTTTAGGAAAGGATCTTCTGAAGTACAGAACAACCTCAAGTGTAAAACACTTTCCAACTTAAGCTAGTATAAGGATGCCTTTCTTACCAGTATTCCCTATTGGAAAGAAAAATTCTTAGAAGGATTTCCTAAGTCCCTCAGATATTTAGTCAAAGAAGAACTCCAAAACTAGCACTCTGGTGATGTTATTCCTTATGAGAAAATTACTTACAGTCAGCTTACAAGCGTCATTCAATAGATTCCTCTTAAGATTTGTCACAAGGATAAGATATTAAGAAAATTAGCAAAATATGAAGCTCAATTACATCGAGATCTAGGAAGTTTCTGCGAGCAATTTGGTCTGCCCCTTGTAGAAATAAATACCAGAGAAAACCGACTAATAAAAAAGGAAGTCTCCTCATCCAGGCCTCATATTCCCCAGTTTAAGAAATCAAAATCTTCTCTCCAAAACATAAATGTGCATCTAAGGAACCATCTCTTCTTGCCCCCAATAATGGGAAATATTAGAAGTGTGGAAAACGTGGTCATATCGCCAAGTTTTGCAAACTCACCAAAAAGTTAAAAATCTCAATCTAGATGAATCAGTCCTCAACCAGATACAACATCTCTTACTACAAGAGTATTTTGATAGAGCTGATGATAAATTTGAATAAGAGCTCAATCAAATCGAAAATGACCATTTAGAATCCTCCCAGTTTGATCGAGAAGACCAAAATAGCCAACTTGAAGTCAATGTTCTCTCAAAAGAACAAGATCTCCTATTAGAGGTTATAAGTAGCTTACATGATCTAAACCAAAAATCATATTATCTAGATCAACTCAAAAGGACTCTAGACAAACCCTCCATATCTTCCTCCAACATTTTTTCTCATTCTCATATATCAAACACCTATAATATCACTTATGTTTTCAACAGATTTCCTTCTAGCAAACCAAAGGTAGTAACTATTCAAGATGTCCAATCTGATATAGTACTCCTTAAGGAAGAAATCTGGAAAATTAAGGCTAGGAAGGAACTATATCGGATTGTCCTTCAACAAATTCTCTACCATGACTGATCCTCCTAGATAAACAGAAGATGAAAAAACAAATCATGAGACCAAGCAACGAGACTCTAAAATTATATCTCTAGAAAATCTATTAGGAGATGGCATACTAGGATAGTCTTAGTAGTCAACAAATCCTTCATTCTAGACACTATTGCCAATTTTGATATGGATACAAACCTCAATTATGTTCAAGAGGTAGTTTTCCTTAGCAAATGGAAGGATTGCCAAAGAGGACTTAGTGGACTTACAAATGGTTTTTCATAACCTTTGGATCATCTAATTAAAGAACATTTTAATAAAAAATAGATCTAGCCTTTGTGTATAATTGAAGCAAGACTCCATTAATTTAACTACTAGATTTGGCGCTTCTGTATAATATTGAGTTAAGAACTTGAATATTTTTATTTATAGAACCCAATGGTCTCTCGATCCAAGAACAGGAAGCATTAAAGTCATTATTGTTATTTGTCTAACTATTTTTTGTGTAGATATCATTATGTCTTTCTTCAATCCCTTTTCATCCTCCTGTAAAGCTTCTTCCTCTTCCTCTACTACATCTTCTTTTTCTCCAAATTCTAATCTCAAAGAAGAGATTATCTTTTTAGATTTGTAGCAATCAATTGATGACTGGAAAATTCCAAAGCATCCTCAATCCACCATCTATAAATCTTTTAGATGGCCTTTGACAAGTGATTACCATATATCTACTATTAAACAAACTATTCCTTTTGAATCAAACCATAAGGATATCAAGCTTTTAAATATTAAGTCTATAGAAAAATATAGGCGCAAAACAACTATCTTCATTTTGGACTGGTTCAAATTGCTACTAAACCTCTCTCTGGAGAAGGTCTAAATACCTCTCTTCTTCTCCGTCTCAGAGACTCAAGGTTTTTAAATTTCAATGCCTTCCTCATAGGATTGGTAAAAACCAACCTTTGTAGTGGTCCAATTTACTTTGATTGCTTTCTGAAATTTTACAGTATTCCTCAAACATATGAATATTTTGGATTCCTTAACTCTCAATGTCAAAACATCCAATTACGAGACCAAGACCGGATCCCTCCCAGTAGCAATTAAATATAGAATTCAATATAAAGCAATGAGTTCAGCCTTCAATACCAGAGCTATGAGAAGTAGATATAAAGCCGAGACTGTCCTCTTCAAAATTTATCTACAGTGATCTTATCTGTTAGTTCCGAAGCCTATTTCATGAAATCAAGTTTCTCTACCCAAAACTTGTTATTGCAAGATGCAACTGATGCTGAAAAACCTGAAAATATCACTATTTTCTAGATTCGACAGTTTTCTTATGGAACTATTTCCATTTCCTTTCAAAGATCTCTTACCAAAGAATTTTTATATCCTCGTATGTTCTATCTGAGATCTAATCTATGAGACGCTCAGTCTCTTCATTCCCCTCTAGAATGGAGACGGTCAACTTTGAATCAAGAATCCCTCTAGCCACATATCGGTAGAAACTCCTCCTGCAAGTGAGGTTAATGATGACCAAAAATCAAAATCTTCTCCCCCAAAACATCAACGTACTATTGAGCATCCAACTCTTTCTAACCCCAATGATGGCAAATGTTACAGGTGTGGCAAACTTGGTCATATAGCCAAATATTTCAAACTCACCAAAAAATTTAAAAATCTCAATCAGGATGAATCAGTCCTCAACCAGATAAAACATCTCTTACTATAAGTGGATTTACATAGTACTGATGATAAATTTAAACAAGATTTCAACCAAATAAAAAATGACGATTTAGATTCCTCCTAGTTTGATAAGAAGACCAAATTAGCCAATATGAAGTCAATGTTCTCTCAAAAGAAAAAGATCTTCTATTCGAGGTTACGAGCATCTTACAAGATCCACACCAAAAAAGAGACATTATGAATTACCTCCCCAAAATACCTATTAGGAGATGACATACTAGGATAGTCTTAGTAGTCAATCAATCCTTCATTTTGGACACTATTGCCCTTTTTGATATGGGTGCAGACCTTAATTGTGTCCAAGAAGGACTTATCCCAACAAAATACTTTGAGAAAACCAAAGAGGCCCTTAGAGATGCTAATGGTAATAGACTAGGGATTAGCTACAAACTTTCTGATGTCTAAGTAAGAACTTCCATAGGAATTTCTACCTTACCAGCTTCTACCTCATTCGTAATGGTGATAGACATAACTAATCTAGTAACCTTGGTCACTCTTTTCATTGAAGAACTCATCCCATTTAGAGTCACTCATCAAGGAATCAAAATCGAATACAGTAACATTTCCCTTCCTTTTGACAAACCCCCCTAATAAGAAGAATGTTGTCTACCTTGAGACATAAGAAAGCCTAGATTAACTTCCTCAAGAAAAGAGTAGCTTTCCACAGGTTATAGAAACAACTTCAGGAACCTCTCCTCCAATAAAAAATCAAAGACCTTGAAAAATAAATTCAAAAGGAACTTTGTGCAAATTTACCAACAACCTTCTGGAATCACAAATAACGCATGGTTGGACTTCCTTATGAACCCGAATTTGATGAAAAAACATTTTCGACAAAAGCTCATCCTATACAAATGAACCATGAACTAACAAACCATTGTCAAGAAGAAAATCGAAGATATCCTTCGCAAATAAATCATCTCTCTAAGCAAATCCCCTTGGAGTTATGATGTAATTCTCATTAGGAATGAAAATGCGGAAGTTAAAGATAAGAAATAAAGATAACTAGATAGACACAAAAAAGGAAATAGAAAGCAACCAAAAGGTATATTAAACCTTAAGACCTAAATTCGTTAATCCTACAATAAGCACCTATCTCTTACGATGACCTCGAAGGAAATGAATTCACCTTGCAACCAACATTTCTAAGAAACTATTAACCCAATCTTGTACCAAGCTCTTAATACACATTAAGAGTTTACAATCTCAATATTTAAAATAGTACAAGGAAAATAAAGACTTAAGCTATCTATTTATAGTCTTGGGCATTTATTACAAAAAGACTCAAAAGTGGCCTGAAATAGATAAGAGGGCAAGATGGAGAATCCTCGCCTAAGGGTTATGGGATTCGCCTAGTGGTTAGGCGAGCTGATCCTAGAAGCTTGATTCCTTAAAGTTCATTCTAGTCAATTTGGCAAGCTTAGAAGCCATTTGGTGAGTCGCTAATTAGGTGGCCCAGCTCATCAAATGTAGCAGCCCTTCCCACTGTTTCCTCAACATTTGGAGAGCTCAGGAGGGAATTTGGTGAGTCATCCATTAGGTAGTATTCCTCACCGAATGTTGCAACCCCTCCGTTAGTTTTCCAAGTGATCTTCAAGACATGCAAACCTTTAGCTTCATGAGTAATCCTTGAATCCTTTGAAGGTTGTGATCTTGACTCTGAGTAAGAGACCTTGCTGTATGTCACGACCCAATATTAGGGCCTAGAAGTGACACGGCAAATAAGGAACCCAAAGATACCTCAAACAAACCTCTTAACATTCTTTTAGCCTTTCATAGGTAATGACAATCAATAACAAGAGGAAACAAGGGGAAAGAGGGACTATGGGGAAAACATCATAAACAAGAATCATACTAGTCAAGGATCATCGTACATACATCCAACAATACCTCTAATCTCAGACTTGATGGGGGATTAAGAAATATCCCTAGCTCACCCTTAAATAAAGTACCATAATAGATGTCTTGATGTCTCAACATAGCATAAGCTAGAAAGAGAATGGGGTATTGTTCCCAAAATATGAGAACTCACCATAAGTAGTCTTCAAGTGATCCAAACTAGCCACGTGAGAGAGAATGAGAAGGAGCACCGGTCCCTACATGGTGATATTATATAGGAAAAAAGGTATGCGTTAGTACTTTGAGTGTACTAAGTATGTAGGCATGCAATATCATGGAAAATATTTAGGATATTTATAAGGTAACATTTTTAAATGAGTGCATGCATGAGTAACCAATTAAATAGCACTTAAATCATACATATGTGGGAAAGTGACTATAACTGACAATAAGACCATGTGAGCTATAACATGAAATCTAATGTAACTCCTTATATTAGAAAGGGAGACTAATTGACATGGTAGAACTCCATCAACATTCATTTATTTAACATTAGATGGCCATAGTGGATCCACTAGCCTAGCCTACAAGGGCTACTATGGTGGAACATAGTTAATGAAATAAGTGGTTGCTGCTAGGATTCCCTTATTGAACCCCACCTCAAGTTTTATTAGGTGCTAAGTCAAATCCCACATAATAGTATAACATAGTAATATAAACATATATATATATTAAGACATCAAATCATTATTTGTTAGAATAACTCCTTAAAACCTTTGGTGATTCAAGTATGTGAGAATTGTCCTTATCACATAGAGAATCCATATCTTGGGTGAGAAAGCCTCTCACCAACATTCATCTTTCATTCATAAAACTCCCATAATCATAGTCATTAGCTTTCTTAAACATTTAATTGGAGTCCATAGCCTTCAAGTCATGCTTTAGTGAAAATAGAGTAAAACTAGATGGGTTCAAGTCAATTCAACTTTCAACATATATGTAAATGAAATTATGCATAATTAGTATGAAATTCATCAATTAAAATCATGCTTTAAACAATTCACCATGAATTTCAAGTACCTTTAAGGAGCTAAGTACAGAAAATACTTGCAAACTATCAATCCATGCATTTGAAGTCAATTTGTATCAAAGCAGACCAATAATTATTAGTTTAACCATGATTCATGTTATTAAGTAGATATTAGAATGACTCATAAGGAAATCTTACTTGAAATCAAGAAATTTAATTGAAAGGGTTTTGGGCTTCATGGGTGGAAGAATCCATGGATAAAGACTCACATACCTTAGAGTAAATCTTGAAGAGAGATTGAAGAAGTCTTGAGAAGCTTTAAGTAATCTTGATGTTTAGTTTTCAATTGGGAGCCTTGAAGCCCTTTTGTTTGAGATGAATTTTGTATGAGATGATTTGGGAAAGAGGGGGATGAATTTTATGGTTTTGGGTAGGCAAAAGAGTGGAAAAATAACCCTAAAATACGTCTAAGTTTGACTAGATACGTTTAGGAAATTTTCCAAGATTCCCTCAATTAAAACGAGAAATTTTCTCAAAAGTTTGAACTGTCTGGGAACAAGTCTGCGATGCGGAGCGGCTCCCTGGTAGTTCATTTCTGAGCGAATAAGATTTTTGGCCAAATTTTGAACCAGGAAGAATTTGTACATTGGAGGAACAAGTGTACGACGTAGACCTGTCACTTAGTTTACTTTATCTTTCAAAATACGTGTCCTAAAAATCTACGAGTCCATTTTCCCTCTTATTTACCTTATTATAACACAATTCAACTTTCAAAACACTTGGGACCTTACAACATCTCCCCCCTTAGAAATATTCATCCTCGAATGAGACAAAACATTGCTTCGGTAGACTAGAGTGTAAACCAACAACCCAACATTAATGCAATAGTACAATTTAAAACATCATTCAAAACACATTTCATGTTTATGCATGCATATGATAAGAAAAGTTGAAATGCAAGGAGTTCGAGTAATTGAGCAATGATAACTTAATACCTTAGACTTGAGTAGAATGAAAAAGATGAGGGTATCGCTTCATCATATCCTCTTCCGCTTCCTATGTAGGACTTTCGATTTGTTGATTCCTCCAAAGGACTTTGACGGTTGCAACTTCCTTGTTCCTCAACCTCTTGACTTGCCCGTCCAAAATATCAACCGGGACTTCTTCATAGGTCAAGTTTTCTTCAACATTCACCACTTCCAAAGGCATAATGGAACTTGGATCCCCCCCACACTTCCTCAACTTAGACACATGAAATACCGGATGAACCATAGCCATTTCAAATGGCAATTCCAACTCATAAGCAACCTTGAAAACCCGTCTCAAGATCCTATAAGACCCCACATACCTAAGTCTCACCTTTCCGTTTTTTCCAAACCGAACTACACCGTTAATGGGTGAAACCTTCAAGTATACCCACTCATCCACACTAAACTCAAGATCCCTTCTCCAAGTATCGAAATAGGAATTTTGGAGACTTTGAGCCATTTTCAACCTTTCTCTAATGATCCTTAACTTTTCCAAAGTATCAAGTACTAAGTCGGGACCCAACAAAGCCATATCACCCACTTCAAACCAACCCACCGTAGACCTATATCATCTCCCATACAAGGCCTCAAATAGTGCCATCTTAATGGTTAAGTGGTAATCTTTGTTGTAAGTGACCTCACCAAGCGGTAGATGATCATCCCAACTTCCCTTGAATTTCATTGAACAAGCCCTCAACATGTCCTCTAGTGTTTGAATTGTCTGCTTGGCTTGTCCATTTCTTTGCGGATGGAATACGGTACTTAGCTTCACTTTAGTACCAAGGCCCCTTTGAAATGATTTCCAAAAATAAGTAGTGAATTAGGTACCACAATCCGAAATTATTAACGACAAACCATGGAACCTTACCAACTCTCGAATATACAACGTAGCATAGTCCTCAAAACTATAAGAAATCTTGACAGGTAAAAAATAAGCCTATTTTGTCATCCTATCAAAAACCACCCAAATCGAGTCATGATATTTCAGAGTATGAGGCAAACCTACTATAAAATCCATGTTCACATGGGGATCTTAATGTCTTGGGCTAGGCCATCCGGCCTTTGGTGCATGACCTTGACTTGTTGATAATTTGGGCATTCGTCCACAAACTTTGCTTTGTCTCTTTTTTCATGCCACCCCACCAATACACCTCATTCAAATCCCTATACATTTTGGTCAAATCAGGATGAATAGAATATGAAGAATTATGAGCCTCCTTCAAGATCAAACTCCTTAGACCATCCACATCTGGAACACATAATTGGCCTTGGTAACGAAGTACCCTATCTCCCTCTTCGGAGAAGACTTCTACTTTATTCTCTTTCACCAATTTCTTCAATTCCTCCAATAATAGATCAAGGTCTTATTTTGATTTAACATCCACCATCAAAGATGATTCAGAACCATTTTCCACAAACACATCACCATCATCAGAACCACTCAACTTCATCCCCAATCTAGTCAATCGGTGAACATCCCTTATCAACTTCCTCTTTCCTTCATCAATATGAACCCCACTCCCCATAGACACCCCACTAAGTGAATCAGCAATAACATTAGCCTTTCCTAAATGATATTGCATACTCATGTCATAATTCTTGAGGAGTTCAACCCACCTCATTCACCTTTGTTTGAGGTCCTTTTGGGTGAGCACATATTGAAGACTTTTATGATCGATAAATATATCTACATGTAGTCCATAGAGGTAATGCCACCAAATATTTAGAGCAAACACAACGGCCGCTAACTCAAGATCATGGGTAGGGTAGTTAAGCTTGTGCATCTTCAATTGCGTAGAAGCATAAGCTATAACCTTGTTGTTTTCCATTAAGACACAACCTATATCGACCCTTGAAGCATCACAATATACAATGAACACCTCTAATCCTTCTGGTAGAGTAAAAATAGGAGCGGAGGTAAGTCGATCTTACAAGGTTTAGAAGCTCTTTTCACACTCATCCGTCTATAGAAACTTTGCCTTCTTTTGGGTCAATTTTTTCAAAGAAGATAAAATATTTCACGACCCAAACTAGGGCCTAGTCGTAACACGACGATTGAAACCTCAAAGAGGGCTCCAACCAAGCCTTTTGACATATCATAAAGCATACATAAACTAAAGTAAATGCGGAAAATAAGATAAGAAGGAGTCTAGATCATGAATCATGAAGAGTATGAGAATTTGACAACATAGACTCTAAACATATGTCCAATAAAATGCCTTTACTACGTGAAAATGACGGGGCTAAGACATGTCCATAGCTTACCCTCAACATAAAAGAAATAAATTTCTTTGAAAGAAGAAAAGAGCAACTCATATCTAGTACTCGATGTTGACACCCAATTTTGACTGACCTAAAACTCACTATCGGACTGCTATTTGATTGAATAGGTATTTCAAAACTCTTTTCATTCAATTAATTACATATTTCTTCTTCTTCTTCTTCTTTTTCTTCTTCTTCTTTATTTACTCATTTTTAGGCATTAATTAGAATAATGATTTTTATATAGTTTAAAATTTTAAGTGTAAAATATAAATACATTATATAAATATTGTGAAATTTAGAAAAGTTATTATTTATTTATTTATTTATTTATTTTATATGTGTAGTATTTTTTATTAATTAAATAATAATCCATTCAATTTCCTTCCAAATTATTTAAACTATAGCCTTCTCTATCCAATTTTATATCAATTCTAGCCAAATTTTGGTTCAATTTTATGTCAACTCTAACCTATTGTTTACAATTCATTTCAATTTGAGCCCATGTGAATCCAATGTGGCCCAATTTTAAATTCTAAATTTTAATCACAACCATCCATTATATCTTGATCAATGGCCATACTATTTCTTATATTCTTTCCTATTATAATTACCGAAAACCCCTATATCTTTCACTCTTCATCTTGTCCAAAAAATAAGAGAAGACCTCACTAATCTTGGGCGCATTTATGAGCCCATATGCCGTGTTTGTCCATATTTGTTAGGCGCTTTGAGAAGATGTTGGAGCTAAATGGTGTGTTTGAATGAAATACCAATCAAGTGTGAACTAAGGTTTGTTTTAAGTAAATGTAGGAAGTTTGGAGAAGCACAAGAAACAATAGAGAAATTAGGTCTGCAGGCGCTATAGTGGCGCAACGCACAAGAGCCAAAACTTCAGAGGCATGTCCTAGGCGCTATAGTGGAGCGCCGCGCTAGGAGGAAAATAATAAATTCGCTACAGGCACTATAATAGCGCACCGCGCTAGCATACAAACTTCAGAGACATATTCCAGGTGCTATAATGGCGCGCCACGCCACTGTAGCTCCAAGAAATGTTTATTTGTTTATTGTTATGGGTACGACAATAATTGAAAGAGGGCATTTAAATATATTTTTAGGCTTGTGAGAAGCCAGCAGCCGCATTTGGGAGCAGAAAAAGAAGTAAGAGCAAGAAGTTCACAAGAATTCTAGGTTCCTTTTCTTCTTCTTTTTCTTGTACCTATTGATTTGTATGAAATTAAATACTTGTTTTATCATTTGAATAGGAGTAGCTAAGCACCCAAATTCTGGGGAATAGCTACGAAGTCATGGTTTAATACTATTTGAGCTTGGTTGATGATGGGTTATTGAATTTAGTTACTCTTTCATTCTTGGGGTTATGATTTTAATGTTTGTCCAATATTAGAATATATGTGTTGTCTACCTTGAATTCGGAAGAGGACAAGTAGATAGATCAAAGAATGGAAGGAATGTATTTATACTAGAATAACCTAGGATGATTCGTATATAGGATAGTTTAAATGCTTCTTTATTATTTTATGCCTATCCTCGGTCAATAATGTAGTTATGTTGATGATACAGATAGACAATTATAGGTCGCGAGACCATGATTGGATTGATAACCCATTTTGATCAGTAATTAAATAACCCATCAGAGACTAAGATTGAAGAGTAGTAAGCTTGACTTCACGTTATACTATAGCCCTGGAATTTCTCGTAATCTAATTAATATACGTAACTACTGCATTGCTTTTATTCATAGAAAATTTTCTTACATCCAAAATTATTAACAAATTATCTCAAATCCATCATACAATCGCAATTAGTGTTGTTCATTGGACAGAAATAATTCACCTAATTAAGGTCCCTGTGGGTTCGATATCTTGTTTAAAAGAGACGATTTACTACTTGAGAGACTACATATACTTGTGTGTGCAATTGTAGCCACAACATATTTTTGGCACCATTGCTGTGGACCTTAAAATTAGGAAATTTATCTTTTCTAAGTTTCTATATTGATTGTGCTAGTTTTAACAACTTGGTCTTAGTTGTAAATTTTTGTAGCTAACTAAGATATTACACTGGAAAGGGACAAGGAGCTTGTAGATCCATTATTCGAGCCTGAACGATTCTTCCAACGAAAAAGGCGAATAGTGACTTCGCAATACACAATATAGAAACTCAATCTGAAGGATAATCATAATTTGGAAGGAGAGATTTTACTAGAGCAGATCCCTGTAGAGATGAATGCCAAGACATTATGTGATGTGGTAGTCCCAATCACAGCGAATGTCACCTCCAGCATTCAGAAACTGCCAGCTGGAGGAAGATTTGAACTAAAACAAAACATGGTGCAATGTTGTACTCTTGTCATGACCCAACCCTATAGATCGCGATTGGGGTCCAACCTAGACCCCCCCGTACACATATCTATCAGTTGTGGTCACATTGAACTATAAATAAAAAAATATCATGTAACAGAGCCCCACTGGGCGATACCATTTACATATACCTGTAGCCCTTTTTGTTTGTATGACAACATGATAGGGCACACAAGCCGACAAAGCTGCCATAACATAACAACATGTACAATATATCATATAGACCCAGCTAGACTAAACTGACATATACAACCCACATATACATGTCTGCAGACCTCTAAAAATAATAATGACAACATATGGTGTGACAGGGCCCCCGCTATACTCCTGAATAAATAAAACAATGATAGACATCTGTGGCTAGTGCCAAAACTAGGCTCCAATACAATGGAGCCTCTTCCAGCTGATCTAAGCGGAATCCTAAGCTGACGGACTCCCAAAACCCGTACCTGTACTTGCGGGCAGGAAACGCAGCCCTCCGAAGAAAGGGGGTCAGTACGACATATATACTGAGTATGTAAAACATAACATAATACAACTGGAAGCATATCTGAGATAGAGGAACAGGGGATAAACTATCAAAATTGGAAACTTGTACCTGTCCTCTGTGAGTCATAAAAGCATGCATGCTCAAATTATACAATATAGCCGACCCTTTTAGGGATCTGGTGAATCATATCTATAGTATCAGTATCAGGACCCATGCCATTATCACCTTATTACAACACATCATCATCACATATATATACATACGTACTCGACCCTCTAGTGAAGGGCTCGGTGGACAAGGCAGTGAGTTGTGCATGATAACGGACCCGGCCTGGGACTCGGTGAAAGAAGTGTTACAGTATACACGAGTAGAGTAATGAGAAACAAAACACAGTTTAAATCATTATCTGAGACTCAATGAAGTCATCAAGTGAACCATCACCTAGGGATCAGGACAAAAGGTATCTGACGTATACTCCCTAACTGTCACTAAAGACTATGTAAAAAGGAGTTTTTAGAAATCTTAGACGTATGCTAATGTGAAATATCTTATAGTAGTCTGAGCATTGATTATCTCAGAGCCTTTCGTTTTTTACAAACAAGAGTTTAGTCGAATCAATTGTTATACAGTCATATAGAAGACTCGAAGATAGCAGCTCACTACTTTAAAGTTTAACATTCAAAAGTGAGTGAGGGTCCTGAAGTCATATTCAGAACCTAGGAATGGAATTACCCCCAAAGCTCATATCATATCCTGCTTACATCTAAGACATGCCAAAAGAGAAAAGATAGGCTTTACATACCTATACCAAAAACTTACCAAGAGAAGCTTTACATACCTCATATGAATTATTCCTTATCATGTTTGCCTCGCCGTCCTTTGAACCTATTCAACATGAAAGTAATATGAATATCAACTACTCTTAGCTTTCCAGCATCTTAGGTTACACCTTAGTATTAATGGAATCTATTTCCTTAGTCGTTTCCTCGACTAGTTCTTTAGTTAGTTAAGGCATTACCGAAAATTGGGCAGCACCTTCCCTATAATGTGCCCTATCCAAATTTCCAATTAGGTCCCTAAGACCTATAGCCAACCAACAACAACAACCTGCAGCAATACACACCAACAATATACAATATAAACTCCAAATGACTCATTCAAAAAGATGATATCAAATAGAGCGTCTAGTCTTTATTCTATAACGCCTTTCATTATATGAAATGAGGGGTCGTGTGGCTATAACCAACAGCATTCACACTCCTTTTAGAATGCATTTAGGCCCTGCAACAATACATTACACCCCTGCGGCAATAACTCACTCAAGACTATCAAAACGTGAATTCTGACAGCTTACTGTTTTACCTTGTTGCTTTGTTTCGAAGAGATAATGGAGGGAATAAACATTTACATCCTTCATGAAAGTTATAGAAATGTGTCTTAGGGACGCATAAAATTTTGAATCACTCCTGCATCAATTTTGTACAAAAAGATATGCCCAAAACACCAACAGCAATCCGTGTAAGATTTCCAAACCCAAAATCTGGGCAGTACCTCCTCTACACTTCATCACCCTTTTTCGAGAAGCAAAAAGCAAAACTGGATTTGAAAGTCTAAATGAAAGTTATAGAACTATGAAATAACTTCTCAAAACATATTACATAATTTGAAACGAATCTGTACACAAGAAGTTATACCAATATTACTAACAACAGTCCCTTCCAAAAACGGGTTTATTAATTAGTTCTTAACATTTTCTCCTTCAACTTTCTCTTATTTGTTTCCAAGTGTAAACTGCAACCATGGTTCCGTAGGCATCCTAAGACATATGTATACACCCCCACATGGTTGAAAAACATTGTAGATAATTAATTCATGGAGGAAAATTGAAGAACTCACCTTAAATTTAGCCCAAGTCGTAGCTAATCCTTTTCTTGCTTCACGTTTGTTCTCTCTTCTATTTTGTTTCCGTTTTGCTGAAAATGAATGACTTAAGAGTCATTAACATACCTTTATGTGCTGTTTTGGGAGGTGACACGTGTCATCCCCATAGGGGGACATGTGTCCATACCTTATTGGGCCAACATAAGCATGCAACTAGTTAGGGGCTGCCACATATCCTTGGTGGGGCCCACCCCCAAGTAGGTGGGTCACCTACTTTACCCCAAGCAGGTGGGTCACCTGCTTGACCCCAAGCAGGTGGGTCACCTGCTTTCTTGAGGTGCTGCCACGTGTCACCTTCCTAGGCTGCCACGTGTCATCTTCTTCTCTTCTCCGTGGGTTCATAATCTCATCTTATTTTAAGAACCCGCATAATCCATGCTACGTAAGCTTGGTATGTCCTCAAGTAGCTTAGGTATGTAATACTTCTAAGCTAGTAGCTTACGTAGGTAATTCGAGTTCTACGACTCATTTTTTGGCCTCCAACTCATTCTGGATTCCTACGATTCTATTTCCAACCTTCCCTCTCATGGGGTATCACATTCTTCTTTCCTTCGAGTTGTTTAATGTGTGTGGATAGTAGGGGTCTCATGGCTACTTTCAAGAAGATTAGGGACACGTTTCAAGGTTCAATAGTGTGGGGTGTAACATCCTTCCCTCCTTTAGAACATTCATCCCTGAATGTTAAACAAAATCTCCCTTAGAACTTTATACAGAGTATTGGGAGGTTCTTTGCTGTTGTTATAATACATACTCCCACCTAAGTGATTAATATACAGGTTTCAGGAGTTGGGGTTACCAATAGACATCAGGAAATAGGTACGAATACTTGTGTTTCCTGTCCTCTTTAATTTCTCAGGTCATCCCCTTTTTTGGTTTTTTATTTTGCCACAGTATCTTGACGGAAGGTACATCTTCAGTCTACAATCTTCTAGTTTGCCGATCTAAGATGGCGATAGGTTTTGCCTCACAGGATTCCATCTCCTGGACCTTATCTATGGAATATACCCTAGGTGGCTCATCAGTACCTTTGCAAAGCATTCTTATCTGATGGACTAGGCGTATAGTTTCCAAGTGAGGTGGTAAGCTCAACTTACCCGCCACGTTGCCCATCTTATGAGTAACTTGATATAGTCTAATATATTTTGGGTTAAGTTCCCTTTTCTGGGTGACTCCGTTATGAACATTCAATCATCAATTTGAACCTTGAATATTAATATCGATTATCTGTACATCATTTCAGCTAACTCTGGGTTGTTAGTCAATAGTTTGCTTAATCCTGTTTGGCCTACCAACTTAGTCTTTTTCCCCAATAGGGGGACTTATACACTTTTCCTTACAATATCTTATAGGGGGGTCATCTGAATGCTGGAATGGTAGCCATTCTCATAGGCAAATTCAATAAGTGGTGGGCGATCGTCTCAGTTACTCTTAAAGCCAACCATATTAGTCCGCAATATATTTTCTAACATCTGATAGTATGCTCAGTCTATTCAGCAGCTCGAGGGAAAAATTGGGGTACTAAGACCTACCTGTATTCCCGATCTCTTCTTAGACTGATGTCCAAATGTTAATCTTAATTGAAGTTCTTCCATCTAAGATATTAGCTGGGGAAACCTCACAGAACCTTACTACCTCTATGTTGTATAACTCCACCTAATATTAGCTGCATATGTGCTCTTATTTGGAAGCAAATGGGCTGATTTATTAGCCTACTCACAATAACCCATATAGCACCCTACTCTTACATAGTACAAAATAGTTTCATAACAATGTTGATAATTTGGGAACCATTAGCCTCATATAGTCCTTCTCTACTCTTTTCAGAACTTTAACTGGCATTTGATCTTTTGGGTCATTCTTCCCCTATTTTTCCAATACTTAGGGTTGGCTTCCCCCGCTTGTAATCCTCTAGACCCATTATCTTGTGTCATTCTTTACCTTTACAAGATTATGAGAGGGTACAAGAAATATCCTAGTGCTATCTCATTAGTTCTTATGTCTTACCTTGCCTTTCTCTCCCTTATACTACATTCGATGTTGGGGTAGGTCTTTGGTCCAATCGTGGCCATGTCTTACCTTACCCGTAGTACTAATTCCATCTCTGTAGTTTAGCTTAACCTACTTTCGCATTTCTCGGTAGTTGATTGCAACTTGGGCTCCTTCGCCTGGTATAATAGTTGTGGGGACTCTGTAAGGTCCTACCACTCTTTTACTCTATAATTTTATACCTTCTCAGTGGAGTAGGTAACCTTTGATCGAAGGAGCAGGGACTAACATCGTTAATCCACAAGTAACATTCCCTCCAGATTCATCTGGCGTTGGAGTGCGAAATGAGTCTTGTAGTCCTGGTCATATTATGAAATTTTCAACCTTGGGCATTGCTTCCTGTCATTTGTAAATTACATCAGCTGGTACCCTTACCTTTTGGGTTCTGCTTTTTCTACCTCAGAGTTGGCTACCAAGTGGTGTCGAAATTCCCTCGCACACTGGCCCATATAGTCATTCTGTAGTTTTCCTCTCATTAACTGGTACTATGCTGAAGAGCTGTGGCATTTGAATGTGTCGTCAGTTAGCAATTAGCTAATCCTTCTTATTTTTCTTAAGCCCTTGTCACAATTGCCTTAACATAACGTATAGTATTCCAGGAACATAATCTCATGTTGTTCCTCCGCCGCTAGTTCCGATTCTTCCATCTTACATAATCATACCAGCACTAACACATTAAGTTCTATCAGAATTTCGAGGTTAAGCGTGCTGGGGCGAGAGTAATACTGGGATGGGGGACCTCCCTAGGAAGTCTTCGTGTCGCGTTTCATTGTAATCCTTGCCATAATGTATGAGGCACTCAACTTAGCTTGAGATTTACCTTAGCGTTGTCTCGCAAGTCTTTATGTTTTGCCCTGTCCTTTCGTTTGTTATCTTGCATCCAGTATCGGCGTAGACCTTTAGCTCCACTATCCTCTATTCACTTTGTGTTCTCCTCATTTTCTACCACAGGAGGCTTTCTATTCCTTTTTCTGTGGTTATTTATCTATCGCAACATCATTTGCAACTAACGCTATAATCAATATTTTGGCTTTTGGTCTAGCATGCTGTCATTATCCTTCGTAATGTCTCTTAAGTTGGTTGATATCCTTTCATGGTTACACTCTTTTATTTTTATATGCAGCCGCCTTTTAGTGTTATGTTGTTCAGGGTCTTGTCAAAAACTTCTTATCACTGCCTTATGTAGCATTATGGCTTCCATTCAATTATTGGTGGCTTCCGGACCTTTTTAACTTGGTTCGGCAAGATATCTTATTCAAGTTTACACGTCCATCTCAGATATATTCCCATATCGATTGCCTTCACCTTACTTTTGCCATTTTCTCATTAACTTCCCCCCCCTTTAGAGGGTACTCGTACTTTCATTTGTCTGTACTTTGTTCTACATCTCTATGTCCAATCTCAATTTTTGTCCAATTCCTTTCACCAATCTATTTGATACTGCATCATGTCTCCGTCTATCTGCATATTTTATATGCCTGACTATCCGCGTACGGAGCCTTGACTAAATTACGAAGCGATGAGAACCTTTCCATATCTAATATGATGTCTTGTCTACTAATCGGTACTTGAATAATGTGACCCAGGGGACAACTCGTCCAAGGCCACCTTCTACTTTTCCGTTTCCAAGAATTACTTAGCACCTGTAGTCATTCCAATTCCAATTAGGCAGTGCTAGTATTCCGTCGATAACTATTTAAGGTTTTCTTGAAGTAGTAGCTTTACCCCAACCTATATCCTTTATTCCTTGGGGTGAATGTAGGTTACACCAATTATTCCTTAAGTTTTTCGTCCTCGTCCCTTAAGGGTTCCACTATTTTTGGGGCGACGTTGTGTACACACATCATTTTTTTGTATCTTAAGCCCCATGCTCTTACTTCGTTCTCAACACAGGCCTTTAACTTAGTCAATGCTTATATGTGCGTCTTACTAGTGGTTCTAATTTATCCCTACTCGTATCACACTGGTCAATTCATACTTACATATCCCCCTTTTAATTCATATTCGTATTCAGTCCCTGATATCTCCTTGAGATGCTTCCGTTAGGAGTTCTTTTCCCAATTAGTCGGTGGAGAACTATAAACTGTTATCATAAATCATTTTTCAACCATTGTTGAAAGAAATCAGAAACTGTTAAACATCACAGTACTTCTTTTAATACTTAACCTACCTAGTCTCCTTCTGAGTTTATCCTTGAGTTATGAACAACTCACCTAATTTACAATTAGGAGTTGAGGGCTTGGTATTTTTTCAAAAAGAGTGAAACTCATTCGCGGGACCTCTTATCATTCACCCTGAGCCCTCTGTTTATCTTCCTATAGTACAAATACGGCTGGAGATACCATAGTCCGAACTTTCTACTTAAATAAGCTTTTGTTCCTCCGAAATAAAATTCTTCAAGTGAAAAGGGTGCCCCTTATCGGCAACCTGAAGGATACCTCTTACAGCTTTAGTTAAACACAGTAGGGGTACTTGGTATCAATTTTTAAGACATACTAAAAGTCTATGCTTCATTTCCTTTTCTTGTCCCAGAAAAAATTTGGCAGAGTTTCCTCTACAGTTTCTACTATCCCACAACCTGCACGCAGAAAATACCAACAATGCCTCACAGGGCCAACACATATATATACATATTCCTACCACAGCTGAACAGGTCTTTCCACGTCAACAATGATATAAAAATACTGGACTTACCTCATATGTCCAACTTCAAATTGCATCTGTTGCACTTCCTGTCTGCTTTCCTTTCAGGTTTCAACTTTACATTTCAATATTAGTTCAATACCTTACCAAACGGATATCTTCCGTGGCTTTACTTTACTTACCTACATGCTTCATAACTTCCCATGTTGTCACTTACTTTCTTCTGTTGATGTCGTCCTTCTGTTAAGATCCAAGGTTAGTATAAGGAATTTTCCTATGACTCGGATGTAAAGCACGATCTCAGATGTGAAAAAACAGCTAAAATCCTAAATATCCTATAGCATCCTGTTTATAGATATCGCGCGCAACACATCGATAATCAAGACTCTACTAGATACGGTATGTAGACAATCCGAGGACGAACGACTCTGATACCATTTCTATCATGACCCAACCCTGTAGGTCGCGACTGGGGTCCGACCTGGACCCCCCGTACACATATCTATCAGCTGTAGTTACATTGAACTATAAATAAAACAATATCATGTAACAGAGCCCCACTGGGCGATAACATTTACATATACCTATAGCCCTTTTTGTTTGTATCACAACATGATAGGACACGCAAGCCGACAAGGCTGCCATAACATAACAATATGTAAAATATATCATATAGACCCAGCTAGACCAAACTGACATATACAACCCACATATACATGTCTGTTGACCTCTAAAAATAATAATGACAACATATGGTGGGACAGGGCCCCCGCCGTACCCCTGAATAAATAAAACAATGATAGACATCAGTGGCTAGTGCCAAAACTAGGCTCCGATGTAATGGAGCCTCTTCCAGCTGAGCTAAGCGGAATCCTAAGCTGACGGACTCCTAAAACCCGTACCTGTACCTGCGGGCATGAAACATAGCCCCCCAAAGAAAGGGGGTCAGTACGACATATGTACTGAGTATGTAAAACATAACATAATACAAATGGAAGCATATCTGAGATAGAGGAACAGGGGATAAACTATCAAAATTGGAAACCTGTACCTATCCTCTGTGTGTTATAAAAGCATGCATGCTCAAATTATACAATATAGCCGACCCTTTCAGGTATCCGGTGAATCATATCTGTAGTATCAATATCAAGCCCCATTCTATCATCACCTTATTACAAAACATCATCATGATATATATATACATACATACCCGACCCTCTAGTGAAGGGCTCGGTGGACAATGCAGTGAGTTGTGCACGATAAAGGACTCGGCCCGGAACTCGGTGACAGAAGTGTTACCTGAGAAACAAAACATAATTTAAATCATTATCTGAGACTCAATGAAGTCATCAAGTGAACCATCACCTAGGGATCAGGACAGAAGGTATATGACGTATACTCCCTAACTGTCACTAAGGACTATGTAAAAAGGAGTTTTTAGAAATCTTAGACGTATGACAATGTGAAATATCTTATAGCAGTCCGAGCATTGATTATCTCAGAGCCTTTCTTTTTTTACAAACAAGAGTTTAGTCGAATCAATTGTTATACAGTCATATAGATGACTCGAAGATAGCAACTTACTACTTTAAAGTTTAACATTCAAAAGTAAGTGAGGGTTGTGAAGTCATATTCAGAACCTGGGAATGGAATTACCCCTAAAGCTCATATCATATCCTGCTTATATATAAGACATGCCAAAAGAGAAAAGATAGGCTTTACATAGCTATACCAAAAATATACCAAGAGAAGCTTCACATACCTTATCTAAATTAGTCCTTATCCTATTTTCCTCGTCGTCCTTTGAACCTATTCAACATGAAAATAATATGAATATCAACTACTCCTAGCTTTCCAGCATCTTAGGTTACACCTTAGTATTAATGGAATCTATTTCCTTAGTCGTTTTTTTTACTAGTTCTTTAGTTAGTTAAGGCATTACCGAAAATTGGGCAACACCTCCCCTATAATGTGTCCTATCTAAATTTCCAATTAAGTCCCTAAGACCTATAGCCAACCAACAACAACAACCTGCAGCAATACACACCAACAATATACAATATAAACTCCAAATGACTCATTCAAAAAGATGATATCAAATAGAGCGTCTAGTCTTTATTCTATAACGCCTTTCATTATATGAAATGAGGGGTCGTGTGGCTATAACCAACAGCATTCACACTCCTTTTAGAATGCATTTAGGCCCTGCAACAATACATTACACCCCTGCGGCAACAACTCACTCAAGACTATCAAAACGTGAATTCTAACAACTTACTGTTTTACCTTGTTGCTTCATTTCGAAGGGATAATGGAGGGAAATAGGATTTACGTCCTTCATGAAAGTTATAGACATGTATCTTAGAGACGCATAAAATTTCGAATCACCCCTACATCAATTTTTTACAAAAAGATATGCCCAAAACACCAACAATAATCCGTGTAAGATTTCCAAATCCAAAATCTGGGCAGTACCTCCTCTACACTTCATCACCCTTTTTCGAGAGTCTAAAAGCAAAATTGTATTTGAAAGTCTAAATGAAATTTATAGAACTATGCAATAAATTTCCAAAAAATATTAAATCATTTGAAACGAATCTGTACACAAGAAGTTATACCAATATTACTAACAACAGTCCCTTCCAAAAACGGGTTTATTAATTAGTTCTTAACATTTTCTCCTTCAACTTTCTCTTATTTGTTTCCAAGTGTAAACTGCAACCATGGTTCCGTAGGCATCCTAAGACATATGTATACACCCCCACATGGTTGAAAAACATTGTAGATAATTAATTCATGGAGGAAAATTGAAGAACTCACCTTAAATTTAGCCCAAGTCGTAGCTAATCCTTTTCTTGCTTCACGTTTCTTCTCTCTTCTCTTTGGTTTCCATTTTTCTGAAAATGAATGACTTAAGAGTCATTAACATACCTTTATGTGCTGTTTTGGGAGGTGACACGCGTCATCCCCATAGGGGGACATGTGTCCACACTTTATTGGGCCAACGTAACCATGCAACTAGTTAGGGGCTTCCATGTGTCCTTGGTGGGGCCCACCCCCAAGTAGGTGGGTCATCTACTTGACCCCAAGTAGGTGAGTCACCTGCTTTCTTGAGGTTTTGCCATGTGTTGCCTTTCTAGGCTGCCATGTGTCATTTTCTTCTCTTCTCCATGGGTTCGTAATCTTGTTTTATTTTAAGAACCCGCGTAATCCATGCTACGTAAGCTTGGTATGTCCTCAAGTAGTTTAGGTATGTAAGACTTCTAAGCTAGTAGCTTACGTAGGTAATTCTAGTCATACGACTCATTTCTTGGCCTCCAACTCATTCCAGATTCCTACGATTCTATTTCCAACCTTCCCTCTCATGGGGTATCACATTCTTCTTTCCATCGAGTTTTTTAATGTGTGTGGATAGTAGGGGTCTCATGGATACTTTTAAGAAGATTAGGGACACGTTTCAAGGTGCAATAGTATGGGGTGTAACAACTCTAATGGGCAGTTTGCAGGTTTTCCTCATGAAGATCCCTAAGTCCACATTCAAAACTTCTTAGAGGTTGGCGACACATATACGTTTAATGAGGTATCTCTTGATTATGTGAGGTTAACATTCTTTCCCTTTTTGGGGGGGAAAGATAAGAGGTGGTGAAAGTCGGAACCACCAAATTTAATCACTTCATGGAATGATTTGGTTCGCAAGTTTCTTATCAGGTGCTTTCCTTTAGGGAAGACAGCTAAGTTGAGGGATGAAATTTTAGGCTTTAAACAAAAATTTGGAGAAAATTTGTATCAATCTTACAGGTTTAAATACTTACTCATTAGTTGTCCTCACCATCATCAAGATAATAAGGTGTTGGTCACCTTCATAGAAGGGTTGAAACCCAACACCAAAATTCTTCTATAGGAGGACAACCATTGGAGAAAACCTATGATGAGCTATTTACCCTGCTGAATCGCATATCTCAAGGGAATCCTGAATGTACTAGAGGGAAATCTAGACCGGTGGTGTAAAAACAAGAAAGAATGTTGGAAGTTGATTCTATGACCTCTTTGATAACACAAATTTCATCAATCCAAAATATGATGTCCACCCACTTTAACAGTTTAGCATTGCGGAAGCAGCATGCTTCAATAAATATGGTTTAGCCATAACTACTGTGGTGTGAAATTTGTGGAAGTAGTGAACATGCAACAAAATAATGTGGAGCTAATCCTGAGTCAGTGAATTTGTTGGTTAATGCACCTAGGGGTGATGGTAACCAAAACTATGGAAACACTTATAATCCAAATTGGAGAAACCATCTGTACTTCTCATAGGGTGGAAATTAGCAAAACCAACATCAAGGAAGACTCAACTCAGACAACAAAGAGGTGGGCAATAGTATAACAATCAAGGTCAATAGTACAACAATCAAAGTCAAGGTAATCAAAGCTTAGGAAAATTAGGAAACATGAGTGTAGAGGACATGTTGAAACAGATCATGATGGACCAAGCTAAGTTAGCTGCAGATGTTCATCAGAATCAGTTAGCTAATCAGAATTTAGAAACATAGCTTGGGAAATTGGCAAGTGCACATAGTTCTCTCTAATAAGGGGGTTTACTAGGTAACACTGACCCAAATTCCAAACAGGTGAATACTATGAGTAATCGCAGTGGTCTCTCCTTAGCTGAATTGGCTCTTAGAATTAAGCCGACAATGGTGAAAGGTAAAAGGCTAATTAGGGAATAAGGTGAATTTAGTAGACCAAGAGCAGTCAAAGAAACAAAAACAAAACCTCCTCCTCCATTCCCAAAAAAGTTTTAAGAAGAAGAAGGAAGAGGAGCGCTTTGCAAATTTCATAGACTTGCTAAAATAGGTATAAATTAATTTACCTTTGATTGATGTTTTGCAAAGAATCCCTAAGTACGCCAAGTATGTCAAGGACATTGTGGCCAACAAGAGAAAGTGGTCTGAGTATGAAATAGTAGCACTCATTGAGGAGTGCAGTTCTAGAATCTTGAATAAAGTGAAGCTTCCAAACAAGTAGAAAGATGAAGGGAGTTTCATGGTGCATGTTACTATTGGAAAGTGTGAATACAAGAGGACTATGTGGCCTGGGTGTGAGTATAAACTTGATCCCAACCTCTATGTTCAAGAAATTAGGCTTTAGAAATCCTAAGCCCACCACCATCTTGCTACAACTGACAGATCGCTCTGTAGCTAAATCTAATGGTGTCATTGAGGAAGTCTTAGTCTAGAGGGGATCTCTCATTTTCCCTGTGGACTTTTTCATCCTAGACTTTGTCCTAGACCGGAAAGTTTTCTTTATTTTGGGATGCTCATTCTTGGAAATAGGAGGGGCTTTGATAGACGTAGTGGCCGGACAACTCACAATAAGAGATCATGATAAGGTGGAAGTATTTGATGTGTACAACACATTGAAATTGCCTGCCATATATGAAGAGTTATTTGTGATAATAGTAATTGATAAAGTAGTGACAGAGAAATATAGGGAATTAAGAGATACACTGGAAAAGGTATTAGTGGGTCAAGGCATAGAAAGTGATGTAGCAGCACAAGAAATTGTTGGTATGTTAGATGCTCACAATGTGAGCATGTGGAAAAAATAGGTAGAACCATTGAACAAAATATTTGGTCCTTCACCCAAACCCTCAATTGAGGAAGCTCCTAAATTGGAGTTGAAATCATTGTTGTCCCATCTCAAGTACGCATTCGTTTGTCCCAATGATACATTATCAGTAATTCTCTCGTCCTCTTTATCTTAAATGCAGGTTCGAGTAGCTCTGGAGGTGCGTAGATAAAGAAAGAAAGTTATGGGTTGGAAAATGGCTGATCTACATGGAATTATCCCAGCCTTATATATGCATAAGATATTCATGGAGGAAGGGCATAAACCATTCACACAACCTCAACGTAGATTGAATCCAGTAATGAACGATGTAGTGAGGAAAGTGGCTATTAAATGGCTAGATGCAGGTATCATAGACCCCATCTCAGATAGTAAATGGGTAAGTCCAGTGCAGTTGTTGCCTAAAAAGGGAGGAATGACTGTGATCATAAATGAAAAGAATGAGTTAATCCCCACTAAAACAGTCACTAGATGGATAATTTGCATGGATTATCGCAAGTTGAATGAAGCTACAAGAAAAGATCATTACCCAGTTCCTTTTATTGATCAAATGCTAGACAGGTTGGCGGGGCAGGAGTACTACTTTTTCTTGGATGGATATTCAAGATGTAATCAGGTCTCAATTGCACCTGAAGATCAAGAAAAGACTACATTCACTTGTCCCTATGTAACATATGCCTTTAAGCCTATGCCATTTGGATTATGCAATGCTCCGACAACTTTTCAAAGGTATATGATGCAATCTTTCATGACATGGTTGAAGATTCTATGGAAAGTTTTATGGATGACTTCTCAATTTTTGGGAAATCATTCGATTTGTGTTTGCATAACTTAGACAAGGTGTTAGCAAGGTGCGAAAAGACAAAACTTGTCCTGAATTGGGGAAAATGTCAGTTTTTAGTAATGAAAGGGATTGTCTTGGGTCATAAAGTGTCAAAACAAGGGATGGTAGTAGACAAAGCTAAGATAGAAGCGATAGAGAATTTATCACCCCCAATTTTAGTAAAAGGAGTGCGTAGTTTCTTAGGACATGCAGGGTTCTATAGAAGGTTCATCCAGGATTTTGCAAAAATAGCCAAGCCTATGTGCAGTTTGTTGGAAAAGGAAATAAAGTTCACATTTGATGATAATTGTATGAAGACTTTTGACTTACTGAAGAAGAGGCTAACGGGAGCTCCAATCTTGATTTCTCCCAACTAGGAGTTAGCTTTTGAGCTTATGTGTGGTGCTAGTGATGTAGCAATTGCCACGCATCACCATACGGTGGTCATAATGGAAGAGAGCGCACTACACATATGGTACTTCAATCTAGTTTTTTAGTCCCACATTGTTTAAAGATACTGCAGGGTATATAAAGAACTGTGACTGATGCCAATGAACATGCACCATCTCAAGAAGACATGAAATACCATTGAGATACATCCTAGAAGTTAAATTTTTTGATATATGGGGCATGGACTTCATGGGTCCATTTCCATCATCTTATGAAAACCAGTATATCTTAGTGGCAGTAGATTATGTGTCCATGTGGTTTGAGGCCGTAGCTCTTCCAACCAATGACTCAAAAGTGGAGACCAAGTTTCTAAAAAAGCATATTTTCACTCGATTTGGCACTTTTAGAGCAATTATCAGCGATGGAGGATCACACTTCATCAATTAAATAGTGAAAAATCTCTTAGTTAAGTATAGGGTGAGGCATAAAGTGGCTACAACATATCATCTACAAACTAGTGGGCAGGTCGAGGTATCCAACAGAGAGGTGAAGAAGATATTACAAAAGACAGTGAATAAACAAAGGAAAAATTGGTCAGAGAAGTTAGATGAAGCACTTTGGGCATACCGAACGACATACAAAATACCCATCGGGACCTATCCATATCAGATGGTATTTGGTAAAGCATGTCCCTTACCGATGAGTTAGAGCACCAAGCCTATTGGGCAATCAAGAAATTGAATCTTGACCCAGAGTTAATAAGGAGAAAGCGGTTGGACCAATTGTATGAGTTGGAGGAGTTTAGGCTCCATGCTTATGAAAATGTCAAGCTTTACAAATGGTAAACAAAGCAATGGCATGACAAGCACGTCATCACTCGTAGTTTTAAACCAAGGCAAAAGGTACTTCTTTTTAACTCTAGGAGTAAGAACAGTAACATAAGGCGGTACAGGGCCCCCGTCGTACCCATAAATAGATAAACATATACATCGAGGATTAGTACCCAAAATCTAGGCTCCGGCATAATGGTGCGCTTCTGAACAGCTGAGTGGGAACCTATACTAGCGGATCCCCAAAGTATGTATCTGTACCTGCAGGCATAAAACTTAGCCCCCTGAGAAAGGGGGTCAGTACGACATGTGTACTGAGTATACAAAGCATAACTAGAAGCATATCTAAAACACAAAGAGCCAGGGGGATAAATACATTACTTAAGAAAACACTGTACATGTACCTTGTGAATCATAAAAACATGCATGCTCATATTATACAATATAGCCAGCCCTTTCAGGGACTCAGTGAATCATAACTATAGAGTCATCATAGGGTCCGGTGCCATCACCACCTTATCACATCACCTCATCATACATATATATACATACGTACCCGACCCTCTAGTGAGAAACTCGGTGAGTCATTCATGTCATTGCATTATTATTTCCTCATATAGAGTACCCGACCCTTTAGGGAGGGATTCAGTAAGTTTTTCATGTCATTTCATTATTATTTTCTCATATAGCATACCCAGCCCTTTAATGAGGGATTTGGGGGATAATGCAGTGAACTGCACATGATTATGTACCTGGCCCGGGATTCGGTGATAGGAGGGTTATCGTATACACGAGTAGAGTAGTGAGTAACCATATGCAATTTAAATCATTATCAAAGACTCAATGTAGTAATAAAGATGAGTTGTACTTTGAAAATCAGGATGATAGTCATATCAATCGTCTCTCAAATATCACTATTGGTCATATCAAAAGAGTTTTAGAAATTATAGGCATTTTAAATCGTATTTGCGACTCGATCGAATATAAAAATGTGCTATCATTCAAAAACCAAGAAAAGAGTCATATCAAGTACCTTTTGATTGCCACTATATATTAGGTCCAAATGGAACTTTTGGAATCCTATACCCATATCAAGTAATCATCAAGTATCTTTTGAAAATCAAGAAGTGGGTTATTCTAGAGGCTTTAAGAAGAGGAACTTCCTTGGAATCGTATACACTTTATCTATTTGTTTCATAAAGATCATGCCAAAAAGAAAGGAAGATTAGCTTTACATACCTACTACTTCCCAATGTATAGAAAAACTTGAGAAGCAATAGCTCAATTATTGTAAGAGTTCCAACATTAGAGGATGAGTAAGACACACTTAGGAATGGAGTCACCTCCGAGATTATATCATCTTTTACATACATCTAGGAAATGACAAAGAAGAGAAAGGATAGGATTTATATAGTATATACTTTCCCTCATGGAGTCATCATATACATATATGCCGAGGAATGTATGTCCCGATCCTTATATAGTAACATATGCCGAGGAACGTTTAGCTCGATCCTTATATAGTAACATATACCATACCCGGCCCATCAAGGGACTTGGTACCTAAAAAATATCATCATAACATCATAACTTATGTCAAGTACATATAAAGAAAAAAGAAGGGTATCTTTACATACTTATGCCAAAAACATGCCAAGAGAAACAAGGTAGCTTCACATACCTCTTTAGGGATTAATCGTAACCCAGCTTGCCTTGATATCTCAACCTATTTAACATGAAATCACTACTAAGATTAATAACCTTTCATTTTCCAATTTCTAACTCTATACCCAAGTATTCATAATAACCATTCCCTTATCCCTTTCCCTCGACTAGTTTATTACTAATTCCGAAGTTACCAAACATCGGACAATATCTCTCCTATAACTTGCCCTACCCAACTGCTAATCTTAGCATCCATATTACCAAAAACAACCAGCATCCATATATACAATAAAATCACCTCAACATTACTCAATACACCTTCAAACACTAGCTCAAAACTACGATACCAAAATAGAGTTTTTTAGCCTTTATTTCATAAAACCTTTAACCATACGAAATGGAGGGTCATGTGGATTCAACAAGCATTACCCACACTAATTTTATAATACTTTCCAGCCCTGAAATGCGAAATCCATAAAGCTGCAACCGCAGCGCCACAATCACAACACACTACTCGACTTCGATTTGACTATAACAACTTCAATTTAGTTTGTTTCTAACGTCAAGCATCCTTATACAATTTTGACACTTCCAACCTCATTTAAGGAATTAAATATAAAGCATAACAACATCATAAACTCCAATTTGAAGGGAAAACCATACCTTGCCCAAAACTCGCCAAAACTCTCCTCGGAATTTCCTTTAGCGCGACTAGAACTTTATGGCTATTTGATATCCTTTTGGTGCTTCAAAAAACCGTAAACTTACATTAATAACACCATAATACCTTTTTGGTATACCCTATATAATTAATTCACGATACGGAATCGTAGAACTTACCTTTTTCTCCTCCCAAAACCGTAGCTCTTTCTTTTCTCTAGCTTAAGTTCTTCTTTTTTTCTCTAGAATGTTTTTGAATTTTGGAAATAAGAATGAAACTTATAGGATAAAGATGACCATAAAAATTATAAATTATATATATAGGCCAATTTAGGAGGTGACACATGTCAAGCCCCAAGTGCTGACACGTGTCAAGCCTTCATAGGGACAATACACCACCTCCTCCACTTAGGGGCTTCCACATGGCATGTGGGGGCCCACCCCCTTGATGCAGCTGCTGCCACGTGGCACCTCCAGCTGCTTCTATATGGCACTCTCCCATGCTTCTACGTGTCGCTCTCTTCTTCTCCTCGTGGGTTCGTAATCTTGTTTTGCTTTATGAACTTATGTAATCCTTGATACGTAAGCTTGGTATTTACTCAAGTAGTTTAAGTACGTAAGATTTTCAAGTTGGTAGCTTAAGTAAGTAAGTCGAGTCCTACAACTCATTATTTGGTCTCCAACTCCTTCCGGATTCTTATGACCCTATTTCCAATCTTCTCTATTATAGGGTATCTCATTATCCCTTCCTTGGAGTTATTTGATGACGTCATGGATTATCCGGCTTACATGGTGACTTCTAAGAAGCTTAAGATCCTTTTAAGAAACATAAGAAGCTTTAAAAGCTTAAGAAGCTTAAGAAACTTGAGAACCTTCCAAGGTACAAAGGTATGAGGTATAACATCCTTCCCCCCTTTAGAACATTCGTCTTCGAAATCTTACGCAGACTATAGGGAAAATTCCCTTCTATTGCAATAACACATACTTTCATCACCTTAAGAGTTTCAGAAGTTGGAATTGCCTATAGACATAGGGAATAGGTACGGATACTTGTGTTTCATTTCCTCTTCAGCTTCCTAGGCCATTGCTTCGCGATTCTCATTTTGCCACAATACCTTGACGGAAGCTACATCCTTAGTCTACAATTTTCTAATTTGCCGATCTAGGATGGCGATAGATTGTTCTTCATAGGATAACTCTTTTGTGACCTGGATATCACTTATGGGATATACCCTTAATGGATCACCAACACACTTGCAAATCATGGATACGTGGAAGACTAGATGCACTGCTTCCAGATCCGCTGGTAAGTCTAGCCCATAGGCAACCTTTCCTATTCGGGAATGATCTGGTAAGGGCAAATATATCTCAGACTCAACTTCCCTTTCTTTCCAAAACTCATTACTCCTTTCATGGGCGACACCTTTAGAAACACTCAATCGCTCACTTGAAATTCCAAAGATCGACATCGATTGTCTGTATATAGCTTTTGTCAACTTTGGGCAGCTAATAATCTCTCCTAAATAAGATTTACCTTCTCCACATCCTGTTGGACCATGTCTGAGCTTATTAGTCATGTTTTTACAACAGTAGACTAACCAATGGTGACCTACACTTTCTATCATACAAAGTCTTATACGGGGCCATCCAGAGACTGGAATGATAGTTAATATCGTAAGTAATCTTGACAGGTAGTAGGCAATTGTCCGAGCTACCTTTGGAGTTAACCATATAGGCCCATAATATATCTCCTAGCATTTAGCTAGTAAGCTTACTCTGTACATCGGTCTGAGGGTATAATGGTGTACGAAGACCTATCTATCTTACCAATCTCTTTGTGGGTTGATCTTTAGTAGTTAATAGTAACTCGGGCTCCTTCGTCTGAGACAATAGCTATGGGAACTCCGTAAAATCTCACCATTCTCTTGATCTATAATTTCACACAATCTCAGCTGAATAGGTAGTCCTTGATTGAAGGAACATGGGATGATATTGTTAGTCTGCGGATAACATTCTATATACCATCATCCATCCATGGAGTGCAAAATGAGTCTTATCTCCAAGATCGTGTTGTGGAATCTGCGACCTCGTACATTAATTCTTGCTTCCTTAGACGACATCAACTGGTACCCTTACCTTTTTGGTTTTGCTTTTTGCCCATCAGAATTGGCTACCTAATGGTACTAAAGTTCCCTCACACAATAACCTTCTTAGCCATTCTATGCTTTTTCTATCTTTACTGGTATAGTGTTGTAGAACTTTGGCATACCAGTGCGCCATTTGTTAGTAACCAGCTACTCCTATTCATTTGTCTTAAGCCCCATTTTCAACTCCCTTAACCCTACTTATAATACTCTAGGTACATAATCTCGTGTCGTTTCTTCATCGTTAGTTCGGATTCTTCCATGGTCCTTTTCCTCAAATTTGGCTCCACTTTTTCTGTAACATAATACATTGTAATTCTTTCAATAATGTGTGAAGGCACTTAACTTCGCCCAAGATTTACCTTAGCATCATCTCGCTAATCTTCAGGTTCCACCTTGCCCTCTCCTCTTCTATCTTACAACTGGTATCAAGGTAGATCTTTAGTTCAACCATGACAATGTCCTTTTGGTCATTTAATTTAACTTCTCTTTATATTTATCTGTAACGTGTCCAAAATATCATAACCCCCTTTTCCTCATGTACACCTCCACTTGGTCTTATGTTGTATATTTATTCATAGGTTGCACAACTACTTTTATACAACCGGTGTGAGGTAGACACAGTCTTTTCATTTCCTGGTCTATCTTGGTTTACATATCACCTTCACACTAGAACTTGCTCACGCTAACTCTATTTTGTCCTACCCCTTTTCTTTTTTTTCCCTTTGGGTACTCCTTGGTCTCCTCATTTCCTTACCATAAGAGGTTTTATATTCTTTCTCCTTGCTACTTGTATGTCACATCTCAGCACACAACAACTCTGTTGCTATATCTTAATCCTTACTCAAACATGGCCTTACTACCCTTTACACGCTCCTTAGATTGATCAATCTTACCTTCTTATTATATTTATCCCTTTTTTGTATGCACCCAACAATCAGGGTCTCTACTAATGGTTCTTCGCACAGTCTTAGATATCATGGCTTCTATCCTTTTATTGCTGGCCTTTAGTCCTTGCTAACTCGTGCCAACATGGGATCTCACACTTGTATTTCTCTTGTCCACTTCCCCCCCTGTGGGTGTACCCATTTCATCATTTGTTTATTTTTAACTATTCATATGCATATGATTCTGTTCCAATAGATTTGACATACCGCACCATATCTACACCTTCTATTAGATCACCTATACTTTAGGTTGCCCCTGCAAGAACCCTTAATGCAACCATGGGGCGCTTAGAATTCATGATAAGTAGCACCCAATCTAGTCCAAATACTGAAACTCGAGTCATATAATTAATATAGTAGTTTAACCAGGGCCATATTCCTTTCTTCCCCACTTATGCTTAGATAGCTCTCATAATCATTTCAACTTCTCCATTCAGAAGTACTTGTACTCCAGTGACCCATGTTTCTAGCCCTGCTATATCAGTATCTTCATTCTAGTGGATACTACTTGTTCCTCTTAATGGAATCACAATGCATCAATAGTTTTGCAGAGCTACCTCCCTCATTCTTGAAGGGTCTTTATATTTTCCATGGCGGAATCACATATCCACAATACTTCTTTATATCTTATAAGCTTTTATCCTTATCGGGTACCTGAGGTTAACTTCCAGTTTTCCTCAGTCTCATGTAAATTTTACTTTAATATTGGTCTTATCTTCTCGCCTTTTATACTATACTTTCAGTTCATAGCTATCTATTCCCTTTTCGTTTGATACTCGTACTTAATTGATCACGTCTATCTTGAGTGCTCCCTGTAGTAGTCCTTCTATTCTTCCAGTCCATGGCCATTTATGTTCCCAAGGAGTTTCATGTTACCCCTATATCCCTTAGGAAAATCATTCCTTGGTATCACTGACCCTTCTGCATCCTTCTAGTATGTTATACAATATATGAAGCACATAATTCTAGACAGTCCATAAGTTCATGTCTTCCATCCACAAGTTATTTGGTCTCTTAATAACCAATAAAAGGTTACCATAAAGCATCCGCTAACCACTACCAGAAGGAAAATTAATATCCAATAAGCACCACAATACTGTTTAGTGCCTAACTCATATGGTTTTCCTCTAGGTTCATTCTTGAGTCATGAACAACTTATCTCATTCACCACAAATGTTTGAGGGTTTTGTACTTTCCCTACCAAAGTGGAACTCAATTGCTGGACACCTTGCCCTCCAACAGGAGTTTTCCTCTGACATAAAACTTCCTAAGTAAACCTAGTGCCCCCTTACCAACAACACGGAGAGTACCCTTACAACTTTAGCTTATTATAATAGGGTACTCGGTATTAACTTCTAAGCCGTATGATAAACTTATAGTTCATTTCCCCTTTTTATTCTAGAAAATTTCAGTAGAGTTTCCTCTATATTCCTCGCTATCCCAAACCTGCACTCAAGAAATACCAACAATGCCATGCAAGGCCAGCGTATATATATATCCATATCACATCATCTCACATCTATAATGCCTCACGGGGCCAATATATACATACATTTATAAAATCTTATATCCCAGCCACATAGGGCGTATCTGGTTGCCATTTGCTTGTCTATCCCTCGTCATCTTCCTTGCTTGAATCCAAAAGACATCAATATACAAGTAATCCCTGGTTCACCAATGACCAAGATAGCGGGCTCAAATATACCATAACACTTACCATAGAAGCTGACCTGACATAGTGCTCTATCATAAGAACCATTGGCGTGACTTCTGGAACAACTTCCCTGGTCATCAACTGCTTTGGGGAACCTATCATTGGGCCTTCCGAGGAATTGGTCTCCATAACATAATCAGGGTCTTTAGAGGGATCAGTCTCAATCGAATAACTGGAGCTCCACTTGCTTGGTCCTGGAGCCTAAGGTCCCATATGTACCCTGGGGGCCTTCTCCACTCCCTCTCTACTGTCTAGAGCTGGTCTCTTCATTTTCCATGACATCCTGTACCCACCTGCAATAAAGGAGGTCAAAAACAAGCTTCCCTTATAGGTATGGTCGCACACATAGTAGTCTTCTAGGGAAGGATTTTCCTGATAGACAGCTTTATAGCACGATCTTAGACAAGAAAGAAAGGTAACATACTAAATATCCTGTAGCCTCCTATTTATAAATGTGGTGCACCACACACTAATAAACAAGACTCTACTAGACACAGTCTATGGATATTTCAAGGAAGGACCACTCTAATACTACTTCTATCACGACCCAACCTCATAGGCCATGACAGGTGCCCAATTGAACACTCGCATATGCCCTGGCAAAGTATAAGTAAACCTGTGCCTTTTTTGAGTTATAATGTATCAATAGGCATGATAACATATAAGCTGACGAGTATATCATAATATATAGGGTTGTCTTATAATAAAATCCTGCACGAGCTGATAAAGCTGCCATGACAAAGGGGAGGTCCCTAAACATTTGCCTTAAAAGCACCACTTCACATACATACATACACAATCCACATATATGTATACACAACCCACATACATGTCCACCGACCTCTAAGAGTAAGAACAATAACATAAGGCGGGATAGGGCCCCTGTCGTACCTGTAAATAGATAAACATATACATCGAGGGTTAGTACCCAAAATCTAGGCTCCGGTACAATGAAATGCTTTTGAACTGCAGAGTGGGACGCCTATGCTAGTGGATCCCCAAAGTATGTATCTGTACCTGTGAGCATGAAATATAGCCCCCGAGAAAGGAGGGTCAGTATGACATGTGTACTGAGTATACAAAGCATAACTGGAAGTGTATATGAAATAAAGAGAGCCAGGGGGGATGAATACATTACTTAAGAAAACACTGTACCTGTACCTTGTGAATCATAAAAACATGCATGTCCATATTATATAATATAGATGACCCTTTCAGGGACTCGGTGAATCATAACTGTAGGACCATCATAGGGTCCAGTGCCATCACCACCTTATCACATCACATCATCATACATATATAGACATACATACCCTGCCCTTTAGTGAGGGACTTGGTGAGTCATTCATGTCATTGCATTATCATTTCCTCATATAGCGTACCCCGTACTTTAGTGAGGGACTCAGTAGATAATGCAGTTAACTGCGCATGATTACATATCCGGCCCAGGACTTGGTGATAGAAGGGTTACCATATGCATGAGTAGAGTAGTGAGTAAACATATGCAATTTAAATCATTATCAAAGACTCAATGAAGTAATAAAGATGAATTGTCCTTTGAAAATCAAGACGATAGTCATATCAATCGTCTCTCAAATATCACTATTGATCATATCAAAAGAGTCTTAGAA
The DNA here is from genome assembly GCF_947179165.1 of Solanum dulcamara. Taxonomy (NCBI): domain Eukaryota; kingdom Viridiplantae; phylum Streptophyta; class Magnoliopsida; order Solanales; family Solanaceae; genus Solanum; species Solanum dulcamara. Next base: position 32,371,625 of record NC_077237.1, on the reverse strand, counting down.
ATCATAGGCATTTTAGATTGACACTATGTATTAGGTCCAAATAGAACTTTTGGAATCCTATACCCATATCAAGTAATCATCAAGTATCTTTTGGGAATCAAGAAGTGGGTTATTCTCGAGGCTTTAAGAAGAGGAACTTCCTTGGAATCGTACACACTTTATCTATTTGTTTCATAAAGATCATGCTAAAAAGAAAGGAAGATTAGCTTTACATACCTACTACTTCCCAATGTATAGAAAAACTTGAGAAGCAATAGCTCAATTATTGTAAAAGTTCCAATATTAGAGGATGAGTAAGACACACTTAGGAATGGAGTCACCTCCGAGATTATATCATCTTTTACATACATCTAGGACATGACAAAGAAGATAAAGTATAGGATTTATATAGTATATACTTTCCCTCATGTAGTCATCATATACATATATGCCGAGGAACGTACGACCCAATCCTTATATAGTAACATATGCCGAGGAACGTTTGGCCCGATCCTTAGATAGTAACATGTACCATACCCAGCACATTAAGGAACTTGGTACCATAAAAATATCATCATAACATCATAACTTATGTCAAGGACATATCAAGAAAAAAGAAGGGTAGCTTTACATACTTATGCCAAAAATATGCCAAGAGAAAGAAGGTAGCTTCACATACCTCTTTACGGATTAATCGTAACCCAACTTACCTCGATATCTCCTTAACCTATTTAATATGAAATTAATACTAAGATTAATAACCTTTCATTTTCCAATTTCCAACTCTACACCCAAGTATTCATAGGAACCATTCCCTTATCCCTTTCCCATAACTAGTTTATTACTAGTTCTGAAGTTACAAAAAATCGGGCAGCATCTCTCGTATAACTAGTCCTCTCAAACTACTAATCATGGCATCCATATTACAAACAACAACCATCAGCTATATATACAATCAAATCACCTCAAAATTACTCAATACAACTCCAAACACTAGCTCAAAACTACAATACCAAAATAGAGTTTTTTAGCCTTTATTTCATAAAACCTTTAACCATACGAAATGGAGGGTCATGTGGCTTCAACAAGAAGTAACCACACCACTTTTAGAACACTTTCCATCCCTAAAACAAGAAATCCAACAAGCTGCAACCGCAGCGCCACAATCACAAAACACTACTCGACTTCGATTGGACTATAACAACTTTAATTTCGTTTGTTTGTAACATCAGGCATCCTTATACAATTTTTACACTTCCAACCTCATTTAAGGCATGAAATATACAGCATAAAAACATCATAAACACCAATTTGAAGGGAAAACCTTACCTTGCCCAAAACTAGCCAAAACTCTCCTCGGAATTTCCTTTAGCGCGACTAGAACTTTATGGCTATTTGATATCCTTTTGGTGCTTCCCCAAACCATAAACTTACATTAATAACACCATAATACCTTTTTGGTATACCATATATAATTAATTCATAGAACGGAATAGGAGAACTTACCTTTTTCTCCTCCCAAAACCGCAGCTCTTTCTTCTCTCTTGCTTAAGTTCCTCTTCTCTTTTTTCTTTAGAATTTTCTTGACTTTTGGAGATAAGAATAAAAATTATAGGATAAAGATGACCATAAAAATCATAAATTATATATATATATATAGGCCACTTTAGGAGGTGATACGTGTCAAGCCCCAAGTGATGACATGTGTCAAGCCCTCATAGGGCCAACACACCACATCCTTCACTTAGGGGCTGCCACGTGGAATGTGGAGCCCATCCCTTGCTGCAGCTTCTTCCACGTGGCACCTCCAGCTGCTGCCATGTGGCACTCTCCCATGCTGTCATGTGTCACTCTTTTCTTATGCTCATGGGTTCGTAATCTGGTCTTGCTTTATGAACCTATATAATACTTGCTACATAAGCTTGGTATGTACTCAAGTAGTTTAAGTATGTAATATTATCAAGTTGGTATCTTAAGTAAGTAAGTCGAGTCCTACGACTCATTATTTGGTCTCCATCTCCTTCTAGATTCTTACGACCCTATTTTCAATCTTTTCTATTATAGGGTATCTCATTCTCCCTTCATTGGAGTTATTTGATGACGTCAGAGATTATCCGGCTCATATGGTGACTTCTAAGAAGCTTAAGAGACTTTCAAGATACTTAAGAAGCTTGAGAAGCTTAAGAAGCTTATGAAACTTGAGAACCTTCCAAGGTACAAAAGTACGGGGTATAACAATATACAATCTGAGTCTTTAGTTAATCGTTGAAGACCAAGGTGAGTGCAATCTAACTCTTGTCCATAAATGTTATGCTAATTGGAATACTAACCAGTCTAGTAGAAATAAGGTAGAGGTTAGGGGTAAGACTATACATTTTACCACTAGAGCGTTGAATGAATTTTTGGTGACACCCCATTGTGATTATTCTGAATACTTGGACATGAATGAACAACCACCTTATAGAGATATTCATCACACCTTATGTTGTATTAATTTGGTTGCATGATGGGACAGGGCAAAGGACACTGGAAGGCACACTACACTTCAATATTCATATTTTAATAGTGAAGCTAAGGTATGGTTAAAAACTGTTTGTAGTATGTTTTTACTGAGTAAGCATATGTCTGATGTAACTTGGGACAGGTTTGTCTTGGTTTATCACTTGATCAGAGGTTTGCAGGTAAATGATGGAGCTATGATACATCGCAATATAATGAAATTTTGAAATAATAAGAGGTGGCATTTCTGTTATGGTAGTATGATACCCCGATTTTTGTAGGTTGAAGGAGTTGAAAAAGAAGTCATGATCTAAGTGCACTGAGGGTGCCATATTTTGTTTGTAATATGGTCAATGTGACTAAAACTAGGAGCCATGATACAACCCAAGGACTGGTGTTGTCTGTCGTGGACCAACAAGTTCCCAATGAAAGTTGGATGGGTCGAATGTTTGGTATGGAAGAGTTTCAGTTTCAAATTGGTGGTCATCCAATGAAGGATAACAAGATGGCTGATTTGGCAAATCGCTATCCTCTTATGGATAGTGCTTTGCACATGTGCCGAGTAGGGCTAGTTTTTCAAGAGCTTTGGATGATGATGAACCCACAATAGAGGAGATAGGAGATAATAAGGAAGATGAAAAACTAGAGGATACCTCTACTACTGCTCTTATAATGGTAGATGACACTGCCGCCACTATTAGCGGAGAGGACGACTGAGCGGTTCAAAAAGTTCTTTCTTTTACTCTTAGATCGTGTATTAAAATAGTGCACTAGGGACAATGCTTTATTTAAGTGTGGGGTGGGAGTTGGAATTCTCATTGTGTTTTTATATAGATTCTGTTTAGTGAATTTTTTATTTTGGGTTTCTTGGTATTTTTTTAGTTCTTTAGCTAAGGATAGTCTCTTTTGAACCGTATATTTTTTTGTGTCTTAGGTCTAAGTTTTTATCTGTTTGTATATAAAGTGTCAGACTAGGTTGCGCATATGAATGAAAGCATGGTATGAAATGAAATGACTAGTTTAAGATACCTAAGTTCTTATATTCGACTCAAGTGATGCATGCTTAATATTGAATTCATATAATTTTGTAGTTGGTAACTAGTAGTTATCATTCTTTAGTTGTACATGTGCCATGTGTGTGAGAGGATTTGATATACTCTGTGTGTACATATTGATAGCTAGAACTTGACTGATGTGTATGCAAAACAAATGGAGATTGTAGAGTTTAGAAAATGAAGTAGGCACTTCTTTGATAGCCTTGTTTGTATTTCCCCTTGTTTCACACCTAACTTGAATGCCTAATCCCTAGTTAGCCCTATTGAGCCTTGAAATTTTCTTAGGCAGCCTCATTATATAGCTTATCTCCATATTATTTGGAGCCATTAATTTAATCTAAAATCTTAAGCACTTTGGAAAAGAAATATGTGGAACAAAGGGATAAGAGAATATGAAGCTTATGAAATGGGGTATTGATGTTGAAATAGACTTACATCTTGTAATAAATATAAAAGAGAAAAATTGTGACATATAAAGTAAGTATGAAGGGATAAGCAAAAAGGAGGGGTAATATTAAATGGGTTGTTGAAGTTGAGCAATTAAGAAGTGTAATGTATTGAAGCGCTTGGGAACGTTACCAAATAATAGATCCTACCCTTCCATCATCCTACATTACAACCTATGAAGACCTAGCGATCCCAAAACTATTGCATTCTTGTATTAGTGGAGCAAAATACTAAGGGCAAACCTATGTGAATTCTTGTGTTGCACATGAAATTATTTGAGAGAGTGAGTGACTTTGTTGCTATATACCAACTAAGGTTAAAAATGCTAATTGAGTGCTTGTGGATGATTCGATTGTAGTGAGAGGCACATGTTCAATTGTAAGGATTTGATAATTTATATGATGTCCAACTAAATGATATATATGAGTTTGTTGTGTTATAGAGTCAATCCTTGAGGTTAGGGCGTGATGAACTAGTCATAAGGATGTGAACATGCTTAGATAGGTGCTCATTGTGTATCCGAGATGGACTACCTTATGTTCATGTTGGGTCAATGTCTATGCCTAAGTCAAGAGTTCATTCGAGGATGAATGAAAGTCTAAGTGTAGGGTGGTGATCTTGGGCGCATTTATGAGTCCATGTGTCATGTTTGTCCATATTTGTTAGGCGTTTTGAGAATATGTTGGAGCTAAATGGTGTGTTTTGAATGAAATGTCAATCGAGTGTGAACTAAGGTATGTGTTTAAGTAAATGCAGGAAGTTTGGAGAAGCACAAGAAACAAAAGAGAAATTTGGTCTACAGGCGTTATAGTGGCACGTCTGCCTTAGCCAAAACTTCAGAGGCACGTCCCAGGCGCTACAGTGGCGCACCGCACCAGGAGGAAAATAACAAATTCTCTGCAGGCGCTATAGTGGTGTGCTGCGCTAGCATATAAATTTCAGAGATAGATTCCAGGCACTATAGCCACGCCACTAGAGCTCCAAGAACCTTTTATTTTTTTATTATTCTAGGTCCAACAATAATTGAAGGAGGGCATTTGAATAGATTTTTAGGGCTTGTGAGAAGCTAGTAGCCGCGTTTGGGAGAAGAAAAAGAAGTAAGAGTAAGAAGTTCACAAGCATTTTAGGTTCCTTTACGTCTTCTTTTTCTTATACCTATTGATTTGTATGAAATTAAATACTTGTTTTATCATTTGAATATGAGTATCTAAGCACCCATATTCTAGGGCTATAGCTATGAAGTCGTGGTTTAATAGTATTTGAGCTTGGTTGATGATGGGTTATTGAATTTAATTACTCTTGCATTCTTGGAGTTATGATTTTAATATTTGGCCAACATTAGAATATATGTGTTGTCTACCTTCAATTTGGAAGAGGACAAGTAGATAAATCAAAGAATGGAAGAAATGTGTTTATACTAGAATAACCTAGGATGATTCGTATATAAGATGCTCATGACACATACTTATATACCATGTTTGGTCATAATAAAGGATGATAGTTTAAATTTATTTTTATTATTTCATGCCTATCCCCGCTCAACGATGTACTTAGGTTGACGATAAAGATAGGCAATTATAGGTCGAGAGACCATGATGGTATTAATAAAAAAAACTTGATCAGTAATTAAATAAACCATTGGAGATTGAGATCAAAGAGTAGTAAGCTTGACTTCATGTTATGCTATAGCCTTGGAATTTCTCATAATCGGATTAATATACGTAACTACTGCATTGCTTTTATTCATAGAAAATTTTCTTACATCCAAAATTAGTAAAAAATTATTTCAAATCCATCACACAATTGTAATTAGTATAGTTCATTGAAAAACATTATTTGCCTAATTAAGGTCTCTATGAGTTTGATATCTGGCTTGAAAGAGCCGCTTTACTACTTGAGAGACTACGTACACTTGCGTGTTCAATTGTAGCAACAACACTCACCTTCTCTCTCCCTCATCAAAGGACTGCATCCCACCTCTCCTCTCTCTCTATCTCCACTCCACTGCCATGACATGCAATCGGCGAGACCTTTTTGTCTCTATCTGTCCTTCCTTGCTACCGGTGGGAAAAAGAGATGCAGCCACCCCTTATTCTCTCCCTCTTTTATCTAAATAACATCTCTCTCTATATATATTCTCACTCTAGCGTCTCCAGCAAAGACAACCTCTAAGAGACAACCACTGCCCCTCCTTCTCTCTACCACTTCGCCCAAAATCACTGCCCATACCACCGCCACCAACAAAAGCCTCATAGGTCGCCGCATCCCATTCTCCTCTCCTACCTTCTCTGACAAAATGTGAAACCACCAAGAATCTTCATTCTGGTGAAATGAAAAACCAACAACCACCACCCCTGATCCAGCAAAAATCCCAGCAACCAGATGCCGGCTAGAGAACTCCATTGAAGACTAAAGTCTAAGATTTTGGCTTATTAAAAATGGATCTTGACAGATCCGTCTAGGTCTATTTTCTCATTTTAATTTTTTTTATTTCTAACTTTGATTTTACAATATGGTCTGCATATACATGCTTGCTCTTGCTGTAAATTTTTTCTAAAGCATGATGTTTTGAGGCTTTAGAATTCTTGGTTCACTGTTTCCTCATGCTTAGTTTTTATCTAAATCGGCTTCGAATTTTGCTAGATTCCTTCTGTTGATTTTTGATATATGTTTCACTGATTTTGGGCATTATTAGGGCCGTTGCTATACAAATTTTGAGTAACTTGGGTATAAAATTGATTATTCATCAAATTCTATCATATTTTATGCCCTTAATTGATTCTGCATCCCTGGTTATGGTAACTTTGATATATAACTGACTCTGTTGTTTGTTATAGTATAATTTAATTTGGTTTCCTTATTAAAATGCTTGTTTTGGGGATATTAATTATGGAAATTGGCTTATTACTATTACAGACAGCATGATTTGGCAATCACATCCTTTGGTACTTGCTCTTTTATGGTAAAATTAGATACATGATTGATTCTCTGTGTCTAAATTAAGGAAAGATTTTACTTGATTCACTCTCTTTCTTCTACAAGTTTTCACTATATAAACATAACTCTTCTCTCATTCTGAGAAAGGATACTTCATATGTTTTTTTGAAACTTGGACAACTTTTCTCTCTAAAACTCTACACACTGAAAAGGATCAGAAATTATATATTACTTGAGATCTTTGGGCACATGTGAATTTCAATATATAATAGCACTTTGGCCTACTTTAAATTCTCTCTCTTTGTTGCTGGCTTACTTTGATTTAAACATACTCTTTGACACAAACACTGATCAAAATTCTTGAGATTTTTGTGAACTTGCATGTCAAAGATTGGATACTGCATATCATTGATTTTATAGATTTTTTCTCCTTAAAATGTTAGCATTATAATAATACATTTCTGAATTATTTTATATTAGTCTAATTAGTTGAAAAGCTCAAATGCATTAGGCTTTCTGTGAAAAGCATCCAGGTATGTCTCCTCCATTTATGTGTGTTTACTTTATCTATTGATAATTACTTTTGAGAAGTATGTGAACCATCTAGTTAACCTAAGTGAGATTCTTGTATAGATTGTTATGCTAACCATATTTATTTGAAAATGTGAAGTATTAAAATCACTAGGCTGTTTAAAAGTGTGCCCACATATGCCATGCTTTCATACGTGTTGAATGTTTGATTCCTAGATTTTTGTTAGTACGAAATAATGACTTTAACTTTCCATCCTCTATGCCATTTCTTTCTGGGCAAAATTCGATCCAATTTATGGTCTGAGGTTATCGACAAAAAAGATTTGTCTAAGTCACTATTTTACATTTATGATTAAATTTATGAAAATTGTTTGGTTTATATGGCGGCTGTTCCATCTGCTTAAATTATCCCTCTTTGAGGTTTCTAATGCATGCCTATGTTTAATTGATTTGTCAGCATATAAGAAAACTCATGGATATATATTTTTAGATAAAATGTTATGGGTAATACAACCCACAATTTGCTCTTGTCATTTTGGTAATCAAATGTAATGACCTCCAAGGTTAGTTTTCGTGCCGTTGTATATTGGGAACTGATCGGTTACACGCTTCCCAAGGTTTCCGTTTGAGGTTTGAGATAGTTTGATTATTTTTAAGGCTTAAGGTTTGAAAGAGTTGACTTTAGTCAACATCTAGAGATCGGGCATCATATGAGAATTCTGACAGTTTCATTAGCTCTGGAATGTCCATTTTAGTTTAGAAGAAAGGTTAGTTTTGGTTTTGGAGTCTTTATTTTCAGTTTGTGCGATTTGTCATTTTAACTTTAAAGTTTTAGCTAAGTTTGACTTCGGTCAACATTTTGACTAAACACGGTTGGATGAATATCTTCGAAAAGCCGAGTTTGGTCTAGAACGACCTTTGGTTCAGTTCGTGAGGTGCTTAGAATGAGTTTGAGGCAGTTTCTGCATTTTGAAAGCTTTGTTTGGAAAGTGTTCACTTTGGCCTATATTTTAATGAAACGACCTCTGCTGGAAAATCCATCAATTTCATTGAGTCCAGAATGCTGTTTCTATTTGATTAGCATAGTCCGTTTGTGTTTGTGGGGTTTGAAATGAATTCCAGACCCCCCACCGGAGAAAAAATCCATTGTCCAAAGTTCAACACTAGTTCAACTTCTAGTTAAGGCCACTTTTCCCTTCGCATTAACCAGCCTGGGGCTGTGATTATGAAGGTCAGGGTCTTTGGTCTTCACAATCGTGGGGATGACTACCACGATCTCGAAGAGTAATTTGCCTAGCCTTCACGATCGCTGGCCAGAGTCTTGCAATCGCAATGAACAAAATCACTTAAATGCCCATTTTCAGCACTTAGAAAAGGAGCAATTTGGAGAGCAATTCTTGGCCATTTTCGACCATTTTTGTTCTGGTGTGTTGGAAATTCTTGCGGGGACGTTTTGAGACCCTTTCTGTCCTAAAAACCTTATAAGTTTCGCTTAAATTTTATTGTTTCTTACATTTTAAAACTGTTTTAGAGCTTGAAATTGGTGGGTTTGTTTGAGCTCTTTCGGTGCTCAAAGTTTCCCCATTTTCGGAGAACAAGTTTCTTGAATCTTTTGGGACCTTGTGACGAAGTTGGTTTTTTGATTTTGTGTGTGTTTACCAATGTCAAATTTTGACCCGATTTTGTTTTCATTTTTAATTATGGAAATATAGGGATCGTTCTGAAGGTGGTCCGGGAAGGAAAAACTCAAGTTTAGCAGTTCGGGTGCGGTTTCGACTTTGAAGTAGGCTATGGCTTACTCTTGTTAAACTTGACTTGGTGAGAATTGATATATTTTGAGTAGAAACCGATGATTAGATTGGTGATTTAGGTGTTGATATTCCATTAGGAAATTGGAGTTGATGATCATCGTTAGTGACTAGTTTGGTGGTTTAGTCATTGGATCCTTAGTCTATGTGATATCTTGAATTATTTACATCGATTAGAATCCTTAGAGCTTGCTCCTAGGTGATTTGAACATAAGATGATGTTTGTTTGACTTGCTTGGTTTTGGTTTCCGGTTAATGTGATTTCGGTGTATGACTTTATGTTGCTTGCTTTTGATATTAAATGTTGGATCCGAGGCCATATTTTTGGTACACCGGAGTCTCTGGTTAGTGATTTTGCACCTTTAATGGGATTTTTACTCACCTCGAGTGATATATCATTTTTACATACTACTTGTATTGATTTGACTCACTGTTGTTAAAATCCCAATTTAAAGAATAAAATGGTGATATCAAGATTGTTGATTGATGAACAAGTATTATGATTTAAAGGAAATACCATTAATATTTTAACTATGGCATTTATTACTGAGAAGATCGAGGCGTGAATTACGGGTCGCTCATCGATACATATTTCCAGTTTTTTTTTATTGAGAAGTTTGAATATTGAATTTCAGGTGACCCATTGATACATATTCTGGGCTAATATTTGTTACCATTATTATTGAGAAGCTCGAGGCATGAATTTTGGGTGGCCCATCGATACATATTTTGGATTATTATTATTATTATTATTATTATTATTATTGAGAAGTTCAAGACGTGAATTCTGGGTGATCTATTGATACATATTACGGGCTATTTTTTATTACTATTATTATTGAAAAGCTTGAGGTGGGAATTTCGGGCGCTTCATGATACTTTTGGAGGATATTGAGCCTTAGCTACGAGTTTACATTTGTGTACTCTTTCAGTATTTCATCAGTTGAGATCATTGCTGTACTTACATGATTGGTCGGGCTTGCTTGACTACTATTTGATTATTTCCATACCCACTTTCCCCGTATTTGTAATTGTGCTCCTTCTTTATTATTATTAGTATCATCGTGCTGCTTATTATATATTTGTTATTTCTGAGCTCTGTTAGCCTATGATGCCTACTGGGTACCCTGTGTTTTGGTACTTATACTGCGCTTCTGCATCTTTTTGATGCAGCTCCCAGTTCGAGCCACCCAGAATGAGCGCCTGGTCATCTTTAGCGGTGCAAGATTCGGATTGTGGTGAGCTCCTGGCATTTAGAGACTTGCTACTTTCCCTCTTTTGTATTGACTTACAATTGTACTTTTGGATAGTCAAATCTGTATTGTATATATCTACATCATTATATTTTGTTCTTAGTAGCTCCTATATAGGTGACACCAGGTCATGGGTTTGGTTTGGTGTCAGTTCATTATTTATTTTTGGCATTATCGGGCCTTTTGTATATTTTTATCCTATTTACATATCTATACCCTGGCCCGACTTTTCATTTGTTATATTATTTTTGCTTCCATTTCCTTATGTTATTAACTATTTAGTTAGATTGAGATTTGACTTCTATTTGACTTGCCTACTCGGGGGTTATAGTAAGCGCCATCATGACCTAGATTTGGGTCGTGACAAAGTGGTATCAGATCCTAGGTTCACCGGTCTCACCATTATAGGAGCAAGTGTCTAATAGAGTCCCGTAAATTGGTACGATGACATCCGTATCCAATCTTCGGGAAATTTATAAGTCAATTTTAGGAATTAATTCACTATTCATGTTTCTGATCTTCCGCTAATGATGATGAATACTTATAAATTCTAATTGTTTCACTCTTTCTTAGATGGCGAGGAAGATATCTACTTGGGGTGGACGAGATCCCCCTACGCCTACAGATAAAGCCCCAACTCAGGGTAGAGGTTGAGGTCGACACCGAGGCCAAGGTAAAGCTTAGGACACAGTACCAGTATCAGAGCTAGATATAGAGGTTGAAAAAATTGAGCATCAGCCGGCGGAGGACGATCCAGCCTAGCCCCCACCCAAATTCATGCCCACACCACTATTGTATGAGTTCACAGTGCTGATGTAGGGATCGATGATGGTCATAAAGTATGTGTCTTGATTCCATGAGCTCTCAAGGCAGGCTACCATAATCATGCCAATAGAGGAGCAGCGGGTCCCCGGTTTATTAGAGGGTTATCTGTTTCTTTGAGGTTGGATACAGAGTAGATAGTTGCATCGAGTTGTTCATTCTTGCAAATAGTAGATCATCCCCATACTATTAATTCTATATGTCATGAGGCCTATAGAGATAGCAACAAGAGGCCTTGCCGCTAATGTAGTTTTAGTGGATGCCGGTTACACGGTAGGGGTTCTTTTGGCAGAGGCCATCCATAGCAGTATCCACCTATAAGATTGGTACATACAACCTTACAAATTACTGTTATAACCCGTATTTTGCACATTTGGACATTTTTGGGATAATTGTAACAAGTTAAGGATTGTTATATGCCACACTCTTGAGCTTGGAATGTCTCCTAAGCTTCTTAGAAGTTATCATGTTAGACGAATAATCTACGACACCATCAAATGACTCTAAGGAAGGGAGAATGTGATACCCCATGGGAGAGAAGGTTGGAATTAGGGTCATGAGAAGTCGGAAAGAGTTGGAGGCCAAGTAATGAGTCGTAGAACTTGATTTACCTATATAAGCTACTAACTTAGAAGTCTTACATACTTAAGTTACTTAGGTACATACCAAACTTACGTGGCAAGGATTATATACGTTCTTAAAATAATACGAGATTAAAAACCCATGAGGAAGAGGGGAGAATGAATTATGGTAGAAGGTGACCCACCTACTTGGGGGGTGGGACCTACAAGGACATGTGGCAGCCTAAGAGACAAGGCATGGATCCATGGCCCAGTAGGGGCTGGACACGTGTCACCCTATAGGGATGAAATGTGTCACCTCCAAAGCCACCCTATATATGTATGTTATGTGACTAAGTACTTCATTCTTCATCCAAAAATTCAGCAAAGAACAGCCAAGAACAAAGAGAGAAAACATGAGAGCAAGAGAGACTAGCTACGACTTAGAAGAATTCAAGGTAAGCTCTCTACTTTTTCTCCATGAATTAAATATCTAAGGTGTTATTCAACCATGTGGAGATGTATATATGTATCTTATGATGCCTACAGAACCATATCTTTAGCTTTACACTTGGAACAAACAAGAGAAAGTTGAAGGAAAACTTAGAAAGCCAAAGAGAGAGGGTTACGGGTTTGGTCTCCAAAAGGTAAGCCTCCAACTTTCGTTCTGTGAATTAATTATTTAAGGTATACCATGGTTATATAAAAATGTTTAATATCCAAAAATCAAAATTTGGGGTAGTAGAGAAGTGGCACAAACTGTCCACTTCATTTTAGCATGTTAGGAGATTTCCGAGGCAAGTTTTGGCTAATTTTGGGTAAGGTAAGACCTTTTCCTTTAATTTAGCGTTTATGGTGTTGTTATGAAGAGTATTACATGTTATTTAAGTGTCTGGAAATATGAAAATCCCATAAATATGCTTGATGTTCGAAACAAACTAAATTGGAGTCTCTATAGTTAAATTGTAGTCGAAGCAAGGTGTTGTGCTTGTGGTATGATGCTGCAGGTGTGTGGTGGTATTTTACAGGGACTAAAAGTATTCTAAAATATGTGTGGGGGCTTCTAGTTGAAGACACACGACCCCTCATTTCGTATAATTAAAGGTTTTGCGAAATAAAGACTAGAAACCCTATTTTGGTATTGTAATTTTTAGCAAGTGGTTTGGAGCTTATGTTGTGTAATGGTTCCATGTTTCATTTGTATATGAGCTGCAGGTTGTTATTTTTGGTTGGATGTAGTGATTAGGGATCTAATTGGAAATTCGATAGGGCATGTTATAGGGGAGGTGCTGTCCGATTTTCGTTAACTCCTTAACTAGCTAAAAAACTAATTGAGAAGACGAGCGAGGAAATGAGTTCTATGAATAATCGTGTGCAACTTAAGATGCTTAAAAGTCAGGGATGGTTGATAATCATATTACTTCCATGTTGAATAGGTTCAAAGGACGATGAGGCGAACGTGATAAAGAGTAACTCGTAAGAGGTATGTGAAGCTTTCTCTTTGCATGTTGTGGCATAAGTATGTAGAGCTACTCTTCTTTTCTTTTGGCATGTCTTAGGTATAAGTTATGAATGGTTGTATATGAAATATGGGGATAATTCCACTCGTGAAATTCTAAATGTAATTCATAGACTTTACGTACTTTTTGATGTTAAGACTCCTGTAATAATTGAGTTATTGCCTTTTAAGGCTGCTAGATCATGAAAAGTAGTATATGTAAGGCCTGCCTCTTCTTCCTTTTGGAATGTCTTAAGTATAAATTCAATGGAATATGATATGAGGTGGAGGTATTTCTAGTTATAAGCTCCGGGTATAACTTGGGACTTGTATTCATTAGTTGATATTAGAATGCTTAAGTAGTTGAACTACTACCCTCGAGTCTCCTATCTGATGAATAATAATTAAATGCATCAGCTCCTATTCCTAAGGTCTCTGCGATGAGAAATGTCTCTACTTCCATAATCTGTTTAACCTTGTCCCAATACACGTCTACGATCCCTAAAACTCCAGCTAATACAATCCCAAATGGTGTTTAGAAAGTACTTAAGACGATTACTACTCTAGTCTTCAGGTGACGGTTCACTTGACTGCTTCATCGAGTCTTTGATGATGATGCAAATTGCATATGATTTCTCACTACTCTACTCATTCACGCTATAACCCATTTTTCTCCGAGTCCCATAAGGGGGATGAGAAAGTGGTCGTGCCTAGTTTTAGTCTTCGCTCACTGAGTCCCGAGCCAGCTATATATATATATATATAGAAGTATACGATGATAAAATTCCATATATGATAAAGTGAAGCATACGATGACACTGTATGTGATGATGCTCGTCACCGCATCCCGGGCCGGGTATGTACATGATGATATGATGGAAAATATGGATCGGGCCATACATTTCTTGATATTATTTTAAAGTATGGATCGGGCCGAACATTCCTCGGTATATCTTACTATGTAATAATAGAATTGAGTCCCATAGTAGGTCGGGTACGATACGACATGTACACCACTCTTTCATTACAACCCTCACTAAAGGGCCAGATATAATAGATAGGCATACATATGAAAACATAGTGAGGTACTTGTAATGTATGAAATGATATCGTATACGATAGTATGATGTTGTATACGATGATATGGTAACACCGAGTCCTATAGCGGGACAAAAGTGATATGTGAGGATGATATACATGCCCTCTTTTCATAAGATATAGGTATAGTGAATTGTTAACTATCATACTCGTTTCTTGCACCCCTATTTCAGTGTTGTCTTAGTTATGTTATGCTATGCTTTATATACTCAGTACATATATCGTACTGATCTCCCTTTCTTCGGGGGGCTGCATTTCATACCCGAAGGTATAGATGTTCATTTTGGAGATCTTCCAGCTTTGGGTTTCCACTCAGCAATGTTGGAAATGCTCCACTATTCCGAAGCCTAACTTTTGATGCTAGTCATTTGATGTATATATTGGTTTATTCAGGGGTACGGCGGGGCCCTGTCCCACCATATGATACAGTTAATTCTTTTAGAGGTCTGTAGATATGTGTATGTGGGTTATTTGTGAGTATGTCATGTTATACATGTTATTGTGTTATGGCAGCCTTGTTGGCTTGCGTGCCCTTTCATGTCATGATACAAGTGAAAGAGGCAACAGGTGTATGAGAAAGTTTTTGACCCATTGGGGTTTTTGGGTTTAGTATCACATCACACACGGTTCAACTTGAGTATAGCTGATAGATACGCATAAGGGAGACCAGGTCGGACCCCAATCCCGGCCTACAGGGTTGGGTCGTGATAGAAGTGGTATCAGAGCGGTTTGTCCTTAGATTGTTTACAGACCGTGTCTGGTAGAGTCTTGATTATCGATATGTTGCGCGCCACATCTATAAGCAGGAGGCTACAAGATATTTAGGATGTTACTTTTATTTCACATCTAAGATCATGTTATAGATTTGAGTCATAGAAAAATCCCTTATACTAACCTTGGATCTTAACAAAAGTACGACATCGATGGAAGGAAGTACTTGACGACATTGGAAAGTTATGAAGCACACAGGTAAGTAAAGGCATGAAAGATATCTGTTGGGTAAGGTATTAACATATGATTATAATGTAAAGGAGAAACCTAAAAGGAAAGTAGACAGGGAAGTGCAACAGATGCAGGTAAAGTTGGACATACGAGTTAAGTCCATTACTTTCATACTATTTTTATTATTGAAAGCCCTGTATGGCTGCGATATTAGATGATATTGAAAGTCCTGTGTGGCTGTAAGATAATATGAATATATATATATATATATGCTAGCCCTATGAGGCATTATTGGTATTTTTTGCGTACAGGTTTTGGGATAGTTAGGAGTTTAGAGGAAACTCTGTCGAAATTTTCCTAGAAAAAGGAAAAAGAATGAAACATAGCTTTATAAAATATCTTGCAAGTTGATACCGAGTACCCATATTATGCTAAACTAAAGCTGTAAGAGGTACTCTTCATGCCATTGATAAGGGGCACCCTTTTTACTTGGGGAATTATATGTCGGAGAAACAAAAGCCTATCTAAGAAGTATAGTTCAGACCATGGTATCTCCAGCGGTATTGGTGCTGTAGGAGAAAAAAAGAATCAGGTTGAAGGATAAGACGTCCAGCGATTAAGTTTGACTTCTCTTAAAAAGTATCAAGCCCCCACCTCTTAGTTGTAAATTAGATAAGTTGTTCATGATTCGAGAAACTAAGGGGGAGACCATGTGAGTCAAGTGTTGAAAAGTAATGTGATGGTTAAGGGATTTTAGTTTTCTTCTAACGATAGTTGGGAAGTGCTCTATGATAACAGTTTATTAGTTCTCCACCAAGTAATTAGAGCAAGAACTTCTAATAGAAGCACCCCAGAGAAATATCATGAACTGAATACGAGTACAAACTAAGTGGGAGATGTGTAAGTATGAATTCAAAGGTGGGGTACAACAATATAGGGATAAAGTAAGACCGTTAGTAAGGCGTACTTGGTATATGGTGACTAAGTTAAAAGCCTGTGTTGGGTACACAGTAAGGAAAAGAGGCACAAGGTATAAAGGAATGACAAGTGTACACAACGTCACTCCGAAAATAGTGGAACCCTTAAGAGATGAAGATGGCAACCTTAAGAAATAATTGGTGTAACCTACATTTCACCCCAAAGAACAAAGGATATATGTTGGGATAAAGCTACTACTTTAAGAAAACCTTAAACAGTTATCATCGGAATATTAGCACTGCCTAATTAGAATGGGAACGACTATAGGTGCTAAGTAATTCTTGGATAAGGATAAGTAGAAGGTGGCCTTGGACAAGTTGTTCCATGAGTCCCATTACTCAAGTACAGATTAATAAATGAGGTGTCGCACTATGGATGAAAAGGTTCTCGTCGCTTCATGATTTAACCAAGGTTCCGTACATGGATAATCAACTTATAAAATATGCAGAGAGACAGAGATATGATACAATATCAAGTAGATTAGGGAAGGAGATTGAATGAAATTAAGACTGGACATAGAGATATAGAGCAAGGTATAAGCAGATAAAGGTGTAAGTACCCTCTAAAGGGGGGAAGTCAAAGAGAAAAATTACAAAGGTAAGGTGGAGGCAATTGATGTGGCAACATATTCAAGATGGATGTTTAGATTTTAATAAGATCTCTTGCTGAACCAAGTTAGGAAGGTCTGGAAGTCACCAATAATTGGATGGAAGCCAGGATGCTATGTAAGGTAGTGTTAAGAAGTTTTTAACAAAACCTTGAATGATATAACGTTAGAAGGTGAGTGCATATAAAAAGAAAAGGGCATAACAATGAAAGGATATCTAATAACTTAAGGGACACTACAAAGGATAATGACAGTATGCTAGACCAAAAGCCAAAATGTTGGCTATAAAGTTGGTCGCAAATGATGTTGCGATAGATAAATAACCAAGGAAAATGGAATAGAAAGCCTCCTATGGTATGAGATAAGAAGAGCAAAGAGTGAGTAAGGGAAAAGGAAAAAGTGCGACAAGGTGGGATGAGTAAGTTTCAATGTGAAGAAGGTAAATACAGCAGAATGAATTAAGAGACGAAAAGATTAGTCCACCTCGTACAAGTTCTATCAGAATGGTTGGACAACCTATAATTATATATGGTAAGAATAGGGCTAAGTGAGTAAGTACAGGATAAAAGGAATACGGGTTCAGTAATGATAATGTAGTTATGATATGTTAAGCTAAACTATCAAGATAGAATTAGTACTACGGGAAAAGTAGGACATGGCCATGGTTGGACCAAATATGTACCTCGATATCGATTGTAGGATAAGGAAGGAAACGGAAAGGTATCACATGAGACCTAGTAAGACGATGCTAAGATACTTCTTAGGTTAAGTTGAATACCTTCTTGCATTCTCGTAAAGGTAAAGAATGACACAAGATAACGTATCTAAAGTGTTATAAGATGGGACAAGCTGAGGTAAGGAAATTATGAAAAGGTTTAAACCAAGAGGAGCAGAACTAATTAGTTATTAAAAAATGGCGGACTTCTATGCCAAATTCCTTCGGAGTTATATCAGGTAATGATAGATGGAGCACAAAATGACTATGAAAGCCAACCCTAAGGACTGAAAAACAAAAACCCAAAGGGTAAAGTACGAGTTAAAGTCTTCTAAGAAATTGAAGAGTAATACATGAGGTTCCCATAGCTATTTCCTTGAGTAGAGGGGCTTAAAGCACAGCTAGTGCTTGAATGTCAGTCCAAGAAAAGATTAGAAACACAGACGGGTCTTAGTACCGCCTTTCACCCTCAAAACTGATAAATGGGCTAAGCGTACCACTTAAATGCTAGAAGATATGTGGTGAGCTGGTTTTGTTAACTTCAAAGGTAGCTAGGATGGTTATCTACCAGGCCGTACGTTTCTCGGTATTATTTTAAAATATGGATTGGGCCATATGTTCCTCGACACTATTTTAAAGTATAGATCAGGTTGAACGCTCCTCGGTATATTTTACTATATAATAATGGCACCGAGTCCCATAGTGGGTCGGATACAGTACGATATGTACACTACTCTTTCACCATGACCCTCATTAAAAGGTCGAATATGTTAGATAGGCATATACATGAAAACATAGTGAGGTACTTGTAATGTATGAAATGATGTCGTATACGATGGTATGATGCCGTATACGATGATATGGTAACACCGAGTCCTATAGCGGGCTGGGAGTGATATGTTAGGATGATATACATGCCCTCTTTTCATAAGATATAAGTATAGTGAATTATTAACTGTCATACTCGTTTCTTGCACCCCTATTTCAGTGTTGTCTCAGTTATGTTATGCTATGCTTTATATACTCAGTACATATATCGTACTGACCCCTCTTTCTTCGGGGGACTGCATTTTATCCCTGCAGGTACAAATGTTCTTTTTGGAGATTTGCCAGCTTCGGGTTTCCACTCAGCGATGTTGGAAGTACTCCACTGTTATGGAGCCTATCTTTTAATGCTAGTAATTTGATGTACATATTGGTTTATTCAGGGGTACGGCGGGGGCTCTGTCCCGCCATATAATACAGTTAATTCTTTTAGAGGTATGTAGATATGTGTATGTGGATTATTTGTGAGTATGTCATGTTATACATATTATTGTGTTATGGCAGCCTTGTTGGCTTGCGTGCCCTTTTATGTCATGATACAGGTGAAAGAGGCGACAGGTGTATGAAAAAGTTTTTGACCCATTGGGTTTTTTGTGTATAGTATCATATCACACACGGTTCAACTTTAGTATAGCTGATAGATATGCATAAGGGGGCCCAGTTCGGACCCTAGTCATGGCCTACGGAGTTGGGTCATGACAAAGATAATGCTATGTTTTGATCTTATTTGATACATAAGTTGGTTGTGAAAATTTTGTATGTGGAAATACTAGAAAAGGTTAAGGGCAAAATTGGAATTTCAAAAAAACTTAGTTTCATGAAAACCTATGAACTAAGTGATTGGGCTTGGAAGAATAAAAAAAATACAAGAGAGGCCCAAACAAAAGACCCAAGCCCAAGTCATTCATCCATGTGATGAATGAATATAAAAGGGGCGCTTAGTCATAAAGCTTTAGAACCTTCAAGAAAAATTTAGAAGGGAGAAGAATAGAGGGAAAAACAAGAGGAGTTGGAGGCCAAGTAATGAGTATTAGGACTACACTTACTTACATAAGGTACCAACTTTGAAATCTTACATACTTAAGCTATTTGAGTACATACCAAGATTACATAGCAAGGATTACATAGATTCGTAAAAGAAGATAAGATTATGAACCCACGAGGAGAAGGAGAGAGTGACATGTGGTATCTCATGAGAGAGTGCCATATGGCAGCCCATGAGAGAGTGCCACGTGGCATCCTATGAGAGAGTTCCATGTGGCAGCAGTTGTAGCAAGGGGTGGGCCCCACATACCACATGGCATCCCCTAAGTGGAGGAGATGGTGCGTTGGCCCTATGAGGGCTTGACACATATCACCAATGAGGTCACCAATGAGGGGTTGACACATGTCACCCCCTAAAGTGGCCTATATATATGTTTTATGAATTATTTCCCTCATCCTTATCCTATAAGTCATCTTCTTCAAGAGAGTTCTAGAAAAGAGAAGAAGAAAAAGAAACCTTGAGCTAGAGAGAGAGCTACGGTTTTGGGGAGAAAAAGGTAAGTTCTCCAATTCCATTTTGTGAATTAATTATCTAGGGTATACCACAAGGGTATTATGGTGTTATTAATTTAAATTTATGATTTGGATCAGTGTCAAAACATTAACAAAAAGCCCCGAAGTTTCAGCTGCGCTAAAGGAAATTCCAAGGTGAGTTCCGACGAGTTTCGGGTAAGGTAAAGTTTTCTCTATCAGATTGGAGTTTATGATGTTGATATGAGGTATATTACATGTCTTAAATAAGTTTTGAAGTGGAAAAATTGTATAAGGATGATTGACATTAGAAATAAACTATATTGAAGTGGTTATAGCTAAATCGAAGTCGAGTAGTGGGTTGTCGTTGTGGTTCTGCGGGTGCAGCTGGTTGGGTTGCGTGCTGCAGGTCTTTAAAGTGTTTTAAAAAGGTTGTGGGTACTTCTGGTTGTATCCACACGACCCTCTATTTGGTATGGTTAAATATTTTGCGTAATAAATATATAAAAACTCTATGTTGATAACGTAGTTTTGAGCTAGTGGTTTGGAGTTGTATTGAGTAATGTTGAAGTGATTTACTTGTATATATGTTCCTGGTTGTTGTTGTTGGTATTTTTTTTTGACATGGTGTCTGAGTTGAAATCTCGGAGATGTTGAAGTTATAGGGGAGATGCTGGCCGATTTTTGGTAATTTAGGAAATAGTAATGAACTAGTCAAGGGAAATGGATAAGGAAATGGACCTCTATGGAGACTTGATTGTAGAGTTGTAATTGGAAAGGGAAAGTTCATTAACTATAGTATTACTTTTATGTTAAATAGGTTCAATAGATGATGAGGCAAAATTATTAGGAGTAATCGGTAAGAGGTATGTAAAACTAACTGTTCCTTCTTTTGGCATGTCTTTGGCATAAGTATGTAAAACTTATTCTTTCTCTTGGAATATTTTGACATAAGTATATAAATCTAATATTCCTTTTTGACATAATTTTTATGAAACAAGTATATGATTTTTATATGATTCCAAGAAAGTTCCTATTCGTAGAGTCGCTCGAATGGCCAACTTCTTAAATTTCCAAAGGATATTTTATCGTGCCTAGATATGTGTAAATGATATTTTCTATTTTAATAGAACTCATAGTGATATTCAACAGATACTTGATACGACTCTTGTCTTGATTTTTGAATAATAGCTCATTTTGTTAACTCCATCGAGTCTCAAACATGATTTAAAGTGCATTTAATTTCTCACTACTCTACTCGTGGATACCTCAATGCTTCTTTCACTGTGCTCGATCCAGGTTTGTTATCATGCGTACCTCTATGCATTTTTTGCCATGCCCCAATGTGAGGAGGCAAGTATGCCATGTAAATGGGTTTATGGAGTTATGCTGTGCCATGTATACGTATAATATGATATGATGTAATATGGTCATCTGATATGATATGATTTGTTATAAGGATATTCCCTACTCTAGATGTATGCTATGTTGTGGCATCAGTGATGGTGTAACGACCACATTTTATTCACTGAGTCCCGTAATAGGGCCAGATATGGCATATGTTTTTCTGTTTGCATTATCAGGAGCTGTAAAGAGCATTTTGATAATTTTTTTAGATATTTTGCCTTTGTTTTGCACGTTCTGTTCTGGTGATGACTTTATTTATTACAGTCCTTGCTTTACATATTTGGTATATTTTTCGTACTGACCCCTTTTCTTTGGGGGCTGCGTTACATGCCTGTAGGTACAGACGCTCAGTTTGATAATCCGCTCACTTAGGACATCCACCCTATTGATTGGCAGTGTTCTTTGTCCGAAGCCCTATTTTTGTACTAACTTATCTATTGTACATTTGTACATGCTAGTTAAGGGTACGACGGGGCCCTGTCCCATCATATGATTATACTATCATTTGGTAGAGGTCTATAGATTTGTGTTTTGGGTTCTGTATATGTGTTTTGGGCTTGTGTTCAGTGACGATCTTAACAGCCTTCGTGTGTTACATCTATTTTTGTGTGCTCTCTAGTAATCTCTTTTGATTTCTACATTTGTTTATTCTGCTAACATACTCAGTAGGGCTAAGGGTACGTATGAGTGCCCAAATCGGGGACCAGTCACGACATATAGAGTTAGGTCTTGACATTACCAATGGTGGATCAACAGGCACTAGCGGTCAGAGTAATAAAACTTCGAGTCAGTCTTCTCGGAGTCAAACTTCTGCTCATTCAGACTATGGTGGCCATTTAGGTTTAGTTGGGACATCACAGGGTAGTTCATTCAAAGGGTCGTGCTATGAGTATGGTATGATGGTCACTTTGCTAGAGAGTGTCCTACTATTAGCCATCATAGAATATAGATGCAACATGGTCTATAGGGTCAGTAGGTTCAGGCCCTCAAAGCCTTAGTTCAGCCACCAGAGAGAGTGTGTAGGGTGATAGAGGCAAGTATCAAGGTACTAGGTATGGTCACCAGTCATACTGAATTGGTTGTACAGGTGGACATAATCATATGTATGCCTTTTCAGGTATGCCAAAGATGGAGATATTAGTTGCCATCATAACATGTATGATCTCTGTCTCTCAGCAGCCTACCTATGCTTTATTTGATCCAGGATCCACTTACTCATATGTGTCTACTCGTTATGCTACTCGATGGGATGTCTTATGTGAGCCATTTCCTATGTCTATATATGTAGCTACCCTCGTAGGTAATTTTTTAGTAGTGGATCAAGTGTATTGATCCTGTGTGGTGACTATCATGGGGTATGATACTACAGAAGACCTAATTGTGCTAGATATGGTAGACTTTAACTTGATTCTAGGTATGAATTGGTTGGTTATCCATCATGCGGTTTTGGATTGCTTTGCCAAGACCATTACTTTGTGTATGCCTGACATTCCTATGGTCGTGTGGATAGGTGCAGTTAGTCATGTACCGTGTGGTGTCATATCCGTTCTCAAGGCTCAGCGGTTAGTGGGGAAGGGGTATTTAGCCTATCTTGCTTATGTCTATGACACTTGTGCCGACACTCCTACTATTGATTCTATTTCGGTGGTCCGAGAGTTTCCTAATGTATTTCCCATTAATCTACCTGTTTTTCCTCTTAAGTGTGATATTGATTTCAGTATTGATATTGAGCTGGGTATACAACCAGTCTCTATTCCACCTTATGGGATGATCCTAATTGAGTTGAGTGAGCTTAAGGTACAACTCCAAGACCTATTGAGTATGGGGTTTATCAAACCCAGTGTGTCTCCCTAGGGTGCTTCTATTTTGTTCGTAAAAAAAAGAATGGTACAGGCAGTTGAATAAAGTGACCATCAAGAATAGGTACTTGATGCCATAGATTAATGACTTATTTGACCAGCTCCAAGGTGCAGTAGTGTTCTCTATGATAGACTTGAGTTTAGGGTATCACTAGTTGAGGATTAGGGAGTCAGATATCCCTAAGACTGCTTTCAGGACTGGATATGGGCACTATGAGTTCTTAGTAATGTCTTTAGGGTTGACTAATTCCCCCGCAACATTCATGGATTTGATAAACCATGGATTCAGTCCCTACTTAGATTATTTTGTCATTATATCCATTAACGACATTCTAGCCTACTTCGAGAGCAGAGAGCAACACGAGCAGCATGTTAGGAAAGTACTTTAGACCTTGCGGTATCAGCAGTTGTATACCAAATTCACTAAGTGTGAATTTTGTCTTGAATCTATGGGATTCCTAAGGCACGTGATGACCAAGAATGGGATTATGGTAGATCCGACGAAGATAGCAGCAGTTCGTGATTGCTATAGGCCTACTTCTCCTACCTAGGTTTGCAATTTCGTCGGGTTGGTAGGGAATTATAGACAGTTTGTGGAGGGATTCTCTTCTATTGCAACGCCCTTGACTAGATTGACTCAGAAGAATGTCCCCTTTCAGTAGTCTGATGAGTGTGAGAGAGCCTTCTGAAGCTCAGGGCCTTGTTGACTTTAGCCCTAAGTCTTAGTCTTCTTGTCGAGGACTAGGGATTTACAGTGTATTATGATACTTCAAGTGTTGGCTTGGGTGTGTTCTGATACAACGAGATAGAGTTATTATATATTCTTTTAGGCAGCTGGAGGTGCATAAGAGAAACTACCCCACACATGATTTAGAGTTAGGGACGGTAGTCATCACATTGAAAATTTGGAGGCATTACTTATATGGAGCCAATTGTGAGATATACAGTGACCACCGTAGTCTTTAATAGATATCCATCCAAAAGGACCTTAATTTGAGACAACACAGGTGGTTGGAGTAGCAGAAGGACTATGACGTCACTATTCTCTATCACCCAGGCAAGGCAAATGTACTAGCAGATGCTTTGAGCTGCAAGGAAGTGAGTGTGGGGAGTTTGACATTCTTATCAGTTGAGGAGCGGCCTTTAGCTTCAAACATTCAATCTTGCTTGTGTAGAGGCTAGGTCTTCCTTGATGGATTAGATTTTGGCATAGCAATTTGAGGACCATAGCTGAGGGTGATTTGGGATAAGGTGCTTAATGGAGAGGCTAGGAAGGCAAACTTAGATCTGGAGGGCATTTTTAGGATCGAGAGTTGTATTTGTGTTCCTAGAGTTGGAGATCTAGTCAGGCTCATCCTTGAGGAGGCCCCTTGTTCCAGATATTCTATTCACCTCGGTGTAGCAAAGATGTATCACAACTTACGACAGCATTACTAGGGGTGTGAGATGAAGTGGGACATTGCAGATTTTGTGGCTAGGTGGTTGAACTATTTGCAGGTCAAGTTCAAGCATCAGATGCCAGATGGTTTGACCCAGCGACTACCCATTCCAAATAGAAGTGGGAGCGAATAACTAGAATTTGTAGTGGATCTACCACGTACCCTAAAGGTTTTGATTTTATTTGGGTCTTTATGGATTGATTGACCAAGTCTGCTCACTTCTTACTAGTCTATACTACCTATACTTTATAGTAGTTGGCTCAAATTTACATCCGAGAGGTGGTCTGATTGCATAGGGGACGGTATCTACCATTTCAGACTGTGGTACTCAGTTCACTTTTCATTTTTGGAGATCTATTCAGAAGGAGTTGGGTACCCAAGTCGAGCTCAGCAATCTTTCTACCCCAGACTGATGGTCAGTCAGAGAGAACTATTCAGGTCTTGGAGGACATGCTATGGGATTGTGTTATTGATTTTGGATATCAGTGGGATAAGTCCTTAGCATTGATAGAGTTTGCATATAATAGGTACCTTTTGAGGCATTGTATGGTAGGAGATGTCATTTCTCAATGGGATGGTTTGATGCCTTTGAGATTAGACCTTGGGGCATCGATTTGCTGTGTGAGTTGATGGACAAAGTTTGTATGATTTAGGAGAGGCTCCGTACTAGCCAGAGTAGGCAAAAGAGTTATGCTGATTGGAGGGTACGACCTTTAGAGTTCATGGTTGGAGATCGTGTATTCCTACGAGTATCGCCCATGAAGGGAGTGATGAGATTCTAGAGGAGGGGTAAGCTTAGCCCTAGGTTTATTTGCCTTTTTGAGATCTTGAGATGGGTAGGGAAGGTAGCTTATGAGTTGGCCTTACCCCTAGCAGTATCAGGTCTTTACCCTGTATTCTATGTTTCTATGTTGCGGCGGTACAATCCAGATGATTCTCACGTGCCTCAGTGGGATTCAGTTCAATTCGATGATGCCTTGTCCTTTGAGGAGAGCCTGTAGCTATTTTGGATAGGCATGTTAGAAAGTTAAGGTCTAAGGAGATTATATTATGGAAAGTCTAGTAAAGGCATCATTCGATTGAGGAGGCTACTTGGGTGATCGAGTAGGACATGCAAACCCGATATCCTCAGCTTTTTAAGGCACCAAGTACCTTTCTTCCTTTACTTTTGAGATGAAAGTGTTTTTAGTAGTAGATGTTGTAATGATCTCCAAGGTTATTTTCATTATTTTGTATGTTTTTACTATTTTTCCGATTCCCGTAGCTTCTTATAGCTCATATGTGATGTTGGGATGAGTGGCATGCTTCTCAAGGTGTCCCATTGAGTTCTGAGGTGGTTTTGCCATTTTTGAGGCTGAAGGTTTGAAAAAGTTGACTTTTGTCAACATCTAGAAATTCAAACGTCATATGAGAATTCTGACTGCTCTATCAGCTCCGAAATATCGATTTTAGTCTAGAAGGAAGGTTGATTTGGGTTTTGGAGTCTTTGTTTTTAGTTTGTGCGATTTATTATTTTAACTTTAAAGGCTTGGTTAAGTTTGACTTCGGTCAACATTTTGAGTAAACACGCTCGGATGGAAATTCCATCAGCATAGTTAGCTCCAAAACGCCGAGTTTGTCTAGAATTATATTTGGTTCGGTTCTCGAGGTGCTCGGAATGAGTTTGAGGCCATTTGTGCATTTTGAAAGCTTTTTTTGAAAAGTGTTGACTTTGGTCAATAATTCAATAAAACGACCTCCATTGGAAAATTCGTCGATTCTATTGAGTCTAAAATATCATTTCCAATTGGGTAGCATAGTCTGTTTGCGTTGGAGGGGTTTCGAATGAATTCTATATCCCCCATCCCATTAGAGAAAAACTCCATTCTCCAAAGTTTAGCACCAGCTTAATTGCTGGTGCAGGCCACTTTGTCCTTCATGTTCGCGAGCCATGGGCCTCGATCTCAAAGGTCAGGGTCTCTGAATTTTGCGATCATGGGGATGACTTCCGTGATCGTGAGGAGTATTTTTTTAGGGCCTCACAATCGCGGGCGAGAGTCTCGCGATGGCGATGAACAAAATCACTGAATCTAGTGAATTAAATGCCCGTTTTCAGCAGTCTAAGTCCTATTTTGGGACTTATGAAAGGAGTGATTTGGAGAGAAATTCTTGGCCAATTTTTAACATTATTGTTCTGCTGTGTTGAGAATTCCCGTGAGGACGTTCTGAGACCCTTTCTATCCTAAAATACTTGTAAGTTTTGCGTAAATTTTGTTGTTTCTTGCATTTTTGAACTATTTTAGGACTTAAAATTGGTGGGTTTGTTTAAGCTTTTTCGGTGCTCAGAATGTGCCTATTTTTGCAGCATAAGTTGCTTGTGCCTTTTGGGACTTGTGATAGAGTTGGTTTTTTAATTTAGTACGTGGGTCCTAATGGAAAATTTTGACCTGATTGTGGTTTCATTTTTAATTATAGAAATATAGGTATCGTTGGCATTTTTTTGATTTGTTCTTCGATAATTTGATAGAGTGGCATCATTTGGAGGCGGCCCAGAAAGGAAAGACTAAGTTTAGTGGTTTAGGTACGGTTTCAACTTTGAGGTAGGCTATGGCTTACTATTGTTAGACTTGGCTTGGTTCGAATAGGTATATTTTGAGTTGAAATGCATGATTAGATTGGTGATTTAGGTGTTGATATTCCATTAAGAAATTCGAGTTGATGATCATTGTTAGTGACTAGTTTTATGTTTTAGTCGTTGGATCCTTAATCTAGGTGATATCTTGACTTATTTACATCGATTAGAATCCTTAAAGCTTGCTCCTAGGTGATTTGAACATAGGATGTCGTTTGCTTGAGTAACTAAACTTTTCAAACAACTATCGGTCTTTGAGAATTTATAACACAATCCTCAAGTGGTTGGCATGCTCTTCCTCACTCTATAAGTAAATCAAAATATCATTGATAAAGACGATCACAAACATATCCAAATATTGCCTAAACACACTATTCATCAAATCCATAAAAGCTGCAGGGGCATTCATTAGTCCAAAATACATAACAAAAAATTCAAAATAACCATACCGAAGTCTAAAAGCAATTTTTTGAATGTCATACTCCTTCATTCAGAGTTGATGATAACCCGATTGGAGGTCAATCTTTGAAAAGTAATTGGACCCTTGAAGTTTATGAAATAAGTCATCGATCCTTGGGATGGGATACTTATTCTTAATTATGACCTTGTTCAATTGCCGATAATCTATACATATTCTTAGTGACCCATCCTTCTTCCTAACAACCAACACGGGAGCACCCCAAGGTGAAATGCTTGGTCTTATGAAACTCTTATCCAATAGATCCCTCAACTTCTCTTTCAACTCCTTAAGTTCTGTCGGAGCCATATGGTAAGGAGGAATAGAAATAAGCTGAGTATCGGAAAGAAGATCTATGAAAAAGTCATTTTCCCTCTTGGGAGGAATACCTAGGATATCCTCAAGAAATACTTCCGAAAACTCACTAACAACTGAAACTGAATCAAGAGTAGGAGTCTCGGAATTAACATCCCTAACTTGTACTAGATGGTAGATGCAACCCTTGAAATGAATCGGTCGTTAACCACTGAATCATTACCCTTCCATTCAAGAATTGGCTCATTAAGAAACTGAAATTTGACTCTACAGGTTCTACAATCAATGGTTGCATAAGAGCATGTAACTAATCTATACCAAGAATAACGTCAAAATTGGTCATGTCAAGTTCTACGAGATCACAAGGGTTAACTTTGTTCAAGACCAACACAGGACCATTCCTATACACTCTTTTAGCCATAATCGACTCACCTAAGAGAGTATACATGGAAAATGGCTCCACCAATATTTTGAGCTAACATCAAACCTCATAGACACATAAGGACTAACAAAAGACAAATTTTCACTCAGATAAAGCAAGGTATAAATATCATTGTGAAAGACCCGTAATAAAATGGTAACAACATCGGAAGTCTCCTCCATCTCTTGCCTACCATGAAGAGCATAAAACTGATTGTTGCGTTGACCACCCTTAGGTTGAGCTTAGGCACCTTGAGTAATTGGCTACTCTAAGCAACTTGGCCTTGAGGATGACCTTCTCTACCCTAGTTAGTAACATGAGGGAACTCGGATTATCTATGCCCCATTTTGCCATATCCGAAGCAAGCACCCATTCCCATAAAACATTTCCCTCTATGATTTTCCCCACATTTTGCACACTTGGGAAATGAAGGGATAGTAGCACTCACGCTTCTTCCTTGAGCCTTAGATCATGGCACACTTTCATTAATGAATTTGTTTCCAAAACCTTAGCCTTTTTGAGAATGGCCACTACTACCACCGGACTTAGCATTTGAGAACCCACCTTTATATCGAGCTCTCTTAGAATCTCTCATTTTCATCTCTTTTAGTTTCTCTCCCTCAATTTGTTCGGTGAAATTCATGAGTCAAGATATGTCCATTTCCTTGATAAGCATAGCGGTACGGAATTCTTTAGCAACAAAGTTGGATACCCTTAATATGAATTGACTCATTCGGGCATTTGGATCGACAACCAATGAGGGAGCATCCATGGATAGCTAGGTGAACTTGAGGGCAAAGTTCCTCATAACCATGTTGCCTTGTCAAATATTGATGAACTCCAACACCTTGTCTTCCCTTAGCTTAATAGGGAAAAAGTTGTTACACCCCACATTCTTGAGCTAGGAATGTCTTTTAAGCTTCTTAGAAGTTATCATATGAGCCGGATAATCTACGACACTATCAAAAAACTCTAAGGAAGGGAGAATGTGATACTCCATAGTAGGAAAGGTTGGAACTAGGGTGATGAGAAGTCGGAAGGAGTTGGTGGCCAAATGAGGAGTCGTAGGACTCGATTTACCTACGTGAGCTACTAACTTAGAAGTTTTATGTACTTGAGCTACTTGAGTACACGTCGAGCTTAAGTAGCAAGGAATGCATAGTCTCTTGAAGTAAGACAAGATTATGAACTCAAGAAAGAGAAATAAGGAAACAATGCTCCTACTCGAAGCAAGTAGGTGATGCACCTACCTAGACAAGCAGGTGATGCACCTACTTAGGGTAAATTAGGTGATGCAGTAGCTTGGGGTGGACCCTACTGCCATATGGTAGCATGTGATTGTCCGCATGGGTTGAGGTGGTACCCTAGGAGGCTGCCATGTGTCACCCCTAAGGGGATTCCATGTGGAACCTTCTAAAGAGGTATATATATATATATATGTTATGAATCTTAAGTTTAGTTTATATCAAAAACATCAGCCAAAGGAGAGGGAAAAAATGTGGACAATAAAAAAGGAAGACAGCCATGGTTTGGAAGAATTTGAAGGTAAGTTCTTCAAATTTTCCTCCGTGAAGTAATTATCTACGGTGTTTCTAAACCACATGGAGGTGTATATGTGTACCTTACGATGTATAAGGAACCATATCTTCAGCTTTACACTTGGAACAAACAAGAGAAAGTTGAAGAAAAACGTTAGAGGCAAGAAGAAAGGGGCTACGGGTTTGGCCCTTTGGAGGTGAGCCTCCGACTTTCATTTTGTGAATTAATTATTTAAGGTATCTCACGGTTATATAACAGTTTTTAATAGAATAAAATCACGATTTGGGGCAGCGAAGAAGTGGCACAATGATTCCACTCCATTTCAGCACGTCAAGAGATTTCTGATGTAAGTTTTGGAGAGTTTTGGCCAATGTCGGGTAAGGTAAGACCTTTTCTTTAAATTTGGATTTTATGGTGTTTTTATGAAGTGTATTATATGTTGTGTAAGTGTCTGTAAATGTGAAAATATCATAGAGATGCTTGATGTTAGAAATAACCTAATTTGGAGTCGCCATAGTTAAATTGTAGTTGAAATAAGGTATTGTGCATGTGAGGTGGTACTGCAGGTGTGTGGTGTTGTGTTGAAGGGAATAAAAGTATTCTAAAAGGGGTGTGGGAGCTTCAGGTTGCATTCATATGACCCTCCGCTTCGCACGGTTTAAGGTTTTATGAAATAAAGATTAAAGACCCTATTTTAGTATCGTAATGTTAAGCAAGTTGTTTGGAGCCTATGTTATGTAATGTTGCCATGTTTTATGTATATATTAGCTGCAGGTTATCGTTTTTGGTTGGCTGTAGTAACTAGGGATGTAGTTGGAAATTTGGATAGGGCACGTTATAGGGGAGGTACTGCCCAATTTCTGGTAACGCCTTAACTAACTAAAGAGCTAATGGAGAAGACAAGCGAGGAAATGAGTTCTATAAATACTCGTGTTCAACTTAAGATGCTGAAAGTTCAAGGGTTGTTGATACACGTATTGCTTTCATGTTAAATAGGGGAAAGGACGATAAGGCAAACGTGATAAAGAGTAAGCTATAAGACGTATGTAAAACTAACGTTTCCTTCTTTTGGAATGTTTTTGGCATAAGTATGTAAAGCCTATCCTTCCTTTCTTTTGGGAATGTCTTAGATTTAAGTGACAAATGATATATGTATGAAGCTTGGGGTAACTCTATTCGTGAGCTCTGAACATGATTCACTATTTATGATTCATAATTCGTATTCACTTCTGAATGTTAAGACTCTTAGCGTAGTTAAGCTCGTCTTCCTCAAGTCTTCTATATGCCGAAAAGTAGTGTATGTAAAGCTTATATCTACTTTTCATTTGGCATGCTTTTAAGTTAAGTTATGAATGATATGAGCTTGAAGGTCATCCCATCCCTAAGCTCGGTATATAACCCATGACTCGTACTGCTTGTGAATGTTAAAGTCCCTATAAGAGTAAAAGTCTCTAATTACATAAATTATATGGCATTTCCTTGACACATGCTTTTGATGCCTGAGACTTCACCTGATATGATTCTTATTGACCATTAGAGGGTACTTAAAACGAATACTACCCTGATCTTTAAGTGATGGTTCGCTTGATTACTCGGTTTGGCCTCGGATGGTAATTTAGTTACATATGATTACATACTGCCTTGCTCATGCATACTATAATAAATCTTACACCGAGTCCCGGGCCGACTATAAATATGTGTATACGATCATATGATATATGGATCGGGCCATTGTTTCTCGGTACTATTATTTGATATATATGTATACAGATCAGGCCATCATTCCTCGGCACTAATATATGAGACATGGGTTGGGATGTCATTCCTCGGTACTAATATATGAGATACAGCTTGGGCCGTCGTTCCTCGGCACTAATATATGAGATATAGGTTAGGCCGTCATTCCTCGGCAATATCATATGATATGTGGATCGGGCCATCGTACCTCGGTGTGGACTTGCTATATATATAGATTGGGTTGTACATTCCATAGTGCTAATAATATGTATTTTCCTATCGTGATAAATGATGTATTTGTAATACCGAGTCCCTGAGCGGGCTAGATATGGTACGTGATAATGATATACATGACTTTATTTTGTGTGGTACAGGTACAGTACCCTATTAAATGTTATACTTGGTTTCCTGCATCCCTATTTCAATTGTTATCTTAGTTATGTTATGCTTATATACTCAGTACATATATCATACTGACCCCCCGTTCTCCGGGGGGATGCGTTTCATGCTCGTAGGTATAAATGAAGGTTTTGAGAGTCCGCCAGCTTAGGATTCCACTCAATAAGTTTGGAAGAAGCTCCATTGATTCGGAGCCAAGCTTGGTACCAAACTGCTTATGTATATATTTATTTATTTAGGGCTACGGCGGGGACTCTATCCCGCCATATGATATAGTTAATACTCTTACAGGTCTATAGACACATGTATGTGGGTTGTTGATGAGTATGTTTCAGTTATGCCTGTATGTTGTGTTATAAATGCTATCGTGTTATGGAAGCCTCATCGACTTGCATTCCTTTTCATGTTATGATACAGGTGGAATATGCTATAAGTATATAAAAAAAGTTTTGACCCATTAGGGATTGTTGTGTATAGTATCACATCACACACGGTTCAACTTGACTATAGCTGATATATATATATACGGGGGTCCAGATCAGACCCCAGTCATGGCCTCGCAGTTGGGTCATGACAGAAGTGGTATCAGAGCAGTTCATCCTCGAAGTGTCTACAGATCATTTCTTGTAGAGTCGTGTTTATCGGTGTGTTGCACACCACATCTATAAAAAAGAGGCTACAGGACATTTAGGATGGTACTCTTTTTTTATATCTAAAGATCGTGCGATAGAGCCGAGTCATAGGAAGTGAAATTCCTTATGCTAACCTCTGATTTTAGCAGAAGGACAACATTGATAGAAGCAAGTGACTGATGATATTGGAAGTTACAAAGCACATAGGTAAGCCAAGGCACGAAAGATATGTGCCAGGTAAGGTATTGAAATATGATTGATATGTAAAGTTAAAATTGAAAGGAAAAGTAGACGAAGAGTCTAACAGATGTAGTTCGAGTTGGACATATGAGGTAAGTCCATTATTTTATACTATTATTAATGTTAAAAGCCCTGTGTGGCTGCGATATGAGATGATATTGGAAGCCCTATGTGGCTGTGATATAATATGACTATATATATATGTTGGACCTGTGAGGCATTATTGGCATTTTCTAGCATGTAGGGTTGAGATAGTTAGAAATATAGAGGAAACTCTGCCCAAATTTTCCCAAGAACAAAAAATGGGAGAGAATGAGATAAAAGTTCGTAACACGTCTTGGGAGTTGATACCGATAGGGTGAACTTATTATGTTAAATTAAAGTTGAAAGATATACCCTCTAGGTTATCATTGAGAGGCACCACTTCTACTTGGGGAATTTTACTTCGGACAAAGCCTATATGAGCAGTAAAGTTTAGAATTCACTTGAATGGAACCAAGATATTTTCCAGCCGTATTTTTGCCTTGGAAAAGGATCATGTTGAACGACAAGATGTCCAGCAATTGAGTTTCACTTTCGTGGAAAAGTACAAATCCCTCAACCCCTAGTTGTGAACTTGACAATTTATTCACGACTCAAGAGTGAACCTAGATGGAGACCATGTGAGACAAGCACTAAAAAGTACAAGGGTGCTTATTAGAATTTAGTTTCCTTCGGGGGGTGGTTGGGGAATGCTTCATGGCAGCATTTTACTAGCTCGTTTCCCACTAATTGGGGATGTAACTTGCGAAATGAAAACATAAACTCATAGGCTTTTCAAGGTCATGTGTTGGTGATAAAATGATAAAGTAATTTAGAAGGTCTTGTGATACTAGGAGATGATTTAGACAAAGGTTAAGAATGTTTACCTCCTCTAATGTAATTAACCCATAATAGGAATTGTGAAAAAGGTTAAGAAGTTTTATACTATGGGATTGAATGCAAACAGGGTATCATACGAGTATAACGGGGATCGTTACGAGGATAAGTAAAGCTCAGAAAGGAAGCACTCAAGAGGGACGTGATTAATTATGTATGGGTAATAGACAAAATAGAAAATAGACAGCTATGAACTGAAGGTATCGTGCGATAAAAAGGTGATAAGACAAGGCCACTATTAGGACGAAGTTAATATGGTTTTCAGTAAGATTAGAAGTTAACACAAGTGTACAATGAGGATGAAAGCTCCAGAGGCATAAAGAAGTAAGGAACATATGTGACTCCACCATGGGAAAATAGTAAGATCCTTAACGGATAAGGAAAGTAGGGATGTAAAACAACCGATGCATTGCGAATTTACTAAAGGAACAAGTAGTATTCAATGGGGTAAAGACAGCATTATGACAAAGTTTGAGACACGTGTCATTAGAAAATAAGTGCTCCTGAACGGAGAATCTGAAATGACTAAACACACTGTAGGACTACTGATTAGAATAAATAGAAGGTGGCTTTGAATAAATTGCTATGTGACCCGAGTACCAACAAGTAGACTAGATCAGTATCTTACGATTGGGTTAAGGTGTCGTACATTGGTCACCAAAAGCATAGGTGTACCAAATACGTTGGAAAAGACTCATATGCATTTGGAAAGTTGAAAATAAGCAGACAATGACATAAATATACCCTAAAGGGGGAAGTGGATAAGAGAAATACCAGCGTAAGATGAAATTAACTGATATTACAACATGTTAATATGAATACTTAAATTCTATGTGAGATCCCATACTGGAACGAGTCGACAAGATCTCAAAAGCCGGCAATGGCCGAATAAAAGCCATGATATCTTAGACAGTGCGGGTAACTATTGGTAAAAACCTTGAATGGTATGACATCATAGAATGGGTGCATACAAAAGAGAGGAATACAACGAGAAAATTTCAATGAGAACTTGAAGATATTATAAGGGGTAGCCAGACTATAGTTGACTAAAGGTAAGATGTTGGTGATAGAGTTACTAACTACTGGTATCGTGATGTACAAGCAGTAAAAGAGATTGTAAGTGCAAGTTAGTACACTAATCTATGTAAAGTAGAGTAAGCCAAGAAAAGGGTAGACTATGATCGGAATTGAACGCACATTGTGCAAATTGTACAAGAATAGTTATGCAACCTATGAATATTGGTATGCTAAGGATTAGATCAAGTGATTACTTGATAAAGATAATAAGAAGATAGTAATAGCAAGGTGACTGCCATAGTTCAAATACATTAAAGAAAAGTGTAAGATGGTTTGAGGCAAAACCCTTAAAGTATAATCAGTACTAAGGACAAAAGCTATAGTGAATCCCTGACATCAGCTGAAGGAAGTACGAAATGATATGGGTTTACCTAAGGACCATTATAGCGATGCTAAGGCATCTTACGGGCTGCGGTAAGCACCCACACATATTCATGTAAATATTACAATACGAGTGTGGTAAGAGAACTGGAAAGAAGACTTGAGCAAAATGTGCAGTAGGACACACCTAGAGCATTACAAGCTGAGGTAAAAGAACTTGTATGATAGCCAACCCTAGGGATTGGGCTTAGAGGCTACAAAACAGAAGGACATTTAAAACCTTTTAAAAGGAATTGGGAGCTTAATATAACATTTTACCCTCAGACTAATGGACAGGTCGAGCGCACTATGCAAACGTTAGAAAATATGTTGTGGGCCTGCATTATTAACTTCAAAAGTAGCTAGAGAGATCACATGTCCCTTATTAAAGTTACTTATAATAGCATCCAAATGGCACCATAAGACAGCTTCATATGGTGAAAGGTGAGAGCACCTATTGGTCGATTTAAGGTGGATGAAGGTGCACTAATGGGACCGGACATGAGACAACGAGCTATTGATAAAGGGAAGCTCATTCAGGAGGATCTATTAACAGTCCAGAATCGACAGATGTTATGCTCGGATAATCAACATCGACCTTTTGATGTCAAAGTTGAGGATGGGGTATTCATGAAAGCATCACCAGTAAAGGGTGTAATGGGGCTCAACAAGAAAGAAAAACTTGGTCCTTATCAGATCATTCATAGAATAGTAAAAGTTGCCTACGAGTTGGACCTATCATCAAATTTGAAATGATACATTCAGTTTTCACGGATTAATACTCCGCAAATGTATAAGCGACCCTACCAAAATGTTCCTTCTGAATGAGGTCCACATAATAGGGAAATTATTCTATGAGAAGAAACCTATCGCCATCATTGGATCGATAGATTAAAAGGTTGAGAACTAAGGACATAGCTTCTGTCAAAGTGTTGTGGCAAAATAGGAATCTTCAAGACATGAACTGGGAAGCTGAAGAGGACACAAAACATAAGTATTCATACCTATTCCCGATGTCTACAAGTAAACCCAATTCCTAAAACACGTATATTAGTTATCGGGATGAAAGTATGTGTGATCTCTATAGAAAGGAATCTCCCTACAATCTTTATAAAGTCTTGAAAGAAGTTTTGTTTAACATTCAGGGACGAATATTCTAAGGGGGGGAAGGATGTTACATCCCACATTCTTGAGCTTGGAATATCTCTTAAGTTTATTAAAAGTTATCATGTGATTCGGATAATCTACGATACTATCAAACAACTCTAAGGAAGGGAGAATGTGATACTCCATAGTAGGGAAGGTTGGAACTAGGGTCATGAGAAGTCAAAAAGAGTTAGAGGCCAAATGAGGAGTTGTAGGACTCGATTTACCTACGTGAGCTACTAACTTAGAAGTTTTACATACTTGAGCTACTTGAGTACACGTCCAGCTTAAGTAGCAAGGAATGCATAGGCTCTTGAAGTAAGATGAGATTACAAACTCACGAAAGAGAAATAAGAAAACGACGCACCTACTCGAATTAAGTATGTGATGCACCTATCGGAACAAATAGGTGATGCACCTACTTAGGGTCAAGTAGGTGATGCAGCAGCTTAGGGTGGACCCCACTGCCACATGGTAGCATGTGATTGGCCTCATGGGTTGAGGTAGCACCCTAGGAGAGTGCCATATGTCACCTCTAAGGGGCTACCATGTGAAACCTTCTAAAGAGGTATATATATATGTTATGTGAATCTTAAGTTCAGTTTCTATCCAAAACATCAACCAAAGGAGAGGAAAAAATGTGGAAAACAAAAAAGGAAGGCATCCATGGTTTGGAAGAATTAAAGGTAAGTTGTTCAAATTTTCCTCCATGAATTAATTATCTACGATGTTTCTCAACCATGTGGAGGTGTATATGTGTACTTTCTATGTCTATGGAACAACATCTTTAGCTTTACACTTGGAACAAACAAGAGAAAGTTGAAGAAAAACATTAGAGGCAAGAAGAAAGGGGCTACGAGTTTGGCCCTTTGGAGGTGAGCCTCTGAATTTTGTTCCATGAATTAATTATTTAAGGTATCTCACGGTTATATAATGGTGTTTAATATCATAAAATCACAATTTGGGGCAGCGAAGAAGTGGCACAAACAGTCCCCTTAATTTCAGCACGTCAAGAGATTTCCAAGGCAAGTTTTGGCCCATTTCGGGTAAGGTAAGACCTTTCCTTTCAATTTGGATTTTATGGCATTTTTATGAAGTGTATTATATGTTTTGTAAGTGTCTGGAAATGTGAAAATATCATAGAGATGCTTGACGTTAGAAATAACCTAATTTGAAGTCGTCATAGTTAAATTGTAGTTGAAATAAGGTGTTGTGCGTGTGAGGTGCTGCTGCAGGTGTGTGGTATTGTGTTGACGAGCCTAAAAGTATTCTAAAATGGGTTGGGAGCTTCTGGTTGCAGCCATACGACCCTCCGCTTCGCACGGTTAAAGGTTTTATGAAATAAAGATTAAAGACCCTATTTTGGTATCGTAATGTTAAGCAAGTTGTTTGAGCCTATGTTTTGTAATGTTGCCATGTTTAATGTGTATATGAGATGTAGGTTATTTGTGTTGTTTGGCTATAGTAAATAGGGATGTAATTGGAAATTTGTATAGGGCACGTTATAGGGGAGGTGCTGCCTGATTTTCGGTAACGCCTTAACTAACTAAAGAGCTAGTCGAGAAGACAAGCGAGAAAATGAGTTCTATAAATACTCATGTGCAACTTAAGATCCTGAAAGTTCAAGGGTTGTTGATAATATTATTTCTTTCATATTAAATAGGGGCAAGGACGATGAGGTGAATGTGATAAAGAGTAAGCCATAAGAGGTATGTAAAACTAACGTTTCCTTCTTTTTGCATGGTTTTTGCATAAGTATGTAAAGCCTGTCCTTCCTTTATTTTGGGCATGTCATAGATTTAAGTGACAAATGATATATGTATGAAGCTTGGGGTAACTCTATTCGTGAGCTCTGAACATGATTCATGATTCATAATTCATGTTCACTTCTGAATGTTACGACTCTTAGCGTAGTTATGCTCCTCTACCTCAAGTCTTCTATATGCCGAAAAGTAGTGTATATAAACCTTATATCTTCTTTTCTCTTGGCATGCTTTCAAGTAAAGTTATGAACGATATGAGCTTGGAGGTCATCCCATCCCTAAGCTTTGTATATAACCATGACTCGTAGTGCTCATGAATGTTAAAGGCCTTATGAGAGTAAAAGTCTCTAATTACATAAATTATATGGCATCGCCTTGACACATGTTTCTGATGCCTGAGACTTTACCTGATATGATTCTTATTGACCGTTAGAGGGTACTTAAAATGACTACTACCCTGATCTTCAAGTAGTGGTTTGCTTTATTACTCAGTTGGGCCTCGGATGGTAATTTAGTTATATATGATTATGCGCTGCCTTGCTCACGCATACTATAATACATATTACACTGAGTCCCTAGCTGACTATAAATATGTGTATACGGTCATATGATATGTGGATTGGGCAATCGTTCCTCGGTACTATTATTGATATGTGTGTATACAGATTAGGCCATTGTTCCTCAATACTAATATATGAGACACGAGTTGGGCCGTCATTCCTCGGCACTAATATATAAGATATGGGTTGGTTCGTCGTTCCTTGGCACTAATATATGAGATACGGGTCGGGCCGTCATTCCTCGGCATTATCGTATAATATGTGGATCGGGCCGTCGAACCTCGGTGTGGACTTGCTATATATATGGATCGGGTTGTATGTTCTACAACGCTAATAATATGCATTTGCCTATCGTGATAGATGATGTATTTGTAATACCGAGTCCCCGAGTGGGCTAGATATGGTACGTGATAATGGTATACATGACTTTATTTTGTGAGGTGCAAGTACAGTACCCTATTAAATGTTATACTTAGTTTCCTGCATCCCTATTTCAGTTGTTATCTCAGTTTTATTATGCTTATATACTCAGTACATATATCGTACTAACCCCCCGTTCTCCGGGGGGCTGCATTTCATGCCTGCAGATACAGATGCAGGTTTTGAGAGTCTGCAAACTTAGGATTCCACTCAGCAAGTTTGGAAGAAGCTCCATTGATTCTGAGCCGAGCTTGGTACCAAACCTCTTATGTATATATTTATTTATTCAGGGGTACGGGGGGGCTCTATTCCGCCATATGATACAGTTAATACTCTTAGAGGTCTGTAGATATATGTATGTGGGTTGTTAATGAGTTTGTTTCAGTTATGCCTGTATGTCGTGTTGTAAATGCTATCGTGTTATGGCAGCCTCTTCGTCTTGTGTGCCTTTTCATGTTTTGATAAAGGTGGAAGAGGCTATAGGTATATAAAAAAAGTTTTGACCCATTGGGGATTGTTGTGTATAGTATCACATCACATACGGTTCAACTTGACTATAGCTAATAGATACATATACGGGGGTCCAAGTCGGACCCCAATCGCGGCCCTCGCGGTTGGGTCATGACAAAAATGATCAAGGAAAGCAAGTTTGAAGGTTTCCCATTCAATAAGACTTTCGTCTACTCTTTCCAACATCCATTAATTCTACCAAACTTGAGAAACTCCCTTGAGTTTGTAAGCTACCAACTCTGCATTCTTTTTTGATGACACCCCCATAATGCTCACTATCTTATAAACATCATCAATGAATTCTTGAAGATCCTCATCAAATTTTAAGCTATGAAACTCTAGAGGGTTCATTCTTACAAAGTCCCTTACCCTAGAAGTCACAGTGGGAGCATTGGGAGGAGTTGCAACCCCCTGATTGGCCACTACTTGGGCTAGCATCATGATCGTAATCTGGAACTTCGCATTAGTAACTTGGTCGGGTAAGGTACCACTCTCTTGAAGAACTGGAGGAGCTTGGGATATGTTAGCATTGATCCCCCTTGGCAAAGGTGGTCTTCTTGGAGGTATATTTCTGAAAATCGCAAAGGAAGATCGTTAGGGAAAGGAAGCATTAGGGTAAACTCTATAGCACGACATAGACCATAAAAGAAGTGAGAATTTCCTAAAATACCTTATAGACTCCTATTCATATTTGTGGCGTGCTTCACAACCATGAATAACACTATACTAGATGCAGCATGTTGGACGCCATAGGATATCTTATACCTTATACTTTGATACCAACTTTGTCATGACCTAACCTAGGGCCTAGTCATAACACGGTCATAGAAACCCCGAAAGAAGCTCCAACCAAGCCTCTTGACTATCATAAAGCATACATAAGATAAAGTAAATGCGGAAAATAACATAAGAAGGAGTCTAGATCATGAATCATAAAGAGTATTAGAATTCAAAAATATTGACTCTAAACATATGTCCAACAAAATGCCTCAACTACATGAAAATGGAAGATGCTAAGACAGGTCCCTAGATCACCCTCAACCTGAAAGAAATCAATGCCTTTGAAAGAAGAAAAGAACAACTCATATCTAGTTCTCATGGATGAGGAGTCACCAAAAACTTTGTCGGATAAAGCTCTACTAGCCATGCATGGGAATATGATCCTCAACTCCTACATTACTAAAAAATGTTGGTAATAATATGTGTTAGTACGTTTCAATGTACTAAGTATGAGGGCATGACATACAATATAAATAATAAGATACAATGATCAATCTTTTGAAAGATGATAAGTAGGATAAGTAAAGTCATGAGAAAACCGTAATGATCAAAGCATAAAAAAGATATATTGGAAATCATGATTTAGCATAAGAGAATATACATATGTAGGATAGAACCATAACTGACAATAAGACCATGCGAGCTATAATACGAAATCTCGATGTCTTCCCATAATAGAAGAAAGGGAAAGCTACTTGACAAGGTAGACTCTGCCCCGCTAGGTGGGTCATATACATATGTTATATATAGATACACTAGATAAGTCATAAGGAAACATACGGTGGAACATAATTTATGAGACTTAAGGTTGCTACTAAGTCTTTTGGTAGGGCCCCCACCTAAAAGTCCACCTCGTGCTAAGTCAAATCCCATAAAATACATAACATAGTAAACATACTTAGCATATGTCATAACTTGTTCATAAACTTCACACTTTATAGAATATCTCATTTCATAATATAATTGCAATGTGAGGATTGTCCTTTCATCATTACAAATTATACTTGCACAATTTATATAATTAGGTTCTAGGTCACCACCTAGGGTTCTATGTCACCTTTCTTCATAACTTGCATGAAATTCATATCTTGAACATACTTGTAATTCATGATAACAATTCGTACTTGAATTTAGAGTAAACTCATATACACAACCAATTTGAATAAAAATCATGATAATACCTTGAAATCATTGGATTCATAATCATACTTCATAATATCATCATTGAAAATAGGCTTCATGCATGGGCAATCATAATTCTACTTAAATTATGTAATTCATGTAGGAACATACTTGTAATGATCATCTATAAGGATTAAAAATATAATTTAAATAACCCAATGCAATTCATTAAATTAGGGTTACAAACCCAATTAAAATTTATGAGATTTTGAGTAGAAACCTTGGGTCTCCATGGGTGAAAGAGACCCATAGATCAATCCCTACATACCTTGATTGAAATTGACCTTAGAATTGCAAAGGGAGACTTATTCTTAAAGAAACCCTAGCCAAACTTCATGAAGAATATGAACCCTTGAATGATCCTTGAGATCGAAGTCTTAAAGTTGATTTGGAAATTAATGAGGGAAAAGAATAGGTTTAGGATTATTTAGGGTATTTTTTAACTACTCCCAAAAATGTCCATATACATTAATAAAAGAATAGGGAAAGGACCTGATTACCCCTTATTAAACTATAACTGAGTCTCACCACAGCGGACCCATCACAGTCTGTGATGCTCATCACGGCCTGTGGTGGTTTCCATGATGATTGACTTGGACTTGGATTTTTGGGAGTTGCAGGGAAAAGTTTTAGTTCCTCTATGGAGCCCTTCACAGTTTGGGGAGTGCATTACGAGACGTGAAGAGTGGGCATGGTGCAGGCCCTGCAGGAGTGACCACAACGGATCTTACCACTATTCGTGAAAAGATACATGGCCCATGGTGGCCAATCGTGGTCTTAGCCTTCAGATCATGTTCTGTGGTCTTAGAGAAGGGGTCACCACGGAGGGATTTAAGGCCCGTGGTGTCATCAAAGTCTGTGGTGCCCTATGGTAGCTCACCACCATGGTAGCTCACTACCGTGGTGGCTCACCACCATGGTAGCTTACCATGAGGTGTGGTGATCACCACAGCCTGTGATGGATTTCTATGGTCATCACCTCATGCCAAAATTGTAGGTTTTCAGAAATTTCACTTTTTGTTCCTCATTTTTTGACTTTCAAAATTCTTGGGTCTTACAAAATGGAAGAGAACCCTTCGACGAACCTTCTATAATACCCGACTAGACCCAAAAGGCTTTTAATGTCCGAAGTAGATAATGGTCTAGGCCAATTCCTTATCTCCTCTATCTTTTAAGGATCAACCTTGATTCTATCACCGAACACCACATGACCAAGGAATTCCACCTCTTTCAACAAAATCATAATTTCTAAACTTGGAAAACAATTGCTTATCCCTCAAGGTTTGAAGCACAATTCTCAAATGGCCTGTGTGCTCTTCCTCACTCTGAGAGTAAATCAAGACATTGCCTATGAAGGCCACCACAAAAATATCAAGATAGGGTTTAAACACCCTATTCATAAGATC
Source organism: Solanum dulcamara (assembly GCF_947179165.1). Lineage (NCBI taxonomy): Eukaryota > Viridiplantae > Streptophyta > Magnoliopsida > Solanales > Solanaceae > Solanum > Solanum dulcamara. Next base: position 32,328,378 of record NC_077237.1, on the reverse strand, counting down.
CATAAATACTGTTGGTGCATTCATTAATCCAGATGACATCACCAAAAACTCTAAGTGAACATACATTGTTTAAAATGTCATATTGGGAATATCACACTTCCTTACTCTTAATTGATGATAGCTGGAATAGAGATCAATCTTTGAGAAATGACTTTTCCCTTACAATTGGTCAAATAAATCATCTATCATAGGAATTTGATACTTGTTCTTAACGATCACCTTGTTTAATTTACAATAGTCTATGCACATTCAAAGCGATCCATCCTTTTTTTCTCACAAATGACACGGGAGCACCCCATGGTGAAATACTTGTCCTTATGAATCCTTTCTCCAACAAGTCCTTTAATTACTCTTTTAACTCTTTTAATTCATCGAGGTTGTTCAATAGGGAGGAATAGATATGGGTTGGGTATCGTTTAGAAGATTGATATCGAAATCAACTTCCCTTTCAAAAAGGACACTGGTATGGTCTTGGTAAATACATCAAAAAACATATTAGCAATGGGGATAGACTCAAGAGAAGTACTTTCAGAGTTGATATCCCTAACCCTTATAATATGATAAATGCAACCATTAGAAATCAATTTCTAGGCCTTAAGACAAGAAATGAACCTACTCTTAACTATCGAATAATGACCCTTCAACTTGACAATATAATTATTTGGGAATTGAAACTTGACTCTACAAGTTCTACAATCTATAGAAGCATATGACGCATCCAACTAATCCATCCTAAGAATAACATCAAAATCTACAATATCAAGCTCAATAATATCACAAGTAACAACTTTGTGCAAGACGGACATGGGGCAACCCTTATAGACCTTCCTGGCTATAACTGACTCACTAACGGGGGTAGATACCAAATAGGGTTACAAACATTTTGAGAAATACAACAAACCTATTAGGAATAAATGGAGTAACAATGACAAATTATCACCCGGATCTAATAATGCATACATATTAAAGTCAAAGACCTTTAGAATACCGGTAATGACATCAGGTAATTTCTCAACTTCTTATTTCCTATGCAAAGCATAAAATTGATTGGTGCATTGGCCACTCCCTTGAGCTTTTCTACCATGAGAAACTTGGACATGAGGCCTATCACCACCACTTCTACAATCTTTGTCTTGGTCACCCAGCCCACCATACTTGATTCATGTATTGGAGCCAGCTAAGCATTCTCATTTGTGAGTCCTCCCACACTTCTTGCCAGTGAGGAAAGCTTAAGCACCCACATTCTCCCTTGGAACCATAAGATTGGAACCTTTGTCTTTGTTGAACCTTGGAAGAGGAACATTGATGTGATCTTTCCCCATGAATATTTTCCCATCTTGGCCCTTTCCACCACCACCATAACTGGACTCTTGGTAAGTAAAACCTCATCCATCAACCCTAGACTTTTTGAATTCTCTTAATCTCTCCCTCAATTTCTCATCTTCAATTTGTTCCTCATATGTCATGAATTGGGATATGCCCATATCTTTGACCAACATAGCCATCCTGCATTCTTTGGATACCAAACTAGAAACATTAGAGATGAATTAACTCATTCTTTCCCTTGGGTTGGAAACTATGAAAGGAGCATACTTAGATAGTTTGGTGAATTTGAGGGAATCCTCCCTCACACTCATAAACCCTTGGCGAAGATTAATTGTCATGACCCGACCTAGGGACTAGTCGTAACATGGCGATCGGAATGCGAGGGTCCCCAAATATAAGCCATCTTAGCATTCATTGAATACATAAGGTAAAAAATAATATAAAGATAAGTATAAGTAATCATAAGTGGGGTAAGTGACTTAGGGAAAACCAACTCTATAAACGTCCAACCAGACTACACTAATACATCATCTAAATATGCCTCTAGTTTAACCTTCGACGGGGGCTTAGGATAAGCTCCTAGCTCACCCTAGCAATATAAGAAATATATAATTAATAGAAACATGAAATAAATTCATATCCTTGGTAGAATAAGGACTCATCAACTTCTTAGAAATCTAAAGAAAACTCTAGCCACGAGAGGGGTAGTCATGAGTGTCGTTCATCCCTACATTATGAGACAATATTGGAAAAATAAGTGTTAGTATGTTTGAATGTACTAAGTATGTGAAGCATGTATGACAAGTAAGAGAATATAATCAATATGCCATAAGATGCATGACCAATCATAGTGAACATGAGTATAGCTTAAAAGCAATTTAAGACATAAGAAACTCTTGGTCAATGCATATCATAAAACTTCAAATCTCAACTCATAACTTGATATCTTAAAGCTTAACTTGAACTTGAACTTATGTGGGATAAGACCTTTAACCGACAACTAAGACTATGCGAGCTACTATATGGAATCCAATAACTCCTACATTGATATAGGCTGATGACTCCTTCATCGAAATAGGGGAGACTACCTTGCAAGGGCATACTCCAAAGATAACTCAATTTAACTCAACTAGGAATTGTGGATCCAGTAGTTATGCCATGAAGGGACCCTATATTGGAAATGTAGTTAGGGACTTTAGGTTTCTACTAGGATTCCCTTGGATAACCAACTGTGTTATCGGACTGAACCCCACCTAGAAGTCTTCTCGGTGCTTAGTCAATATTCCAATGAAAACTGGTAAAAACATAATCATAACATAGTAGGGAAAGTTTAGGAATAGCTCATCTAAATTGGTGATTCATAAGAATCTATAAATACGGTGAGAATTGTCCTTATCACCATCTTTTAACATCTAGTAAGCTTAACTCTGATCATTATCTGCAAAACATCTAATGATCTCAGCTGTAACTCATTGAAAACTATCTTTATAAATCATTTAGCACATTATTAACTCATAAAATCATCCTTACCTTTGATCATCATTATAAGTTTCATCATAAAAGCATAATCTTAAATTTAAACCATGAAAACTTTACTTGAAGATCATTGAACTCATAATCTATTCATGAAAATCATCTTTAACTTCATAATCTTAACCTGGAAATAACTTCATGCATGAGAATTCATAATTCAACTTAAAATAATGCAATTCATATGAAAAGATGCATATAATGATCATTGATAACATCTAAAAAGGAATTAAATCAACCTAATCCAATTTATCAAAACTAGGATTCATACTCAATTGTAAATCGAATGAAACTTTGAGAAAACCTTAGGACTTCATGGGTAAAAGGAACCCATGAATCAATTCCCACAAACCTTTCTTGAATTCACTAGGAATTGAAGAAGAACCTTGAAGAAATTTGGAAATCCTACCTTGAATTTGGAGAGAAACCTTGAGAGAACTTGAGAGTTCTTGCCTTGGGAATTTTGAGAGAATAAATTGAATAGGAGGGGATTTTGAAGAAAATAATATTTATTAACTTTGAACTTGGCCATAAAAGTTTCTAGGTTCATTGAACCAAACTTTGAAAAAGATATAATTGCCCTTTATTAATCCTAGAAAATTGCCCTACGGACACCCTTCTACGGGATGTCGAAGTAATGATGAGTCATCTAAATGACTCCTCTTACAGGCCTGAGAAAAGATCCTAAAACATAGTCTCTAATGTTTATGAACGACCATTGTTTACGACCCATCGTCTAGGGAATGGTCCGTGCTCAAGGCTCGTCTTACAGGTCTGAAAAACCTATAATTATACTAGTCTCTAAAGTCTTATGACGGGTGGTATTTATGAAACATCCTTACTTCTATGAGCTATCCTTTCATGTCGTCATCTTGGACTTAGGAAATCTTTGAACAAGGCCTCTGGACTCTAGTTGATGAGGGATTTCTATGACCTATCTTCTTGAGGATGATCGTCTTAGAAGGTCGTAGAACCTCTCCTGAGGGAAACTTCAACTTTTGTTCGAAGGGTCACTCTATGACCCAACCTTACGAGCTATGGAAAGCTCTACGAGCTGTAAAGGGACTTGTTCACATTGATGAGTGAAAAATTTGAGACTTTCTCCTTGGTTCCAACTTTCTACCTTATGGGGTCTTATAATATCTCCCCCTTTGGAATATTCATCCTTGAATGAGATTAACTTATCATAGGAAGAACATGGAAAGAGGACTAGCAACCCAACATGAACAAGATGACATCTTAAAATGCATGAAACATGAAAACTTCAACTTAACATAAAATCATAACTTTGAAATCAACTTTTTCTTGAACATGCATGCATATGAATGACATAGGAGGAACTGAATACATAGGAGTTTAACTAGCTTGGATAGAACAACTTACTATTTTAGGCATAAGTAGAGGGAAAGAGGTACGGGTATCATTTTATCATATCCGCCTTCGCCTCCCAAGTAGCACTTTCTACTTGTTGATTCCTGCATAACACTTTGACAGACACAACCTTTTTGTTCCTTAACTTCTTGACTTGCCAGTCTAGAATTTCCATCAGAACTTCTTCATAAGTCAAATCCTCCTCAACACCTAAATATTTCAATGGCACAATGGATTTTGGATCACCTACGAACTTTCTCAATATTGACACATAAAACACCGGGTGAACCATAGCTAACTCAAGTGGCAAATCTAACTCATAAGCCACCTTGCCAAAATGTCTCAATATCTTGTAAGGTCCTATGTATCTAGGACTCAACTTCCCTTTCTTGTCGAAACACATTACACTGTTCATGGGCAAAACTTTCAAATAGACCCAATCATTCACCTCAAATTCAAGCTCTCTTTTCCTAATATTAGAATAGAACTTTTGACGTCTTTCAACTTAACATAAAATCATAACTTTGAAATCAACTTTTTCTTGAACATGCATGCATATGAATGACATAGGAGGAACTGAATACATAGGAGTTTAACTAGCTTGGATAGAACAACTTACTATTTTAGGCATAAGTAGAGGGAAAGAGGTACGGGTATCATTTTATCATATCCGCCTCTGCCTCCCAAGTAGCACTTTCTACTTGTTGATTCCTGCATAACACTTTGACAGACACAACCTTTTTGTTCCTTAACTTCTTGACTTGCCGGTCTAGAATTTCCATCAGAACTTCTTCATAAGTCAAATCCTCCTCAACACCTAAATATTTCAATGGCACAATGGATTTTGGATCACCTACGAACTTTCTCAATATTGACACATAAAACACCGGGTGAACCATAGCTAACTCAAGTGGCAAATCTAACTCATAAGCCACCTTGCCAAAATGTCTCAATATCTTGTAAGGTCCTATGTATCTAGGACTCAACTTCCCTTTCTTGTCGAAACACATTACACTTTTCATGGGCAAAACTTTCAAATAGACCCAATCATTCACCTCAAATTCAAGCTCTCTTTTCTTAATATTAGAATAGAACTTTTGATGTCTTTGGACCGTATTTAACCTCTCTCTTATGAGTCTTACCTTTTCCATAGCATCGATAACAAAATCTGGACAAATGAAGGCCATCTCATCAATTTCAAACCATCCTACCAGGGATCTACATCTTCTCCCATACAATGCTTCAAAAGGAGCCATTTGGATCTAGAGTGATAACTATTATTATAGGCAAACTCAATCAATGAAAAATGTTCATCCCAACCTTTAAAATTAATAACACATGCCCTCAATATATCCTCAAAAGTTTGGATCATTCTTTCGGCTTGACCGTTGGTTTAAGGATGAAAAGCGATACTTAATTTAACCTTTGTACTGATATCCTTTTGAAATGACTTTCAAAAGTGCAATGTGAATTATGTACCTCAATCCAATATGATAGACAAAGGCACACCATAAAGTCTTACCAACTGTCGAACATACAATTTTGCATAATCTTCACCACCATAGGAAGTCTTAATCGGTAGTAAATGAGCCAACTTGGTCATCCAATCTAAAACAACCCAAATAGAATCATGATGCTTCTTGGTACGTGGAAAACCTGTTACAAAATCCATATTCCCATCTTCCCACTTCCAAGTAGGAATCTTAATGTCTTGGGCTAGACCTCTCGATCTTTGATGCTAACTTTAACTTGTTGGCAATTTGGACACATAGCTACAAACTCTTCTATGTCCTTCTTTCTTCCATTCCCAATACACTTCTCTCATGTCACGATACATCTTGGTAGATCCCGAATGAATTGAGTATTTGGAACTATGCGCCTCATTCAATATAAACTCTCTTAACCCATCAACATTAGGTACACACAAACAACCTTGGTAATGTAGTACACCATCTCCTCCTTGAGAGAAAGACTCGATGGATTTTCGGCAACCAACTTCTTTAACTCAACCAACATTGGATCTTGGTCTTGCTTAGCCTTAATATCCGCTACAAGAGATGCTTCCGAACTATTATGAACAAGAACACCTCCATCATTGGAATCATACAAACGTACACCCAAACGTGTCAATCTATGAACATCTTTAATCAATTCTTTCTTATCTTGTTCAACATGTGCCAAACCACTCATGGACAATCTACTTAGTGCATCGACAACCATATTTGCCTTACCCGGATGATACAACACACTATATCATAATCCTTCAACAATTCAAGCCATCTTCTTTGCCAAACTTAAATAGATATTCTGAACTCTTGTGGTCAGTGAACACTTCCGCATGGACACCATAAAGATAGTGTCTCCAAATCTTCAAACCAAACACAACCACCGCTAGTTTAAGATCATGTGTTGGACAGTTTCGTTCATGCACCTTTAGTTGCCTAGAAGCGTAAGCTATTACCTTACCATGTTGCATCAATACACAACCAAGACCAATCCTTGAAGAATCATAATATATCACGAAACCATCGGACCCTTCCGACAAGGTCAAGATAGGAACGATAGTGAGACAATCCTTCAACTCTTGGAAAAAATTTTCATATGCTTCAGACCATTGGAATTCATCTTCTTTTGAGTCAACTTGGTCAAAGGTGATGAGATTAATGCAAACCCTTCCACAAATCTCCTATAGTATCAGGCTAAGCCCAAGAAACTCATAATATCCGAAGGAGATAATGGTCTAGGCCAATTCTTAACCACTTTGGTCTTCTTAGGATCAACCATAATCCCTTCACCGAACTCAGTGTGACCAAGAAAATCAACCTTTCTTAACCAAAACTCACATTTGCAAGATGATCCTCAAGTGATTTGCATGCTCCTCCTCATTTTGATAGTCAACCAAAATGTTATCAATGAATACAATCATAAACATATCTAGGTATTTCTTGAACACCTAATTCGTTAAGTCCATGAAAGATGCGGGAGCATTAGTCAAACCAATCGACATGACTAGAAACTCATAGTGGTCATACCTTATCGAAAAAGTCATTTTTGGAATGTCACACTCCCTTACCCTCAATTGGTGATAACCGAAATAAAGATATATTTTGGATAAGTAACTTTGCCCTTGCAATTGATCAAACAAGTCATCTATTATCAAAATTGGGTACTTATTCTTGATGGTTAACTTATTCAATTATCGTTAATAAATGCACATACATAGTGAACCATCCTTCTTCCTAACAAACAATACAGGAGCACCTCATGGAGAAATACTTTGCCTAATGAACCCTTTATCTAATAAGTTCTTCAATTGATCCTTCAACTCCTTTAATTCCACTGGAGACATCTGGTAAGGAGGAATAGAAATAGGTTGAGTATCCGAACGAAGGTCTATACCAAAATAAATCTCCATTTTGGGAGGGACACTGGGTAAATCATTGGGAAATACATCCAAAAACTTATTTATAATATGGACCAACTCTAAGATAGGGGATTCAGAATTCTCATCCTTAACCCTCACAAGATGATAAATGCAACCCTTGGAAATCATCTTCCAAGCTTTAAGGCACGAAATGCGTTGACCTTTAAACATAGAGTTGCTACCCTTCCATTTTAGGACCAACTCATTTGGGAATTTGAACTTAGCTACTCGAGTTCTACAATAAATATAAGCATAACATGCATATAGACAATCCATCCCAAGGATGATATAAAAAATAGATCATCTCAAGCTCAACAAGATCACATAAGGTAACTTTATAGAAAATCGTAATCGAATAACTTCTATAGACTCTTTTAGCCATAACCGACTCACCTACAGGAGATAAGCAGAGAAAGGCTCTAACAATGTCTCGGTACTAACATCAAATCTCATTTCCATATAAGGAGAAACAAAAGATAAATTTTCACCCAGATTTAGCAAAGCATAAACATCATAGTGAAAGACCCATAAAAACATTGGGCGTCTCCTCCATCTCTTATGTACCATGGAGAGCATAAAACCTATTATTGCGTTGACCACCCTTTGGTTTCACTTAGCCATCTTGAGTAACTTGGGCGTGAGGATGAACATCTTTACCCTTACATTCCTTAGCATGATGACCAAGCTTACCATACTGGTAGAACACATTCAACCTGGCTATAGGAGCACCTCTTTGAGGTTTAGGTTTGGGCACTCTATCTTTGTCAAACCTTGGAGTTGTAGCATTTGGCTGGAGTACCTTTGGCGAAAATGAGAACGTCCACCACTTCCAGCCTTAGCACGAGAGAATTCACTATCAATGGTCCTTGGCCTCTTAGACTCCCGATTCTTTAACTTTCACTTCTCACTTTCTACTTGATCCGCATAGGTCATGAGTCTACATATATCCATCTCTCGAACTTAACCACTCTACTGTACGACATAGATCATGAAAGAAATGAGACCTTTCCTAAAATATTTCATAGCCTCTTATCCATAGATATGGCGTGCTTCACACCAATAAATAATAATCTACTTAATACGGTATATTAGACTCTCTAAGACTTTTCTAAACCTTATATTCTAATATCAAGTTTGTCACAATCTGACCTAGGGCTTAGTCGTAACACGGTGATCAGAATGTGAGGGACCCCAACCATAAGCCATCTTAGCATTCATTGCATACATAAGGTAAAGAAAAATATAAAGATAAGAGGGACTAATAATAAGTGGGGTAAGGGATTTAGGGAAAGCCAACTCTATGAATGTCCAGCTGGACTACACCAATACATCATCTAAAGATACCTCTAGTTTAACCTTCGATGGGGTTAGGGCAAGCACCTAGCTCATCGTAGTAATAGAAGAAATATCTAAGTAATAGAAACATGAAATAAAGTCTTGTCCTAGGTTGAATGAGGACTCACCAACTCCTTGGAAATCTAAAGAAAACTCAAGCGACGATCAGGGTAGTCGTGAGTGTCGTCCGCCACTATATTATGAGACAATATTGGCAAAATAAGTGTTAGCACCTTTGAATGTACTCGTTAGTATATTTGAATATACTAAGTATGTGAGGTATGCATGACAAGTAAGAGAACATAATCAATATGCCATAAGATGCATGACCAATTATAGTGAACATGAGTATAGCTTAAAAGAAATTTAAGACATAAGAAACTCTTGGTCAATGCATATCATAAAACTTCAACTCTCAACTCATAACTTGATATCTTAAAGCTTAAATTGAACTTGAACTTGTGTGGGATAAGACATTTAACGGACAACTAAGACCATGTGAGCTACTATATGGAATCTAATGACTCCTGTATTCAAACATGTTGATGACTCTTTCATCGAAATAGGGGAGGCTACCTTGCAAGGGCATACTCCAAAGATAACTCAACTCAGCTCAATTAGTCTATTTGGATCCACTAGCTAGGACATAAAGGTAACCTACATGGGCAACGTAGTTTAGGACTTTAGGTTGCTACTAGGATTCACTTGGATAACCAACTACGTTATCCGACCGAACCCCACCTAGAAGTATTCTCGGTACTTAGTCAATATCCCAACAAATACTCATAAAAACATACTCATAACATAGTAGAGAAAGATAGTAACTTCTTATCAACCCATCTTTAAAACATTTAGGAGTAGCTCATCTAACTTGGTGATTCATAATAATCTATAACTTCGGTAAGAGTTGTCCCTATCACCATCTTTAAATATCTAATGATCTTAACTTTGATCATTATCTCTAAACATCTAATGATCTTAACTTTGATCATTATCTCACCTTTAACTTCAAAAAGTCATAATATTAGTTGTAACTGATTGAAAACTATCTTTATAAATAATTTAACTCATGATTAACTCATAAACTCATCCTTAACTTTGATCATCATTATGACTTTCATCATAAAATCATAATCTTAAATTTAAACCATGAAAACTTTACTTGAAGATCATTGAACTCATAATCTATTCATGAAAATCATCTTTAACTTCATAATCTTAACCTGGAAATAACTTCATGCATGAGAATTCATAATTCAACTTAAAATTATGCAATTCATATGAAAAGATGCATATAATGATCATTGATAACATCTAAAAACAAAATTAAATCATCCCAATGTAATTTATCAAAACTAGGGTTCATACTCAATTGTAAATTGAATGAAACTTTTAGAAAACCTTGGGACTTCTTGGGTGAAAGGAACCCATGAATCAATCCCCATATACTATGCTTGAATTTACTAGGAATTGAAGAAGAACCTTGAACGAATCTGGAAATCCTAACTTGAATTTGGAGAGAAACCTTGAGAGAATTTGAGAGTTCTTGCCTTGGGAATTTTAAAAGTGAATTGAATATGAGGGGATTTTGAAGAAATGAGTATTTATAGACTTTGAACTTGGCCAGAAAAGTTTCTAGGTTCATTAAACTGAACTTTGGAAAAGACACAATTGCCCTTCATTAATCCTAGAAAATTGGCCCTACGGATACCCTTCTACGGGACATTGAAGTAATGATGAGTCATCTAAATGAATCATCCTATGGGCCTGAGAAAAGAGCCTAAAAACATAGTCTCTGAAATTTATGAATGACCATTGTTTATGACCCATCGTCTCAGGAATGGTCCATTCTCAAGACTCGTCCTACAGGTTTGAAAAACCTGCAAATATACTAGTCTCTAAAGTCTAGTGACGGGTGTTCATTATAACCCATCCTTACTTTTCGAGTCGTCCTGTAAAGTCGTCATCTTGTCCTTAGGGAAGAAGTTTTGAGAATTTTCTCCTTGGTTCCAACTTTTTGACTTATGAGGTCTTACATTGATGAACTCTTGAATCTTTGTCTCTCTTAGCTCCAAAGGAAACAAATGATCTAAGAAGGCACCCTTGAACTCTTCCCAGTTTATGGGTCCCATACCTTCACCCTCTCAACCACCTATTGCTCATACAAAGCTATGCCCTTGAATTAGTAGGCCACTAGCCTAGCCTTTTCATTTGTAGGTACTCCCATAATTGCCACAATCTGATAAGCTTCACCAATAAACTCCATTGGCTCCTCATTTACCTTAGATTCATTAAAGTTGGGCAGATTCATTCTATTGATATACCAAATCTTAGTAGCCGAAGTAGGCACTTGAGGTAGAGGAAGAGGAACACCTTGATTAACTTTGTTGGCCACGGCTTGGGCCAACAAAATGATGACATTTTGAAACTCTACATATGTAACTCCCTCATCATATGGAGCCTAGGAAACCAAAGGAGCTTGGTCCTCATTAGCATCCATTGCTCTAGGTGGTGGTACCCTTCTTGGAGGTATTATCTAGGAAACACGAAATGATTCATTAGATAAAGAAAGTCTTAGGAAAACTCTATGGCACGACATGAGTCATGAAAGAATGGAAAGTTTCATAAATGACTCATAGTCTCCTATTCATAATTATGGCGTGCTTCACAACAATGAACAAGACCCTATTCAATGGGATGTTGGAATCTGAGGACCACTCAAAACCTGTGGCTTTGATATCAAGTTTGTCACTACGCAAGACTAGGGCCTAGACGTGGCACAATGAATGAGGAACTGGAAAATACCTCAAAACAAGCCTCTTATCATTCATTTTTCCTTTTGTAGGTAATAACAATCAATAATAAGCGGAAGCAAGGGGAAAGAGGGACTATGGGGAAAACATCATAAATAAGAACCATACTAGTCAAGGATCATCATACATACATCCAACAATACCTCTATTCTTAAATTTAGCGGAGGCTAAGACATGTCCCTAGCTCACTATCAAAAAAAGTAACAATAAAGTACCATAATAGATGTCTCGATGTCTCAACATCACATAAGCTAGAAAGCAAAAGGGGTATTGTTCCTGAAGAACAAGGAGCAGCACAAATCCCTATATAGTGATATCATGGAGGCAAAAATGTGTGCAATGTATGTTGAATGTACTAAGTATGTAAGCATATAATACAATAAAAAACATTCAGGACATTTATAAGGTAAAGTACATAAATAAGTGCATGCCTGAGTAACTAATTAAATAGCATTTAAATCATACATAAGAGGTAAGGTGACTATAGCCGATAATTAGACCATATGAGCTATAACATGGAATCCAATGTAACTCCCTACATTAGAAGGGGAAACTACCTGCCAAGGTAGAACTTCCTCAACATTCATTTCTTTAACATTAGATGGCCATATACGGATCCACTAGCCTCATCTACAAGGACTCCTACTGTGGCACATAGTTAATGAAACAAGAGGTTTCTACTAGGATTCCCTTATTGAACCCCACCTCAATCCCCATTCGGTGCAAAGTAAAAAATCCTACAGAATAGTGTATCATAGAAAACATAAACATACATATATTTATAGATATAAAATCATCATTCGGTAGAATAGCTCCTTAAAACCTTTGGTGATTCAAATATGTGAGAATTGTCCTTATCACATAGAGAATCCATAGCTTGGATGAGAAATCTGTCACGACCCAACCTCGTAGGCCATGACTAGTGCCCGACCTAAATACTCGTGTACATAGTTATTAGACATTATCAAATTGAAATTAAACACAATATAGAGGCTTCATGAAATATAACATCATCTCAAAACTTTACATACATGTATCATGTTAACCTATCTCCTGAGAAGTCAAAATCAACCAAAATATCATAATACATGAGCCGACAAGGCAATTACTATATATAGAAACATCCCTAAACATATATGCAAGCCGATAAGGCTGCCACTACATACGACATCTCAAAATATACATATACATGTAAGTCGATAAGGCTTCCACTACATACGGGAATGTCCCAAAATAAGTCATGCTAACACAACCGAACAACATCCATACACAAACCACACGTATGTCTACAGACCTCTAAGAGTATCAACAGTAACATATGATAAGACAGGGCCCTATCGTACCCCTAGATAAACATATATATATATATATATATATATATATATATATATATATATATATAAATATACATCAAAGGATCTGTACCAAAAGTCTAGGCCCCTGGATAATGGAGCACTCCAAGATAGTTGAATAGAGGTGCTAAGCTGGTGGATCACCAAAGCGAGTATCTGTACTTGCGGGCATGAAACGCAACCCTCCCCTCCAAAGTAAGGGGGTTAGTACTAGATATGTACTGAGTATGTAAAGAATGAAATACAATAAAAATGATCATACTAAAGTAAAGAATCCATGAGACAAGTATGATAATCAAGAAGTCACTGTACCTGCGTTTTATGAATAGAAAGTATGCATATCATTATCATATACCATACCCATCCCATTATGGGACTCGATGTCATAATCGTATCATCATATTATCATATCATCATATCATCATATATATATATCATACCCGGCCCTCTAGTAAGGGACTCGGTGAATAAAGTCATGTGCACATATACTGTACCCGGCCTGAGACTCGGTGAAAGATGTAATAATAGTATGCACGAGTAGAGTAGTGAGTAATCATATGCAGTTAGATCATCATTTGAGACTCCATAGATAAGTAGGCTAATTAATACTTGAGTGTCAGGGCGATAGTCATATTCAGCACTCTTTGATTGTCATTATGAACTATATTAAATATAGCCTCAGGGATCATACACACGTATCATGATAATGAAAAATAGCTTATGAAAGTTAAGGACATTAATCGTTGTAGAGTCTTTAAGAATAAGGACTTTCGCATACCAACTGTTATCCGACGTATAGAAGACTCAAGGGTAGTAGCTCAACTACTTTAAGATTTTTAGCATCAAGAAGTGAATAAGCATCATGAATCATACTCGGAATATATGAATTGAATTACCCCAAAGCTTATATCATATATCACTTATATTTAATACATGCCAAAAGAAAGAAGAGATAACTTTACATACCTTTAGTGCTTATTCTCCATACATCACATATACTGCCCAATAGTATCTCAACCTATATTAAGACGTCAAGAACTACAACTAAGCTACGGGGAGATTCAAAACATATTCTAACATTATTAGCTCCTTTCTAGATAACTAGGCGACATTCCTTACATTCAAACTGATCACACAATAGTCAAGACAATACCAATAACTTTACGTTCAAGTATTATATTATACCGAAGCTATTCAAGAAAGATTCGAGAACATTTCGAACAGTCCACACAACATTCTAAATAGCCCACTTTCCCAACATTCAATAACAATCTGAATACGACTACTATATTTTCAAGTTATCCCTAATAATCCATCTTAACATTCTTTTTGAAACAACCCTATAACAGCCTAACCAATATGCAACACAACACCTAATCTTAATTATCATTAATTTTCCAAGCTCAATGAGAACAACAATAGAATGTCAAAACAGCCCCTAACTAACAACATAAATAGATGCCCGATAATCTCACAGACACCTACGAATATGACAAACAAACCATCCACTTTTATTATACATTATTTATTATACATTATTTAACACATTCTTTTCCTCCAAATTCATGAGTTACACCAGCAACTATACGGCAACACCATCATCTTTCTAAAGTAAAAAAAAACCATATGAACAGCAATACAATCCTTACAACAGCCTACAAACAAATTTAACTTCAACTTTAACCACTAAATACCTTCATTCTTATCATATAATCTATGACAACAACAACCAAAATATTAATTTAAATCAGTTCACCAACTTCAAATAAAATAGCCCATACGGTTTTAACAATATTCCAACACCAACATACATAATTTCATACATCCAATTGACATTTAAACATTCACAACACGTCCAAATTCATCCTAAAACATATAGAAAATGATCAACTCTTACCTTAACAAATTGGTTCCTTAATTTACTAAAATTTATAAATTAAAAAGACAAGGATCCTTGTTCCCCTTCAATGATTAATCTTTATTCCCATGACCTTCATTTGATTAGAGATACCAAGATAATTAATTTGGATGAACAATTTGTGAGCTCACTGCTCAGCCATGGCCAAAAGCCATTTCTCCCTCTATCTCTATATTTTCTTAAGGTTGAAGATGAAAAAATGATCTCTTAGTCATCAAATTTGGTTTAAATATGCTGCCTAGAAGTTGGGCACGTGTCCCACTCATGGATTGAGCCAATCAAATTTTATCATGCCATGGGTGGGGTCCACACGGTCCACTACTGCCCAATTAATAATTTTTTTAATCTTAATCCCCACTTAATAATCTAATTATGTTTAATTAATGTTTAATCTCTATTGATATTATTTTTACACTAGATAAGATTTATTACAATTAGTTCTAATTTATAAATTAAAAATTAAGGGTTTCTATTTCGTGTCCGAGAAGGGTTCCATCTTTAACTTGCATCGATTCTTTTGCGAATAAATTGACGTATTAATATACGGGGTATAACAAAATCCTCTCAACAACATTTATCTTTCATTCGTAAAACTCCCATAGTCATAGTCATTAGCTTTCTTAAATATTTAATTAGAGTCCAGAGCCTTCAAGTCATGCTTTAGTGAAAATAGAGTAAAACTAGGTGGGTGCAACTCAATTCAACTTCAACATATATGTAGATGAAATTTTGCATAAGCACTATGAAATTCATGAATTAAAATCATGCTTTAAGCAATCCACCATTAATTTCAAGAACCTTTAAGGAACTAAGTAGAGAAAATACCTGCAAACCATCGATCCATGTATTTAAAATCAATTTGTATAAAATTAAATCAATAATCATTAATTTAATCATGATTAATGCTATTAAGTAAAAATTAGAATGACCCATAAGAAAATCTTACTTGAAATCAAGAGATTTGATTGAAAGGGTTTTGGGCTCTATGGGTGGAAGAACCCATGGATAAAGACCCACATACCTTAGAGTAAAGCTTGAAAAGAGATTGAAGAAGTCTTGAGAAGGTTGAAGTAATCTTGATGTTTGGTCTTCAATGGGGAGCCTTGAAGCCCTTTTGTTTGAGTAGAATTTTGTAGGAGATGATTTGGGGAAGAGGGGGATGAATTTTAGGGTTTTGATTGGCAAAAGAGTGGAAAAATAACCCCAAAATATATTCAGGTTCGATTATATATATTTAGGGAATTTTCCAATATACCCTCAATTAAAACTGGAAATTTTCTCCAAAATTTGAACAATCTGGGAACAAGTCCGCAATACGGATGGCCCCCTGGTAGTTCATTTTTGAGCGAATGAAATTTTTGGCCAAATTTTGACCAAGGAAGAATTCATACATTGCGGGAATAGGTTCGTGATGTGGGTCTATCACGCACCTCATTAGAAAGTAAATTCCATTTAAAAATTTATATTCTGAAATACGCGTCCTAAAAATCCACCGTGGTCATTTTCCCTCTATTTTACCTTATTATAACACATTTCAACCTTCAAAACACTCGAAACCTTACAGTGCAATCCGGATTGCATCATTATCTTCTTTTTGAGAAGACTTTGCCCTCAAATTTGACCCATCATCATTATTAATTATTGCAAATTGTTATAGATCACATATATTGAAGATATTGTGAACTTGATACTATGAAGGAAGAACCTTATCGTAGGCATTGTCATTGAGTTTTTTAGGCACTTGAAATGGATCATCTCTCCTTTGCATCAATTTTGTCTTCCTATGAGTGGGAAATCGCTCCTTGTAAAAGTGTACCCACACCTAATCGCCCGATTCAAGCATAATCCGCTTACGTCCTTTGTTTGCCTAATCGTTTCGTTTGTTTAACATTCCTTGGTCCCGAATATGCTTTAAAGATTAATGATTGGTCCTAATTGCAAGTTTGCCAGGCTAAAAGTAATGTTACCAATTATCCAAGGCTCTAATCAAAGCATACAATTCAAGATCATAAGTGGAATAGTTTAAAGTTGATACTTTAAGATTTTCACTAAAATAAGCAATGGGGTTTTGGTCTTTCATCAAGACATATCCAATGCCTAATTTACTAGCATCACATTCAACTTCAAACATTTTCTCAAAGTATGGTAATTGCAACAAAGGAGTAGATCTAAGCATCGATTTCAAGTTCTCAAAATCCTTGGCTTGCTCTTCACCCCACTTAAAAGGTTTATCCGTTTTTGTTACCTCAGTCAAGGGGGTGGCAATTGTACTAAATCCTTTGACAAACCTCCTATAAACACTACCCAATCAATAAAAGCTTCTAATATTCACTTATGGATTTTGAAGTTGGCCAATTCTTAATAGTGTCTATCTTGGACTCATCAACCTCAACGCCGCGAATGCATCCTTTTCAAGATTAGCATAAAGTTGTTATTTTATAAGCACATCTAATACACATCTCAAATGATCCACATGTTCATTCATGGTTTTGTTGTAAATAATGATATCATCAAAATAGACAACAATAAATTTCCCTATGAAGTGTTTCACCACATGGTTCATGAGTCACATAAAAGTACTAAGAGCATTAGGGAGACTGAAAGGCATCACCAACCATTCATAAAGACCAAATTTGGTCTTGAATATGTTTTTCCATTCATCATCGGGGTTCATCCAAATTTGATGATAACCACTCCTAAGATAAGTTTTTGAGAAAACACAAGAACCATTGATCTCATCAAGAATATAATATAATCTAGGAATAGGATGGCGATACTTTATCATGATCTTATAGATGGCTCGACAATCAACACACATGCGCCATATTCTATATTTCTTTGGAAACAAGAGAACTAGAATGACACATGGACTCATACTTTTTCTCACATAGCCCTTGTTGAGGAGTTCCTCAACTTGCCTTTGGAGCTCTTTAGTATCCTCTAGATTACTTTGATAAGCCGGTTTGTTTGGAAATTGTGAGCCCGCCATGAAATCAATTTGCTTCTCAATTCCCCGGAGAGGGGGAAATCTACTTGTGAGTTACTTTGGGAAGACATCATCGTAATCCTACAAAAAAAAGGGAAATAGAATGAGGAAGAGAAGAATAAGAGTGGTTAGTTTGTAACACATGATCCCTATGTGTGATAAGGTTCAATGAACTTATGGCTTCTACTTCCTCCCTTATCTCCTTATACCTAGCCAACAACACTTGGGCCTTTCCCCTTAACATCTTTCTTTCTTCCTCTGCATTATTCTCAACCTCCACATATTTTTCATCATTCTTTTTTTCTCCCTCAACGTACTCATCTTTTGATACACTTCACTGACTTGTGAGGGTGAATAAAATGGAGGAAATATTTATGTTCATTTAACACAAGTGAATATTTGTTGGTTTTTCTCTCATCTTAGTTGAATGATCATATTGATAAGGTCATTCGAGTAGCACATCAAAAGCTTGCATTGGGACCAGATCACATAGGATCTCATCTTGGTACTTCCCAGTTTTAAACTTGATCAACATTAGCCTATGAACCCTCAATTCTCCACACTCACTCAACCATTAAAGTTTATAAGGTGTAGCCTTCATAGTGGTAGGAAGTTTCAAAAAGTCCACTAGAGCGGTACTAGCAATGTTTGCATAACTTCCACTATCAATGATCAAGGAACACATATTATCTTTGATGAGGCATTTTGAGTGGAAACTATTCTCTCTTTGACTTGGATCATTCATGTTCTTGCTAATAATAACTCATCTTACCAAATACATTGGTACGGTGAACTCTCCTTCTTGAGGCCAATCTTCATTAATTAGGACTTTCCTCATCAAACTATTAGGAATGGAGACATCTTTTCCATCACATGTCTTCATCCTTCTCTCCTTCAAATTCATCATCCTTTAGTATTTCCTCTTCACAACGCTCTTCCTGATCTACTCCTTTACTAAGATACAATTCCCTCCTAGAACATTCAACCGATTGAGATATTATCACATCATATGACCCCATCCTCCATACTTGTGCTATTGAATGCCTTTAGATAACTTGGTAATTTCCTTGTTACCTCCCTCTCTTGGTGATTACCTTGGAGTGTTCCTCTTAAAGGGTTTCTTCTTATAAGGCTTCTTGAGATCCTTGCCTTTGTTCCAACCCGAAGATGTTTGAGCTCCCTCCTTTTTCTTGCTCTAAGAACTTGAAGATGAAATACCCTTGTATTTAGGTAGTTTCCACTCTTTGATTTCGCAATCTACCTCATTAGCCACTTCAAATATGTCACTCAAACTAGCAAACCTGTGAATAGTTAACTTGTTAGATATCTCTTTGTTCAACCCTACCTTAAAGAAAACAATAACATGTTCTTCATTCTCATGGTATTCTAACTTTAATATCAAATTTTGGAAATCATCAAAGTAGGTAGAAACACATTTGTTTCTTTGCTTCAAGTTGTACAACTTAGCAAGTAATTCTTAATGATATCTTTTCGGTAAATACTTGACTCTCATAAGGGATTTCAATTCATTCCATGGTGGAGGGTGTCCATCTAAAAGTACTAGATGATACCTTTTCATATACTCCCACCACGTAATGGAAAACCCCCTCAAATTGAGTAATGGTGAAGCAACTCATCTTGACCTTGGTCAAATCATTGACTTGGAAGATTCTTTCACAAAGTGACTCGCCTTCTAGGTAAGCATCGGTATTTCATTATCCTTTGAAAGATGGGAGACTAGTCTAAGCATCAAAATTGCATTCTCCTTTGAAAAATGGGAGACTAGTCTTTATATAGTTAATTCCAACATCTCAGCTTTCATTTCTACCTTGGTCCCCATAATGGTTTCCTCGGATCTCACCTCCTTGGTTATTTTTATAGTAACCCCTTTGGAATTCCCTTTGATATTGGTTACCATGATCATCTCTGACATATTGACCATACTCTTGATTGGCATAAGCTTCCCTTGGTTCTCCACCTTGAGATTGGTTCCCATATTGCCTTCTTCCATGTGGAACTGGACCAAATCAACCTCCTCATCCTCTATTCCTATTTGACCTCTTGGTCTTTTTCGTTGTTCTTCATTCCATAGAGATTCTTCACGTTCACCCTTATAATCTTTTTGGTACTCATCATCTTTTACATCCATGACTTGGGTTTATTGGTTTCAGTTTTTGTGGAACAGAGTAGGGTGGATTTTGGTTTTGTGGCATTTGGTAGGGTGCATTTTTGTGTAGTGATGTTTGGTAAGGTTAGTTTTGATTTGGCATAGCTTCTTGATTGAGTTGGGGTTGAAGTGGTTGAATGGTATTTTGTACATTGGGATCGAGATTGATTGGTTTTGGGTTGAAAGCTTGATGGAAAGCTCCAGGCGTGATAGTACCAGAAGTATTATGGGTGGGTACACTTGTGGAAGTATGTTAGGTAGCTTATGGGGGTGGAATTAATAGAGTTAAATCATCCCTCCATATTGATCATTCTACCATCCATCATCAACACACTACCTTGCACGGTGGACACTTATCCTTCCATATTCTCCATCCTCTGATTTATATTAGTAATTGCTTATATTATAGATTCCAAAGTAACCCCTCCCATGGGTGTTTGTGTTTCATTTCTGGCATCCATGGTACCTATCAATAAGAACTAAACAAAAGCAACAAATAAAGCTAGCATTAGTAAAATAAACTCACAATCACTCATGTTTAGACACCTTTGATTGCCTCTCAAATTGGCTCAAGTAAGGTTCAAGAGTGCTTATACTTGGTTGATCACAAAGTGTTAATTTCTACTCTTGAACAGAATGGATTCTTATTTAGAGAAGAACAAACGACTCGATTAAAGCTAACAAACTTGACTTAAGAAGTTAACTACAAAGTAAAATGAATAAAAGCATGAAAGAAAATAGCACTAACAAAGAAAAATAATTCAAGAACTAATAATCAACAGTAGATGAATTACGAGTTGACAACTTACTTTAGGAATCATGAAAAATGAACGAGAATCAAGAAAAAGGAAACTAAAAATTTAGAACCTGAGATTAATTGCATAAAATAATGTTCAGGGCTATGAATCTAAACTTTTAAAAGCCAAAATTGAAGTTCAACTCATGATCTTGAAATTGGCTAACAGAATGGACTAGGCGAGTCGCCGATTGGTTGTGCAAGCTCGACCCATGCCAAATGGACCAGAGACTCAGTATGGTTTGGTGAGCTCATCAGTCATTTGGCTGCTCATCGAATAGGCTTGGAGAGCACGACTTAGCTCACCAAATTGGCCCTTTCGCAAACCTGAAGCCTCCAATTTTAATCTTCTTATAGTCTTCTCATACTTCCTTGACCTAGTACTTGCCCTTTTCGGTAAATTCTCTTTTGGACCAACACAAGTACCCTTTCTTTTCTTTTTCCTTTTGGATCAAACATTCCTATTTAGAAGAATTTTCTTCTTGAACATTTGAATATTTCCCAAGAATACTATGAACAAGATGAAGACCCAAAATAAAACCCTTAATAATTTTGGCTCAAAATTTCAAGAAAATTGAGATTATGACCCCCGTTGATTTTGAAAGCAAACCCCAATACTTTTTACTTTTAAATTCCCAACCAATTTCATCAAATTTAAAACTCATTTGTTCTTCCTCTAAGTTTCTTTACCTAACAATGATGGATTCTTCAATATAGCTCCAAACTTTACCGAATCTTAGATTTAGACTCTATTAATGTTAGAGAACACAAATCTAATACTAGAATCTTCATAAAAGAATCCCACAAACAAAAATATTTTTGGGTTTTCTTGAAATGAATTTGACTCTTTTTTTTTGTAGTAACAAACCCAAGACTGGACTCGTAGGAATGAATCTAAATATGGCTATGATACCAAATAATATAATTCTCACTATTAATTACGAATGAAAATGTTGAAATTAAAGACAATAAAGAAAAATAACTAGATTGACGCAAAAAGAGGAAATACAAAGCAACTAAAAGGTATATTAAACCTTAAGATCTCAATTCGTTAAACCTACAATGAGCACTGATAACACTCCAATATACCTCTCGAAAGATATATAAACCATCATTAGCACTATATTTTATCCATCTAACAGTTGAGGTTGAACCTACGGGGAATAGGTTGAAATTATTCTATCAGCTATTACTCATTCAATTGTAGTCGCTACTTCCTGAGAATAAAGATGCATAAAGTAAAAGTGGGGAGTTTGGTTGTGTTTTAGAAACAAAAATAATAATGCTATTACACCCCAAATTCTTGAGATTGGAATGTCTCTTAAGTTCTTTAGACATTATCATGTGAGTCGGATAAGCTACGACACTATCAAATGACTCCAAGGAAAGGAGAATGTGTTACCCCATAGTAGAGAAGGTTGTAAATAGAGTCATAAGAATCCGGAAGGAATTGGAGGCCAAATAATGAGTCGTAGGACTCGATTTACCTACGTAAGCTACCAACTTAGATGTCTTACATACTTGAGTTGCTTAAGGACATACCAAGCTTACGTAGTATGGATTACATAGGCTCCTAAAATAAGATGAGATTATGAACCCACGAGGAAGGGGAAAAGACGACACGTGGAAGCCAATGGAGGAGCGACACGTGTAAGCACCTCAAGCAAGCAGGTGACCCACCTACTTAGGGTCAAGTAGGTGACCCACCTACTTGGGAGGTGGGGCCCACAAGGACACGTGGCAGCCTAGGGGTAAGGCATGGATCCGTGGCCCAATAGGGGCTGGACACGTATCACCATATGGGGATGACACGTTTCACCTCCTAGGACCATATATATACATGTATATGTGTCTTATACTTCAGTTCTGATCCATTAAACTTCAGCAAAAACTCAAGAACAAACCCTAGAACAAGAGAGAAAAACATGACGGCTTGGAGGAGAAAAATAGGTGCGTCCCGATTTTGCTCTGTAAATTAATTAGATAAGGTATTATTATATCAATTGGAGGTGTTTAACAACATATATTACCTATTTGGGGCAGCAAAAACGAGTAACAAGCAGCCACAGCATTTCAGCCGTGTCAAGGAGGTTCCGAAGTTAATTTTCAGCGTGTTTGGAAGGCCATTTGATAAGATATGGCTTGATTCTCTTCTCCCACGTTTTGTTAAGGGTTTTTACATGTTATGAGGGTGTTAATAATGTAAATTTAAGGTTTGGAGTAGCACCAAACGGACAGCAAACAGTCCACTCCGTTTCAGCACATCAAGAGATTTTCCGAGGCGGGTTTTGGCGTGTTTTGGCCAATTTCGGGAAAGGTAAGGTTTTACCTTCTAATTTTAAGTTTATGGGGTTGTTATTTAGTGTGTTTTACACCTTTTATACTTCTGTAAGTATAAAGAAAGTCGTGGAAATGCTTGATGATAGAAACAATCGAAATTGAAGTCGTCATAGTTAAATTGTAGTAGAAATGGGATGTTGTACGTGTGGGGTGCCGCTGCAGGGGTGTGATGTGTTGTTTCAGGGAATAAATGTGTTCTAATGTGGGTTAGGGTGCTTCTGGTTGAAGCCACATGACCCCTCATTGCGTATAATGAAAGGCGTTACAAAATAAAGGCTAGATGCCCTATTGTGATATCGTATTTTTGAATAAGTTATTTGGAGTTTATGTTGTATATTGTTGGTGTGAATTGCTGCAGGTTGTTTTTTTTTGGTTGTATTTAGGTCTTAGGGACCTAATTGGAAATTTGGATAGGGCACATTATAGGGGAGGTGCTGCCCAATTTTCGTCAGCCTTAGCGAATAACAGAACTAGTCACGGAAACGACTAAGGAAATAGATTCCATTAATACTAAGGTGTAACCTAGGGTGATGGAAAGTAAAAGGGGTAGATATTCATATTAATTTCATGTTGAATAGGTTCAAAGGACGGAGAGGCAAGAAGGATAAGGAATAATTCAGACAAGGTATGTGAAGCTTTCTTTTGGCGCATTTTTGGAATATGTATGTAGAGCTATTCTTCTTTTCTTTTGGCATGTCTTAGATGTAAGCTATAAATGATATGTATATGACATTTGGGATTCAATCCATTCGTAAATCCCTGTGTATGAGTCAAGACTCTCGTTTACTTCTTGATATTAGAACTCCTGCAATAACTGAGTCATTACCTTTAAGTCTTCTCTATGATGAAAACTAGTACATGTAAAGCCTATCTCTTCTTTCCTTTGGAATGGATTAATTTTAAGTGAAATGATATATGATATGGATTTGGAGAAAATTCTAATTATGAGCTCTGAGTATAATTCGTGACTTGTAGTCACTTCTGACCATTAAAAGCCTGAAAGTAGTCAATCTATTATTTTCGAGCCTGCTATATAGTGAATAGTAAGTGGAGATACGAGCTCCTTTTCTTGAGGCACTGAAAAGATCAATGTCTCTGATTGCATAATTGTGTCTGTGATTGCATAACTGTGTCTCTGATTGCATAACTGTGTCTCTGATTACATAAACCATGTTTCTGATTGTATAATCTATGTAGCATTGTCTTGATGCATGTCTGTGATTCCTGATGCCCCAATTGATGTAACCCCTAATGACATCTAAAGGGCACTTTGGATGATTACCTTCCTAGTCTTCAGGTGACGGTTCACTTGAGTGTTTTATTGAGTCTCAAAGGGTGACTTAGTTGCATATAGTTTCTCATTACTCTACTCGTACATGCTGTAACCCTTTTTTCTTCGCGTCCTACGATGGGCCGAATATTATGTCGGGTGCAGCTTTACTACTTCTTTCACCGCGTCTCGGGCCGAATGTGTATAGTTCCAAGTACGAGGAGATGATGTCGTACGTGAGGTGTAATATATGTTATATGTTATGACGATACGATTATTCATCGAGTCCCGGGCTGGCTGTAATATGATAGTATATGTGACGAAATAAGAAAGGAACACCGAGTCCCTCCTTAGAGGGTCGGGTATGATATGTATACTATGATGGTATGCTATAGACGTACACCACTCTATTCACTGAGTCCCTCACTAAAGGGGCCGGATACTTTATGTAGGCATGCATATGAGATTAGAGTGATACATTTACGACCCCGAGCCCTGTAGTGAATAGAATGTAATACGATGATATACATTATAAGATTATACCATATACGATGATATGATACCGTATACGATGATATGATACCATATACGATGATATGATAAAATAAAATACATGATGATATGATGACATGTGAATATAAGAAAATGCTTATGACACCGAGTTCACTAGAGGGTCGGACACATCATATGATGATATGTATGATTTACGTGTCCTAAGGTGCAGGTATAATAATTTGTTAAGTTGTTATACTTGTCCCCTGCATCCCTATTTTAGTTATGGCCTCAGTTACGATGTGTTATGCTTTACATACTCAGTACATATATCGTACTGACTCCTCTTTTCTCGGGGGGCTGTGTTTCATGCCCGCAGGTACAGATGTTCATTCTGAAGATCCGTCAGCTTAGGAGTTCTTCTCAGCTATGTCGGAAGTGCTTTACTGTTTTGGAGCCTAATTTTTGATACTGGTCACTTAATGTATATATTTGTACATTTAGGGGTACGACGGGGGGCCTGTCCTGCCATATGTTGCAGTTACTATTCCTAGAGGTCTGTAGACATATGGATATGGGTTGTTTGTGAGTTCATTTCGATTGTGCCTATATGGCATATTATGAATGTTTTTGTTTGTTATAGCACCCTTGTCGGCTTGCATGCCTTTATGTGTTATGAGACAAGTGAAGGAGGCCATACATACATGAAAAAGTTTTAACTCATTGGGGTTTTGTGTGAGTAGTACCACCTTATTCATGGTTCAATTTGACTACAACTGATAGGTGGGTATACGGGGGTCCAGGTCAGACCCCATTTGTGGCCTACAGGGTTGGGTCATGACAAATGCGGTGAAAAATAAACAAGATTGAGGTTGCAAAATGTATAAAGACTAGACTAGGATTGTGTTCCCCATGACTTGTAAGTTAATAGGCTAGTCATATTCATGATATTTTTCATTGTATTACTTGCAAAATCTAGCGAATTGGGTAACATCTAATTCACCTCCCGGTTGTTCGTAGATGTATATCATTCATCTCCTCTCGGTCTTAGAATATATACTTTACTAACACTCACCCTGAATCCCAGAGACTATCTTCTCCCAGTCTCAAGTAACTTAGATGGAGTTTATCCCTTCTTTCAAAGCTAGACTCTCTGAACTTCTGTTGTGAAGTCATTCAGTAATAACTACTTCGCTCTCGGGCAAGAAATAAATATAGGCAATTTATTAATGTGTACACACACTAATAAAGACTTTTGAATGAAGAAATCACAATACGTGCAACAACAAATCACAAATATCAATCCTAGTTTTACCTATTCTAGTTACGCCGTCTTGGTTCCCAAAACCCTAGTTGTTGGTTTAGCCTTGCATAACTATGATGAATAATTTAATAAAAAATGAATGGGACATGTATTAGAAGGCTTACAAATAACAATAAATCAAACTCACAATTGAAAATCGAAACTTAGATTCAAAAAACCAATACTAGAACTCAAAGAAGACAAGTTTGTGTTCTTGTCCCAAATCTATCCAGTCGTGGTTGAACAAGAAATCAAAGCTCGAAAAATAGATTTTGTCATGTTTTTAGCATAAAGGGAAGCCCGGTGCACTTAAGCTCCCGCTATGCGCAGGGTCCGGGGAAGGGCCCGACCACAAGGGTCTATTGTACGCAGCCTTACCTTGCATTTCTGCCAGAGGCTGTTTCCAAGGCTTGAACTCGTGACCTTTTTAGCATCTAACCAATAAAAAATGTGTAAAAAATGTCTAAAAGCATACATAAAAATATAACACAAGAGGGTATGTATAGAAACCTAAAACTAATCCTAAATGAACTGGAAACCAACTTGGTTTTGGACTCAGATTGCACTGGACGGGCACCACCATGGACAATGGTGAGAACCACGGCTCGTGGTGGTATTCGTTTGTGTTTTCCTTGGTATTTTGTGGTAATCCACCCCCCACAGCCAATGGTATACACCATAGCTTTTGGTGAGGCCCTTTGTGTGTGCCTTAGCCATTTTGCTGGCTGTTTCTCCTGAATGCTCTAGAGGGTTGCGTTCACGGGTAGTGGTGTGAACCACGGACCTTGAAAGTTCTCTTGATGTGAACTCTTGATCAAAACAATGTGGTTTTGTCTTCAAACATCCAAGCCAATGTCCTTCAATGCGAGGCAAAGTTCATTCTTTGAGTTCTTTGTTTAAGTTGTTGCAAATCCTTGCTAAGCTCAAGTCACTTGATCACTTCTTACATATTTTGTTTTCCTTGTGATCTCTCCTCAACACCAAGCTTCCAACTTACTCCAAGATCAAACAAAATTTCACATAAACCAAGCCAAAGATCATCAACCCATGCATACTTCAATTACCCTGAAAACTAACCAAAAATAATATCAAACTAACAAAACACGCTTGAAAACTTACCATAATTCCTTGTTGTAAGGGTCATAAATGTTGTCTTTTAGAGACACATCAACACTCTCAAATTAGAATTGTTTCTTGTGCTCAACAATAACACAACATCAAACAAACAACGCGCCAGTACAAGCAACTCATAGGAAACATATAGCATCCTTCTAACATAAACCTCATGCCCAACTTCACTTATGCAATGCACTCATTCTCTAAACAATCTCATAAGGATTTATAACATTGTACTACTCTTAACAAACAAACTCAATGCAAATCATCATATACTAGTCAATGTAGCAACCAAATAACACAATCACATTTCTCTCACCACAAAAAAGTCTCTCACACAGTGTATAAAGGATAAACAGAGACCGGAACAAAACTACTCGTGCTCTCATAAGAAGTTCAAAAAATGCAAAAGTAAGGACCTAGGCTTGCCCTTATTTTCAATACTTGAACTCTTGAATAACCTTTTTATGATCACAATAGGACTTTTTAGTCTTGTAACATTAGCTCGGTCTTAAGTAGGGTACATTCAGGATAAAAACGACTACTTTGGCCTTTCAAATGCTACTTTGACTTAGCTGCTTGTTTTCAACCCCCCAAACTCTTATTGCTCCCTTATTTTCTCATTTATTATTCTCGGGAGTGGTTTCTGTTTTGCTTAATCTTAATTTATTCTTTATGACACATTTTTGCGCTTATTTTCTTTTTCATTTGCGGCCACAACCTATGATTTTATTTTCTTCTCATTCCACCATTCTTTTCATACCCTAACTTTGCTTTTTTTCCTTATGGTAGCCAATCTCAACTTAGGCTTTTGGCCTGAATTGAAGTGCATAATCTCCTAAGAGGGAACCAGGGACAAGATAAAGCTTCACAAACTTATTCTCCTTATAGTAGACACCCTGAACTTAGGCTTTTAGTCTGAGTTGAGGTATACATTTTCCTTGAAGGGAAAAGGGCCAAAATTTGGATTTACAGACAGAAAGGCAAAATGAATTTTGGTTAATCAAAGAAAATGTCTATTCAACTCAAAATTTTGGGTTCAAAGGTTACAATTGTATTTTGTTGGTTAAATTTAGGTTAAGTTACTCATTATCAACAAAGGCCTATGATCCTGTCCTAATCCATCTATCAAATTATTTCAGTGAGACTAACCAGGCAAGTTCTACCTTACAAATGCATCAATCAAACTTCACAAACTTAGCTCACACACACAGAGCACTGATCTTATGCTATTTAGCACTAATCAACATAGTCATAACTAGCAAATCACCATGTAAAATGTTACAAAGATCCTAGCAAATCAGTTCTCAAATTTGAGAGGCAATCACACAATCATTCATAAATTTTTGAGTAGGGCCATTTTTTTCACTTTCATAGGCTTACTACAAACTCCTATAGACACTTGTATTCATACAAACAACCTAAACATGCCAATTTTACTATATAATGCACCTTCAGATTAAACAACAATTGAAAAAAAAAAACTCCAAAGATTTTAGGGGCAAGAAAAACTCTAAAGTGTTTCAGGATCCCCCACTCTCCACTAACATTTATGCATTATCCCCAATGCACTCAAAACTCCAAAATTTTAAACAAGAGAAATGATCATACCAACCATACCCTAGGCATCAATAGTAGGTTACCTGACTACTCAAACTTCATCAAGTATCCACATGGGTTGCCTCCTATGAAGTTCTTGATTTAGCGTCGTGACACAACATCCTCAAACTACACTATTTCTCTATTCTTAGATTTTATACAGTGTCACTAGGTAGTGTACCATTCTTCTTTTGATTCACCATGGCTGACAATTTCCCTATTTGTTGCTTTCAACTGCTTGATAAAGGTTGAGTGTGACTCTACCACTTGGGTTATTTTGGATATATAACCTTTTAGCTCCTTGATCACAGGTTCTATCTTTTGAGAACTTTCTTCAAGATCTCCTCCATTCTTGAGATGCTTGCTCCACCTCTATCTCTACTTCTGAGATGCACATAAAGGCCACTCCAATCATTTTTGTATTGATCCTTGTTATGCCAGTTACATTGATCATAATGGTCAGCCCTATCACAGTATCTATCATTTTAAATGTTTCAACCTTGGTTCCCAAAATTATACATTCAAAACCCACCTAGGTTGTTTATTTAGTTAGCCTCTTCATCACCAGGTAGGTCATCATAGAGATTTGTAGCATCTACAACATTTACCTTTTCCATCCCACCACCTAGCAGTCATTTGTTCAGCAAGTCCATCTGAATCCACATGTGGGCTATGTCTTGATCATGTTTCTTTTCTCTCTTTTTTTGCTTTGCTGATATCTCCAGTGGGAAACCAAAACCTCCCATATCATTGTCTCTAGTATAACAGGCTCTGTTATTCTTTGCGAGCTGATCCAAGATTGATGTGGCTTCCTAAAATGACTTAGCCATAAATGATCCTCCACAAGCCGAATCTATGGCTGGCTTGGTCACAAAATTGCAAGACCCATAAAATAACTCTTATAAATGCTCGTCAATACAATTATGGTTTGAACACTACTTTACCTTATGCCTGAATCTCTCCCAAGTCTCATACACTGCTTGAGTAGTTAGCTTGTGGGAACCAATCTTGTCCTTAATTTGCAGCTTCTTAAATGGTGGGAAAAATCTCTTAAGAAATGCTTTCCTTAGCTCCCTTTAGGCTGTGATTGAGTCATGTGGAAGGTCGTTCAACCACTTCAATGCTCCTCCAAATAGAGATAATGGAACCAGATGCAGTCGTATGACTTATTAGCTCACCCCAAGGATTTTATATGACTTGTAGGTGGCGATAAAGCTCATCAAGTTTTGGTTGGAATTATCAATTGCTGCTATAGTAAATGATCCTTTTAGGTTTAAAATCTACAGCATGGTTGTAGTGATAGTGAGCTTAACGCCTTGAGGTAGTGGTGGAAGGATATAGCTTAAGTAGCTCTTGTGCAATCTGTATCAACATCATCATCAACTAAGTCAAAGTTCATAGGTCGCTGATCTCTGCCACTAAATGCTCCATGGAGTGCATCCCTATTGTCAGCATTATCATGATATGATTTTCAACAAATTCTCTCAATCTTTGTACCTCATGCTCTTGCGCATTCATCTTTTGAATGGACTTTTATGATTTTGGATCATAGGGAAGGAGTGGTTCACCCATACTGCAAGTGTTTGGCATGCACTATCTATTCCCTTCAAATACAAAGACAAGAAACCAAAAGTAAAATTAGGAAATAGAACTATAAACTGAACTAGCAACTAATAGACTATTTCAAAGCCGTATTCCCCGACAATGATTCCATTTATATAACGCTCAGTTATACCTCTCAAAAGAGATATAGACAATCTTTAGCAATATATTTTGTTACCCAACTAAAAGTCAGGGTCGAACCCACATAGAATATGTTGAAACAATTCTATTAATTATTACTCATTCAATTATAGTCGCTACTTCCCAAAAATAAAGATGCATAAAGTAAAAGTGGGGGTTTGGTTGTGTTTCAAAAATATAAATAATAATGAGGTAACAAATAAACAATATTGAAGTTGTAAACTATATGAATACTAGACTAGAATTGTGTTCCCCATGACTTGTAAGTTAATAGGCTAATCGTATTCATGATTTATTTAATGTATTGCATGTAAAATCTAGCGAGTTGGGTAATATCTACTTCACCTCCTGGTCCTTCTTAGACATATCTCATTCATCTCCTCTCGGTCTCAGGATGTATACTTTACTAACCCTCACCCTGGATCCCAGAGTACTATCTCCTCCCGGTCTCAGAATGTATACTTTACTAACCCTCACCCTGGATCCCAGAGTACTATCTCCTCCCGGTCGCAAGTAACATAGATGGAGTTTATCCATTCTTTTGAAGGCAGATATCACGTTCCATGTCCCAATGAGACAGATAGGTAGTTGATACCCCAAAGGCTTGAGAGAACCAAGTTATAACTTATTCTTATCATACATGCAACAATGATAATTATAAATCTTTGGTGACTATATGTAAAATAACTTAATAAAAGACCAACATAGATAGACAAAGATAGATGTACATGCTTGGTCATTGGGGCTTAATTACTGGAAAACAAGATATATAACCTGTTTGGATTGACTTATTTTTAAGCAGCTTATAAGTTGAAAACTATTTATAAGTTTAAACAAAAGTAGGTGCTGGCCAATCATTTTTTTGACTTATAAGCTATTTTTAACTTATAAATTGCTTAAAATAAATTCATCCAAATAAACCCAACTATTTATTGGGGCTTATTTTAAGTACACAATTACTTTAAGTTGGCCAGCCAAACACTCAAAAAAGCTGAAAATAACTTATAAACATCATATAGGACAATCCAAATGGCCTCATAATTGTGCTCTACTTTGACATCAATCTTCAAAGCCTCTAAAATATAGACTCTTAGCTTAGGTCGGGACAGGACCCCACCATATCCTTAACTATAATATAATATCAAATATGTTAGAGACTCAACAAAGCCCCAAATCAACATGGATCTCACCAAAAGCTATTGAGTATCATGTTCTTATATTAGAGAGGTTCTATAAAGCATGAGTACTTGTACCTGAAACATGAAATACAACGTTGAGGGGCGTCAGTACAAAAGAATTTACTGAATATGTAAGGCATAAAGTATCCATATGTAAAACAAGAGCTCAAGTGAAATTAGGCACAAATGTATAAATATGCTATGTAGATAAGGATAAAAGAACACCTTTGCTTATACTTATGAAATCATGTACATTGCATTCTTTGCTTAAATTTACTCTTCTTTGCTTTATAGACTTTGGAGCATGTGATACAATAACTAATTGATCAGTGGTAGAAGACGATGACCCATGCTAGGTATTTTAACCCTTGTATTGTTGTACTCATACATATACAAATTAGAATCGGTCCATGCTAGGTATCATAACCCCTGAGCTGCCTCCCATTAATACACAGCTTCGCTTTTGGGATCGACCTATACTAGGCTCTCAGCCCCTGGGCTGCCAACCTATAATTCTACAGATTCACTTTATATCATTTCTTTAATATTTGAGATTATAATATTGGTGTTCATAACTCTTTTGAGATTTAGGATTATAGACTAGTGATGCACAAATATGAATAAAAGACTTGAGGTAGCAACAATAACATAAGAAACAAATGTAACATCAATGTAGTAATACTTAGGAACCTATATGAGAGAATGAATATTATAGGGCTAAAACATATTCAGAAATGATCCATGAAGACATGTGACAAGTGAGAGCATGAGAAAATGTATAAAATGAGCCATTAAGGTGTATAACAAGTGAGAAAGTAATTCTACTTAGCATATGATTCATTTAAAACACATTTGGACATCTCAAATGGAGGCGTACATACATTTTAAATAGAGGTTGTAACTCTTCAAATGGAGAGGCAATGAGTTTATAAGATGATATGATAGCTAAACACCTAGTTGACATATCAAATTAAAGGGTGCATAAATATGTGAACTAATAAGAATAGGATAGATCCCAAATAAGGGTTGTACATTCCATATGAGGACATATACTGTCACGACCCAACCCCGTAGGCCGTGACTGGGGCCCGACCTGGACCCTTTTATGCGTATTTATCAGCTACACTTAAGTTGAACCATGTGTGATGTGATACTATACACCAAAACCTCAATAGTTTAAAACTTTTTCATGTACATATAGACTCTTTTATTTGTATCATATCATGAAAGGGCACGCGCCGATGAGGCTGCCATAACCTAAAAACATTTACAACATACCGTATAGGCACAGTCGAAACAAACTTATAATAACCCACATATACATATGTCTACAGACCTCTAAGAATAGTAATAGCAATATATGGCGGGACAGGGCCCCCGTCGTATCCCTGAATGTACAAATATCTACATTAAGTGACCAGTATAAAAAATTAGGCTCTAGAACAGTGACGCACTTCCAACATAGCTGAGAGGAATTCCTAAGCTGACGGATCTCCAGAATGAACATCTGTACCTGCGGGCATGAAACGCAGCCCTCTGAGAAAAGAGGGGTCAATACGATATATGTACTGAGTATGTAAAGCATAACATATCATAATTGAGACCATAACTGAAATAGGGATGCAGGGGACAAGTATAAAATTAACAAATTACTATACCTGCACTTTAGGACACGTAATCCTATACATCATCATATACTGTGTCCGATCCTCTAGTGAACTCGATGTCATAATCATTTCTTCATATTCACATATCATCGTATCATCATGCATTTCATTTCATCATATCATCGTATACGGTATTATATCATTGTACACGGTATAATTCTATCATGTATGTAATCATATTACACCCGGTTCACTACGGGGCTTGGGATCACAATGTATCACTCTAATCTTATATGCATGCCTACATAAAGTATCTGGCCCTTTAGTGAGGTACTCGGTGAATGGAGTGGTGTACGTCTATAGCATACCATCATAATATACATACCATACCCGTCCCTCTAAGGAGGGACTCGGTGTTCCTTCCTTATTTTGCCACATATACTATCATATTACAGTCAGCCCGGGACTCGGTGAATAATCATATCATTATAACATATAACATATATCACACCTCACGTACGGAATCATCTCCTCATGCATGGAACAATACACATCCGGCCTGGGAAGTGGTAAAAGAAGTAGTAAAGCTGCGCTCGACATAATATCCGGCCCATCATGGGACGCGAAGAAAGAAGGGTTACAACATGCACGAGTAGAGTAATGAGAAACTATATGCAACTAAGTCAACCTCTGAGACCCAATGAAACACTCAA
The DNA here is from genome assembly GCF_947179165.1 of Solanum dulcamara. Classification (NCBI taxonomy): domain Eukaryota; kingdom Viridiplantae; phylum Streptophyta; class Magnoliopsida; order Solanales; family Solanaceae; genus Solanum; species Solanum dulcamara. The sequence continues at coordinate 32,293,999 of NC_077237.1, read as the reverse complement.
GTGAACCGTCACCTGAAGACCAGGAAGGTAATTATCCGGAGTACCCCTTTAGATGTCATTAGGGTTTACTTCAATTAGGACCCCAAGAATCATAGACATGCATCAAGACAATGCCACAAAGTTTATGCAATCAGAAATATGGTTTATAAAATCAGAAACATGGTTTATGCAATCAAAGACACAGTTATGTAATCAGAGACACAATTATGTAATTAGAGGCACAGTTATGCAATCAGAGACATTGATCATTTCAGAGACTTTAAAAAGAGGAGCTGGTACCTCCACTTACTACTCATTATATAGTAGGCTCAAGAAGAGTAGTTTGATTACTTTCAGACTCTTAATGTTCAGAAGTGACTCCAAGTCACGGGTTACACTCAGAGCTCATAAATGGAATTACCTCTAAACCCATATCATATATCATTTTACTTACAATTAAGCCATTCCAAAAGGAAGGAAGAGATAGGCTTTACATGTACTAGTTTTCATCACATAGAAGACTTAAAGGCAATGACTCAATTATTGCGGGAATTCTAATATCCAGAAGTAAACGAGAGTCTTGACTCATACTCAAGGCTTTATGAATGGATTGAATCCCAAATGTCATATATACATATCATTTATAGCTTACATCTAAGACATTCCAAAAGAACAAAAGAATAGCTCTACATACTTATGCCAAAAATGCGCCAATAGAAAGCTTCACATACCTTGTCTGAATTATTCCTTATCCTGCTTGCCTCGCCGTCCTTTGAACCTATTCAATATTAAAGTAATATGAATATCAACCCCTTTTACTTTCAAGAACCCTAGGTTACACCTTAGTATTAATGGAATCTATTTCCTTAGTCGTTTCCCCGACTAGTCCTGTTATTTGCTAAGTCGTCGATGAAAATTGGGCAGCACCTCCCATATAATGTGCCCTATCCAAATTTCCAATTAGGTCCCTAAGACCTACAGCCAACCAACAACAACAACCTGCAACAATTCACACCAACAATATACAACATTAACTCCAAACGACTTATTCAAAAATACGATATCAGAATAAGGCGTCTAGCCTTTATTTTGTAACGCCTTTCATTATACGCAATGAGGGGTAGTGTGGCTGCAACCAGAAGCATCCACATCCCTTTTAAAATGCATTTAGTCCCTATAAAAATACATTACACCCCTTCAGCAATAACTCACATGAACAACACTATACTTCGACGACAATTTAACTATAGCGATTCCAATTTAGATTATTTTGAACGTCGAGCATTTCTACAACATTCTTAAACTTCCAACAAAATAAAAGGGGTTTAATACATCATATAACTACACCATAAACTTCAAATTGAAAGGAAAGACATTACCTTTCCCAAAATTGGCCAAAACTCGCCAAAGCTATCAAAATGTGAATTCTGGACAGCCTACTGTCTTGTATCGTCGCTTAGTTTCGAAGGGGTAATTGAAGGAAACAGGATTTGTGTCCTCAATAAAAGTTATATACATATGTTTTAGGGTCGCATAAAATTTCAAATTAACCCTACATCAATTTTGTACAAAACGATATGCCCAAAATACCAACAATAGTCCTTGTAGAATTTCTAAAACCAAAATCTGGGTAGTACCTCCTCTATACTTCATCACCCTTTTTCGAGAAGATAAAAGCAAAATTGGATTTGAAATTCTAAATGAAAGTTATAGAAGTATAAAATATATTTCCAAAACATATTGCATCACCTGAAACGAAGCTATACACAAGAAGTTATACCAATATTACTAACAACTATCCCCTTCAAAAACGAGTCTGTTCCCTAGCGTTTTCTCTTTAAGTTTCTCTTAATTTTCCAAGTGTAGAACTGAAAATATGATTCCGTAGGCATCATAATATACATATTATATACACCTCCATGTAGTTGAGGAATACCGTAGATAATTAATTGATGGAAAAAAATTGGAGGCTTACCTCCTTCTAGGTGCTGCCGTAGCTCCTCTCTTCTCCCTCTTAACTTTTCTTTCAATCTTTAAGTGTAGAAAAGGATGAAAATTGAAGTTCCTAGTCATCTATACATATATATATATGCCTTTTTGGAGAGTGACATGTGGTATCCCCTAAGGGTGACATGTGTCACACTCTTAGGCAGCCACGTCACCTCATGCAACCAATCACATGCTGCCAGCTAGGTGCATCAGCTGTTTGCTTCCGAGTAGGTGCTATGCCTCCTTCCGCTTCTCCCGTGGGTTTGTAATCTCGTCTTACTTTAGGAGCCTATGTAATCCTTGCTACGTAAGCTAAACATGTACTCTAGTGGCTTAGTTATGTAATTCATCCAAGTTGGTAGCTTACGTAAGTAAGTCGAGTCCTACGACTTGTTATTTTCGCCTCCAATTCATTTCAAATCCTTATAGACCTATTTCCAACCTTCACTCTTAAGGGGCGTCACGTCCTCCCTTTCTTAGAGTTATTTAATTATGTTATAGATAATCTGGGTCATGGGACAACTTTCAAGAATCTTAAGAAGACGTTCCGAAGTATAAAGGTACGGGGTATAACATCCTTCCCCACTTTAGAACATTCGTCCTCGAATGTAAACCAAAACCTTCCTCTAGACCTTATACCGATTATATGGAGAGGTCCTCTATCCCGTTGCCATAACATATACTTTCATTGAGCAATCAATATCAGAGTCCCAAAGGTTAGGATTACCTGTAGGGATAGGGAACATGTGGTATTTCTTTTTCATTTCTTTTTTTCCAGTTCTCTTATCACACATCATATTGCACCCTTTACACGAACATGTGTAGGAGCTTAAAGTAGCTCAGAAGATGCCTTAGCATCGCCATACTAGTCTGCACGTAAACCTGTATCGTTCCTTACTTCCTTCATCTAATGTTAAGGCTCCACTATAGCTTTTGTCCTTAGTATTGATTGTACCTTAAAGGTTTTGCTTCAAACCATCTTATACCTTCCCTTAATGTATTCGAGTATGGCAGTTACATGGCTACTACCGACTTTTTTTACAAGTAATCACCTGGTTTTACTCTTGGCATACCTCCATTCGTAGGTTGCATCAATTCTTTTGCAAAGCTACATCCCCTATCCCAAAGGGTCTTATCATCTTTCATGGTGGAATCACATATCCACAATACTTCTTAATACCACAATACCATACAAGGCCAACGTATTCATACATCCATATCATCTCATGTCACAGCCGCATAGGGCTTTCCAGGAGGTTACCCATCCTAGTACCACTCTCTCCCAAGCACGCTTAACTTTGGAGTTCTGATGGGATCCGATGCGTTAGTGCTGGTATGATTGCATTCTTCCTTATAGGGTCTCGTTTGCAGTTTAAGCGTTCCCATTTATATATGATAGCGTCGGTTGATTTTCTCTTACGCTTGTACTTTTGTTGTCCACTTCCCCCCTTTTTGGGTGTACCCATGTCATCCTCTATTTATTTTTAACTATTCACACATGAATGATTCTTACTCCAACATATTTAATGTGTTGCGCCATATCTACATCTTCTATTAAATCATCCCTACGTTAGGTTGCCTTTCTAGGAAACCCTAGCATAACTGTAGGGTGCTTTAGTATTCACAATGTATCGTATAAAATCTCATCTAACGATTGATACTCGAGTAATATCCGTAATATAGTAGTGCATTCAAAGCCACATTCCATTCAACCCAATCAGTAATTAGCGAAGGCTCATAATTGGTGTAAATTCCCCACTCGAGTGTACTTATACTTTAACGACTCATGTTTCAAGCTTTGTCATTATACTAACTTTATTCTCGTGGATACAACTTATTCTTCTAATAACCTCGTAATGCAGCAATTGTTCTACAAATCGACATACCCTCTCCTTGCAGGATCTCACTAACCATCAAGGTGGAGTCACGTATATTAACTTCATTATGCCTTATGAACTTTCATCTTTGTCATGTGCTTCAAGCTCCCTTCTAATCCTTCTTAAAACCATATTAACTTCGTTGTAATAGGGGCCTTATGTTATTACTCTTTCATTATACTATACTTTCAATTCATAACTGTCTATCTCCCTTTTTGTTCGGTACTCATACTTAATTAATCACATCTATCTTGAACGCCTATATGATAACTTCTCTATTATTACTCTAGCTCATTTCTATTTTTGGTTGGGCGCAAGGAATTCCATATTACTCTTTATTTCCTTGTACTAGCTATCCTTTTTGTCATCACACAACCTTTATTCAAAACTTTCCTTACAGAACTTGATAAATCTTCCTTATTTTTTTCGTAGCTTGCTTTTCCGTTTCACACCTATCTTTACATTCCATGTTACTCCTATACCCTCCAGAAAACATTAGTTTTACATGACCTTCCTTTCTAACTTCGTTTTACCATACCAGTATTGACCTCCTAGTTTCTATTGCCATTAACTCAGCAATTAACTTATTTCTCGAGGTTGGCCATACTCGTTTAGTCAAATCTCATCATTGTTGTGAGAACAACCTTTCAAGATATACTACAGCCCTGTATCTCATTCTCCTCTTATTTCTAGGAAAATTTGGGTAGAGTTTTCTCTGTATTTCTTACTATCTCAACACTTGCACGCAGAAAATACCAACAATGCCTCATAGGGTACACATATATATATTCATATTATATAACATCTTAGCCACACAGGGCATACATATATAGTCATATCATCTCATATCGCATCCACACAAGGCACCCACAATTAGCAGTATGAAAATGGACTTACCTCGTATGTCCACTCGAACTGCACCTATTACACCTTTTTGTATACATTTCCTCTCATTTTTTAGCTTTATATATCAATCGTATTGCAACGCCTTACCTGACATAGGTCCTTCGTGCCTTTGCTTACCTGCGTGCTTTGTAACTTTCAATATCGTCAGTTACTTTCTTCTATCGGCGTTGTCCTCCTGCTAAAATCACAGGTTAGTATGAGGAATTTCATTTCCTATAGTTCGGCTCTATCGCATGATCTTAGATATGAAAGAAAGTAACATCCCAAATGTCCTGTAGCCTCCTGTCTATAGATATGGTGCATAACACACTGATAAATAAGACTCTACTAGACACGGTCTATAGACACTCCAAGGACGAACTGCTCTGATACCACTTCTGTCATGACCCAACCCCATAGGCCGCGCCTGGGGCCTGACCTGGACCCTCTTATGCGTATTTATCAGCTACATTTAAGTTGAACCATGTGTAATGTGATACTATACACCAAATCCTCAATAGTTTAAAACTTTTTCATATATATATAACCTCTTTCATTTGTATCATATCATGAAAGGGCACGCGCCGACGAGGCTGCCATAACCTAAAAACATTTACAACATACCGTATAGGCACAGTCAAAATAAACTTATAACAACCCATAAATACATATATCTACAAACCTCTAAGAATAGTAACAGCAACATATGGCAGGACAGGGCCCCTCCCGTATCCCTAAATATACAAATATCTATATTAAGTGACCAGTATCAAAAATTAGGCTCCAGAACAGTGAAGCACTTTTGACATAGCTGAGAGGAATTCCTAAGATGACGGATCTCCAGAATGAACATCTGTACCTGCAGGCATGAAATGCAGCCCCCCGAGAAAAGAGGGGTCAGTACGATATATGTACTGAGTATGTAAAGCATAACATATTGTAACTGAGACTATAACTGAAATAGGGATGCAGGGGACAAGTATAACAATTAACAAATTACTGTACCTGTACTTTAGGACAAGTAATCCTATACATCATCATATACTGTGTCTGGCCCTCTAGTGAAATCGGTGTCATAATCATTTCTTCATATTCACATATCATCGTATCATCATGCATTTCATTTCATCATATCATCATATACGGTATCATATCATCGTGCACGGTATAATTCTATAATGTATGTCATCATATTACACCCGGTTCACTACGGGGCTCGGGATCACAATGTATCACTCTAATCTCATATGCATGCCTACATAAAGTATCCGGCCCTTTAGTGAGGGACTCGGTGAATGGAGTTGTGTACGTCTATAGCATACCATCATAATATACATACCGTATCTGGCCCTCTAAGGAGGGACTCGATGTTTCTTCCTTATTTTGCCACATATACTATCATATTACAACCGGCCCGGGACTTGGTGAATAATCGTATCGTCATAATATATAACATATATCACACCTCACGTACGGCATCGTCTCCTCGTGTGTGGAACTATACACATCCGGCCCGAGATGCGGTGAAATAAGTAGTAAAGTTGCGCTCGACATAATATCCGGCCCATCATGGGATGCGAAGAAAGAAGGGTTACAGCATGCACCAGTAGAGTAATGAGAAACTATATGCAACTAAATCACCCTCTGAGACTCAATGAAACACTCAAGTGAACCTTCACCTGAAGACCAGGAAGGTAATTATCCGAAGTACCCCTTTAGATGTTATTAGGGGTTACATCAATTGGGGCCTCAGGAATCACAGACATGCATCAAGACAATGCCACACAGCTTATGCAATCAGAAACATTGTTTATGCAATCAGAGATACAGTTATGTAATCAGAGACACAGTTATGCAATCAGAGACACAGTTATGCAATCAGAGACATAGTTATATAATCAGAGACAGAGTTATGCAATCAAAGACATTGATCATTTCAGAGACTTTAAAAAGAGGAGCTAGTACCTCCACTTACTACTTATTATATAGTAGGCTCAAGAAGAGTAGTTTGATTAGTTTTAGACTCTTAATGTTCAGAAGTGACTCCAAGTCACGGGTTACACTCAGAGCTCATAAATTAAGCCATTCCAAAAGGAAGGAAGAGATAGGCTTTACAAGTACTAGTTTTCATCACATAGAATACTTAAAGGAAATGACTCAATTATACAGGAATTCTAATATCCAAAAGTAAACGAGAGTCTTGACTCATACTCAAGGCTTTACGAATGGATTGAATCCCAAATGTCATATATACATATCATTTATAGCTTACATCTAAGACATTCTAAAAGAACAAAAGAATAGCTCTACATACTTATGCCAAAAATGCGCCAGAAGAAAGCTTCACATACCTTGTCTGAATTATTCCTTATTCTACTTGCCTCGCCGTCCTTTGAACCTATTCAACATGAAAGTAATATGAATATCAACCCCTTTTACTTTCCAGCACCCTAGGTTACACCTTAGTATTAATGGAATCTATTTCCTTAGTCGTTTCCCCGATTAGTTCTGTTATTTGCTAAGGCATCGACAAAAATTGGGCAGCACCTTCCCTATAATGTGCCCTATCCAAATTTCCAATTAGGTCCTTAAGAACTACAGCCAACCAACAACAACAACCTGCAGCAATTCACACCAACAATATACAACATTAACTCCAAATGACTTATTCAAAAATACGATATCACAATAGGGCATCTAGCCTTTATTTTGTAACGCCTTTTATTATACGTAATGAGGGGTCGTGTGGCTGCCACCAGTAGCATCCACATCCCTTTTAGAATGAATTTAGGCCCTGCTACAATAAATTACACCCCTACATCAACAACTCACACGAACAACACTATACTTCAACGACAATTTAACTATAGCGATTCTAATTTAGTTTATTTTGAACGTCGAGCATTTCTATGACATTATTAAACTTCCAGAAGCATACAAGGGGTGTAATACATCATATAACAACACTATAAACTTCAAATTGAAAGGAAAGACGTTACCTTTCCCAAAATTGGCCAAAACTCGCCAAAGCTATCAAAACGTGAATTCTGGAAAGCCTACTGTCTTATATCGTCGCTTAGTTTTGAAGGGGTAATTGAAGGAAACAGGATTTGTGTCCTCAATGAAAGTTATAGACATGTGTCTTAGGGTCGCATACAATTTTGAATTAACCCTACAGAAATTTTGTACAAAATGATATGCCCAAAATACCAACAGTAGTCCTTGTAAAATTTCTAAAACCAAAATCTGGGCAGTACCTCCTCTACACTTCATCACCCTTTTTCGAGAAGCTAAAAGCAAAATTGGATTTGAAAGTCTAAATGAAAGTTATATACGTATGAAATATATTTCCAAAACATATTGAATCACCCGAAACGAAGCTCTACAAAAACAGTTATACCAATATTACTAATAACTGTCCCCTCCAAAAATGAGTCTGTTCCCTAACATTTTCTCTTTAAGTTTCTCTTAGTTTTTCAAGTGTAGAACTAAAAATATGGTTCCGTAGGCATCGTAATATATATATATGAAGAACACCGTAGATAATTAATTGACAGAAAAAAATTAGAGACTTACCTCCTTCTAGGTGCTGCCGTAGCTCCTCTCTTCTCCCTCTTAACTTTTTTCTCAATCTTTTAGTGTAGCAAAGAATGAACAATGAAGTTCCTAGTCATCCATACATATATATATATGCCTTTTTGGAAAGTGACACGTGGAATCCCCTAAGGGTGACACGTGTCACACTCTTAGGCAGCCACGTCACCTCATGCAACAATTCACATGCTGCCACATGGCGATGTGGGACCCACCTCAAGTAGGTGTGTCACCCACTTTGTCCAAGTAGGTGCATCAGCTTCTTACTTCCGAGTAGGTGCTACGCCTCCTTCCGCCTCTCCCGTGGGTTCGTAATCTTGTCTTACTTTAGGAGCCTATGTAATCCTTGCTAAGTAAGCTCAACATGTACTCCAGTGGCTTAGTTATGTAAGTCATCCAAGTTGGTAGCTTACGTAAGTAAGTCGAGTCCTATGACTTGTTATTTTGGCCTCTAATTCATTTCAAATCCTTATAGACCTATTTCCAACCTTTACTCTTAAGGGGCGTCACGTCCTCCCTTCCTTAGAGTTAGTTAATCATGTTATAGATAATCTGGGTTATGAGACAACTTTCAAGAAGCTTAAGAAGACGTTCCGAAGCATAAAAGTATGGGGTATAACATATACAATGAACAATGGACATAATGTGTCTCTGGCATATAAATACTTGTAAAATATATAATGTAGAGTTTTGTTGACTCAATAAACCTCATAGTACTTGGTGGATAACCATGAAACTTACTGTTTAGAATGCCTTTGTCATAATATTAATTGAAAGTATAAACACCCCAATTTTGGATAATGAACACATATCAAAGTTGTTTGACACATTTTTGAAATCATGATGGCATGAGGAAGACCATTAGGTACCTTGGAGATTGTACACCCTCACATTGTTATCTCGTACCATGATGATCAATTGGAGATCTCACTTTGTTGGTACACAATACATAGGACTTCATGCCAAAAAAATATAGAATCAAATAGCCTTACATACCTCAATTCTCAATTTGTACCGCTTATGAAGTTCCAACCTATCCTTTAATATGATAATATTTATCTACAAAAAATTCAAGTAATAATGTTACTATTAGCAGCTAACCAACCAACTAGGTATATTTCAACTCATCAAAATAGTAGCCGGGTAGTAAGCCTATAATCCTTCTAATTAAGAGTGTTCTTTCACACATTTTGTCCTCTATAGTTATTTACAAGAATGACCTTCCCCTAAGGTTTGTTGGCACTCCCCATGATTCAATATATATATATATATAACAATGCCTAGCATAGGACGGTCAGTGAGCTTACAAAAACTTTAGCTTTAATGGTGTATCACCACAGCCTATAAATCTGCCCCATAACAGCTTTACCCAATCATTCCCTAAGTCCATCTACAATATCCCATAAATAGATAAATACCATAATATAGTCCTCAACATCCCAAAATAACCAAAAGATTTGAATTCACGACATCACTGTCCCATGAGTTCCAATAAACACACATGTCTAGAATTCTCAAATAAACTAATAATTAGAGTGTGTAGTAGAACCTTATCTTGGCTTCCAACAACTTTAGCTCTCTCCACTTCACATCCTTTGAAGAACTCTCCAATATAGTTGAATCAATATAGGAGAGAAGGTGATCTTGCAGCCGCTTTGGATGAAACAATATGAAAAACACTTAGAACCCTAGTGGGAATCTTTGGGTGGCTATTTCATTTGAGAGAGATATGATCTTAAGAGACTTAAAATTGGATGAGATGAAATGAGATATTTGTATAAATTTTTTGTCCTTAATAGGCTCTATTTAACCACCTCTCTTGTAGTCATTTGCAGCCACCATTTGTCTCTAATTTTGGCCACACATTTAAGTAGGTGATGCACATACTTTTCCATTTTAATTATATCTTGTGGGCTTGGATAGATTGGGCCTTGGACAACCATTATTCTCATTTTTTTCCTTTTTCTTTCACTTACTATGGGCCTTTAATGTAGGCCTCCATATGGCCCATTAGGCAAAGTAGGTGATTCACCTACTTAGTGTTTTTAACTTAGTCCATATACCTTAAGTAGGTGATACACCTACTTGTCACCTACTAGCTTGATTTTGTTAAGCAAGCACCTCACTTATTTTACACCATTTTCCAAATCTTAATTTCTTTATAAGAGCTTAACACAAACACACATGAGCACTTTTGACTTTAATATTAAATACCCCTTTTACTATCTCAAGTTTGAATATTTTTTTCAAGTTTACTTAGTCGTATAAGTGTTGGAATGTATGGGGTAGTACACTAGACTCTCTGAATTTCTATTGTGAAGTCTTTTCCTAATCAATACTTCCCTCCAGGCAAGCAATGGAGACAAGCAAATTCTTAATGTGTGCACTCACTAAGAAAGTCTTTTGAATGAAGAAGTCACAATACATGAAAAAACAAATCATAAATATCAATCCTACTTTTTTCTATTCTAGTTACGTTGTCATGGTTCCCACAAATCTAATTGTGGGTTTATCCTTGCATAATTACGATGAATAATTCAATAAAAATGAATGAAATATGTATTATAAGGCTTAAAAATAAAAATGAATCAAACTCACAATTGAAAAATGAAACTTAGATTCAAATAAACACTAGAACTCGGAGAAGTCAAGTTTGCATTCTTGTCCCAAATCTGTCCTGTCATGGTTGAACAAGGAATCAAAGCTCAAAAAATAGACTTTAAGTCATGTTTGCATCCTCTAAACAATAACTAAAAACGTGTAAGCAATGTCTAAAAGTTTGCCCTAAAAATATAACACAAGAGGGTATTTATAGAAATCTAAAACTAGTCTTAAACAAACTAGGAAACCAACTTGGTTTTGAACTCGATTAGTACTGGACGGGCACCGCCACAGCCAGTGTTGAGCACCATGGCTCGTGGTGGTGTTCCTTGGTGTTTTCCCTAGTATTTTGTGATAGGACACCCCAACACAGCACACATCATAACCAATGGTGTGCACCATTGCTCGTGGTGAGGCCCTTTATGTGTGCCTTAGCCATTTTGTTAGTTGCTTCTCCTAGTTGCTTAGGACGGTTGCCTTCACGGGTAGTGGTATGCACCAAGGACCTTGAAGGGTCTCGTGGTGTTCACCCTTAATCAAGAAAATCTGGATTAGTCTCCAAACATCCAAGCCAAGGTCCTTCAATATGCGGTGAAGTTCGTTCTTTGAGTTCTCCTTTCAAGTTGTCGCAAAACCTTGCCAAGCTCAAGTTACTTCGTCACTTCATCACTTCTTGCATATTTTGTTCTCCTTGTGATCTCTCTTCAACACCAGGTTGCCAACTTACTCCAAGATCATCAAATCTTCACATAAACTAAGTCAAAGATCACCAACCCAAGCATACTTCACTTCTTGCATATTTTATTTTCCTTGTGATCTCTCCTCAACACCAAACTGCCAACTTACTCCAAAATCATCAAATCTTCACATAAACCAAGCCAAAGATCATCAACCCAAGCGTACTTCAGTTTCCCTAAAAACTAACCAAAAATACATATCAAGCTAACAAAACGTGCTTGAGAACTTACAATAATTCCTTGATTTGAGCATCGTAAATGTTATCTTTTAGATACACATCAAGAACCTATCTCTTACGATGACCTCGAGTGAAATGAATTCACCTTGCAACCAACATTTCTAAGCGAAGATCAACCAAGCTTGTAAAGCTCTTGACACTCATCAAGAGTTTACAATCTCAATATTCAAAATAGTCTAAGGAAAATAAAGACTAAAGCTAGCTATTTATAGTCTTGGACATTTATTACAAAAATACCCAAAAGTGGCCTAAAATAGACAATAGGGTGAGTTGTAGCATCCTCAACGAAGGGTTATGCGAGTCACTTAATAATTAGACGAGCTAACCCTGGAATCCTGATTCCTTGAAGTTCATTCTAGTCAATTTTGCGGGCTCAGAGGCCATTTGGTGACACACCAATTGGGTGGCCTAGCTCACTAAATGCAGCAGCCTTTTCCACTATTTCCTTAATATTTGGCAAGCTCAGGAGGGTGTTCAATGAGTCGCCCATTGGGTAGTCTTCCTTATGTAGCATCCCTTCTATCACTTTTCCATGCGATCTTCAATACATGAAAATATTTCTTTTTCATTAACACAAGCTCAAGGACCTCTAGCTTCATGAACGATCCTTGCATCCTTTGAAGGTCATGATCTTGACTCCATGCAAATAGCCCTGGTGCAATCCGGATTGCATCAAGTTGTGCCACCTTTTATGTCAATAAAAAATTTGACATTGAACAAGGATTTCCTCGCTTAGTCATTAATTATAAATAATTGAATACTGCCCTCCATTGGATTAGGAAAATTCAAATTGATCCAAGATTGATACAAAACTGCTTTTATAGTATTATTTAAGCTATATAAATAGAATGTCATGCCCTTTGGACTAAAATATGCTCCTTCCGAATTTCAAAAAAAAGAATGATATTTTCAATCCTTTTTTAAAATTCATTGTAGTCTATATTGATGATGTCTTAGTATTTTCCATAAACATTAACCAACATTTCAAATATTTTAGAGTCTTCTTCAATGTTATCAAGGAGAATGGCTTTGTTTTATCAAAAAATAAGTATAGTCTCTTTCAAATTAATATTAGATTTTGGGACATAATATACAACAAGACACTATTGTCCCTAACGAACAATCCATTCAATTTGCTTATAAATTTCTTGATCAAATTTTAGACAAAACTCATGCCTCTGCATTCAAAATAGTTGAAATAGATGCATCAAAAAATGATTATGGAGGTATCTTAAAATAAAAATAAATGAGAAAGAGCATATATATATATATATATATATATATATATATATATATATATATATATATATATATTATAATCATGAATATAAATATTTATTGACTAAAATATCCACTAGATGTTGATTTACTTAATTTCTCTTTTAAGTTAAAATTTCCTCCATCTAAAACATTACTAATGGGTATAAATACAATTTTGTACTAGGACTAAACAAAATATATTTATATTAGTACTAAGTTTATTACATGATATATATTATCCTATTAATACTAGGAGCTTAACATTAAATCTATTTCAAGTAAACTTTGAGTAGAAAATTTCTACATATTTTATAATTTTGGTTGACCAAAATATCTATTAAATATTGAACAAATTTTATATCCTTAATGAGTAAATATTTAATAGTTAGAACTTTAGTTTATTTCAAAGTCCTATATATTTGCATAATAATTAAATATAAATTATTTTAAGAAAAATAGTAAGTAACAATTTTGTCTATTATAGAAAAATAATAAATGATAATTTTATCTATTACAGATTCTTTCAATGAAGAAAACATATTCAGTGAATTGGATTCTGGTAAGATCTCGGGTCAAGTGTCAAGGTTAGGTCTCGAGTTAGGTGTCAGGGTGGGGTTTCGTGTCAGGTGTCGGAGTCAGGTTTCAGATCGTAAGTTGAGGTGAGGTCCTAGGTCAAGTATCAGAGTAAAACCTTAATTGATTGTCGGGGTCGAGTGTTGGAATTGAATCTCGGTTCAAAAGTCAAATCTTGTGGTGGGTCCTAATTAAGAAATCAGGTCCCAAATTAAGAGTTGGATTCGGGTTCTAGGTTGGAAGTCAAGATCGGGTCTTAGGTCGGGATTCGGGGTCGGGTATTAGATTAAGATTTTAATTCAAAAGTCAGGTACAGGGTCTGATGTCAGGGTTTTTTCTTAGGTTGAAAGGTGGGCAGGGTGATGAGTCAGAAGTCGAGGTTGAATCTAGCGTCGAATGTCTTGGTCGGGTGGGGTCAGATCTCAATTCAAAAATTAGTTGTAAGGTCGAATCTTAGGTCAGATGTTGGGTACCAATCTGAGATTCGCATCTAGTCCTAGGTTGGAAGTTGGTTTTGAAAGTCGAGTCCTGAATTAGTGTCAGATGTCAGGTGTCAAGGTCAGATTTTGAGGTCAATTTTTTGAGTCTAGTCCAGGGTGGAATGTTGGGATCGGGTCTCGGGTCAGAACTCGGGTCTCGAGTTGAGTCCTGAGATGAGTGTTGGATTGGGTCCTGGATCGGAAGTTGGGGTCGAATCTTGGTTTGGAAGTAGAGTCCCGATTTAGGTGTCGGGTGTCAAGGTCGGATGTCAGGGTTGAGTACCGAGTTGGGTATTGGGATGGGACTCTAAATTAGTCATCCGATTTCTTTTTTGTATGATCATTAATAGGGAGTAACATGCAACACACCTTCATAGACACTAGTATATATTAAAAGAGTGAAGGTCCTTAATAATGTTATTTGAACTTTTTTCCCTTTATTAAAAGACTCTGCTTTAGACAAAATCTTCTTTTCACCATTTTCCTTCAATTATTATTTAATCTTTTATATATTTAGTTTTAAGATTAACTTTTGGATTATGATTTCTTTGTACCAATCAATATTATTGATGTTATCTCTTTAAATTTTCAATTTAGATTTAGTATTCACTGTAGTTTTAGGACTATTCTACCAAAGCTCTCACTTTATGTTAAGGGCTATTCTACTAAAACCGGCGTAGGCTACAAAGCCAAAATATAGGTTTAAGTATTAGTATTTAATGACACTTTAGTTTTAAGTTTACTTATGCTATTTTAATCAAGAAAAGAGTACTTGTGTTGCTATGGTTTTTGGTGTTCTTAGGGATACACATTATATAACTACTCTGTACTAATATTTTTCCAAAAGGGAACTTGTTCGATGAACCAATTATGTTCTCACTTTTGGTTAGCATGATTTTGCACTGCATTTGTCCATTTAATTGAAAGTTATTTATCCGTATTAGATTGTAAATAAAATTCTATAATGAGAATATGAGATGGTCGATGTCTTCTTTAATTAAAAAAAATAGGGAAGCCAAAAGGGAGTTTCATAACCCAAAACTGGGCCATGAGGGTACCTATGTAATATCTTAGGCATTTGATGGTTAAAATATAATATAATAAGGTTAAACATTGCAAAAATGGCCTTGGTAGATTTTTAGGTAAAGTATTTCTATAATAACCTCTAAGGTCATTTGTGTGCTTTTGCATGTTCTTATAATTATACCCTTCCCCATAGCTTCTTTATACTCTTTGATTGATGTTGGTATGGGTGGCACACTCCTCGAGGTAGTTGGGTGAGCTTGGTGTTAGTTTTTCCCTTTTAAAAAGGTTTAAAGTGAAATAGTTGACTTTAGTCAACATCTAGAGATGCGATCGTTGTATGGGAATTCTGACAATTTGATCAGCTCCGAAAGGTCCATTTTGGCCTAGAAGGAAGATTGGCTCGAGTTTTCGGAGTCTTCAATTTGAGTTTGTGTTACACCCCACATCTTTGAACTCGGAATGTCCCTTAAGTTACTTAGAAGCTAGCATGTGAGCCACTTAAGTTACGACACTATCAAACGGCTCTAAGGAAGGGAGAATGTGATATCCCATACTAGAAAAGGTTGGAGATGAAATCATAAGAGTCCGGAAGGAATTGGAGGCCAAGTAATAAGTCATAGGACTTGATTTACATATGTAAGCTACTAAGTTAAAAGTCATATGCACTTGAGCTACTTAAGTATATATCAAACTTACGTAGCACGGATTACATAGGTACATAAAATAAGACGAGATTACGAGTCCACGAGAAAGGGAAAAAAGACGACACGTGGTAGCCAATGAAGAAGCGACACATGGCAGCACCTCAAGCAAGAAGGTGACCCACCTGCTTGGGGTCAAGTAGGTGACCCACCTGCTTGGGGGGGTGGACCCCACTGCCATGTGGCAGCCCATAGTTGGTAGCATAATATGATGGCCCAATAGGGGCTGGACACGTGTCACGTCTTGGGGTTGACACGTGTCACACCCTAAAGCCACATATATATGTTGATATATATCATATACTTCAGTTATCCATCAAAACATCAGCCAACATAGAGAAAAAAACGTGAGGGAGAGAAATAGAGAGGCAGCCATGGTTCTTGAAGATTAAAGGTTAGTTTTCCAATTTTCTTCCATGAATTAATTATATATGGTGTACCTTAAGTACGTGGATACGTATATATGTATTTTAAGACCTTCATGGAAGTAAAACTCCAGCTTTGCAATTGGAATTTGGAAGAGAAAATAAGAGAAAACGCTAGTTAACAAACCCATTTTGGGAAGGGACAGTGGTTAGTAATATTGGTATAACTTCTTGTGTACAGATTCGTTTCAAGTGATTTAATATGTTTTGGAAAGGTATTTCGTGGGTCTATAACTTTAATTCAGACTCTAAAATCCAGTTTTACATGTATCATCTCGAAAAATGGTGATGAAGCATAGAGGAGGTACTGCTCAGATTTGGTTTTGGAAATTCTACACGGACAGCTGTAAGTATTTTGGTCATATCTTTTTGTACAAAATTGATGTAGAGATGATTCGGAATTGTTTGCGACCCTAAGACACATGTCTATAACTTTTATGAGGACGTAAATCCTATTTCCCTCCATTACCCCTTCGAAACGGAGCGACAAGGTAAAACAGTAAGTTGTCCAGATTTCACATTTTGGATAGTTTTGGCGAGTTTGACAAGTTTAAAGTAAGGTAAGGCCTTTCCTTTTAAATTGGAGTTTATGGTATTGTTATATGGTGTATTACACCCCTTGTATGCTGCTGGAAGTTTAAGAATGTTGTAGAAATGCTCGACGTTCGAAATAAACTAAATTGGAGTCGCTAGAGGTGAATTGTCATCGAAATAAAGTGTCGTTCTTGTGAGTTGCTGCTGCAGGGGTGTGGCTTGTTGTTGCAGGGCCTAAATATGTCTTAATGTGGGTTAGGGTGCTGCTGGTAGAAGCCAAATGACCCTTCGTTACGTATAATTAAAGGCGTCACAAAATAAAGGCTAGACGCTCTATTTTGATATCGTATTTTTGAATAAGTCGTTTGGAGTTTATGTTGTATATTGTTGGTATGAATTGCTGCAGGTTGTTGTTGTTGGTTAGCTGTAGGTCTTAGGGACCTAATTGGAAATTTGGATAGGGCACATTACAGGGGAGGTGCTGCCCAATTTTCGTCGATGCCTTAGCGAATAACAAAACTAGTCGGGGAAACGACTAAGGAAATAGATTCCATTGATACTAAGGTGTAACCTAAGATGCTGGAAAGTTAAGAGGGGTTGATATTTATATTACTTTCATGTTGAATAGGTTCAAAGGACGGCGAGGCAAGCAGGATAAGAAATAATTCAGACAAGGTATGTAAAACTTTCTCTTGGCATGTTTTGGTATAAGTTCGTACAGCTATCTTTCTTTCCTTTTGGCAAGCTTTAGCCTTAAGTGAATTGTGTCTGGAATGTGGGGATAATTCCATTCCGAAAACTCCAAGTATGCCTCATAACCCCTATCCACTGCTTAGTATTGGAATTTTTGCAAGGATTGAGTATTGCCTAGTAAGGCTTCTACGTGTTAAACAGTAGTGTGTGGAAAGCTATCTCTCATTTCCCTTGATACGTATTTGGTACAAAAGTGAGATTATGATGCCATAATGATTCACCGAGCCCCATGATGGGCCGGGTACGAAATATGTGTATGCAGATCCCCTGAAGGAAAGTACAAACTACATAAAGCTTATTCTCTTTCTTCTTTTGGGCATGCCTTTGTCTTAGTTGTAAGTTGAATATGATCTGAGCTCTAGGGTAACTCTATTCTCGAACATCTCTTATTTACTTTTGAATATTGAACTCCTACGGTAGCCGAACTATTTCCCCGGAAACTGTTATATGCTAAAGAAATAACAAATATACAGGCTCCAAGTCTTATAGACTATATGTTAACAAATGTTTCTGGTTCCATAAGCGATTTGGCTTTACTTTAGTACATGTCTAGGAGCCTCGAGATTATAATTGAGACAGCCCATAATGGCATTTAGAGGACACTCGAGATGACTACACCGTTACTCGGGTCCTCAAACAAAAGCTTAACTTTCTTATTCTGTCGAGTCTCTGATAATGATTTAAATTGCATATAGTTACTCACTACTCTACTCGTGTATATCGTAACACTTCTTTCCTTGAGTCCCGGGCCAGGATATGTTCTCGTGCACAGTTCACTGCATTATTCCCTGAGTCTCTCAATAGAGGGTCAGGATACGTGTATAGATATATGATGATGTGTTGTAATAAGGTGGTGATGGCACTGGGGCCATGATGGTTTTACAGAGATGATTTTACCGAGATGATTCACCGGACCCCCGAAAGGGCCGGCTATATGATATGACTCGAACATGCATGTTTTTGTAATTCACAAAGTACAGGTACAGGTTTCTAAATTGATATCTTATCCCCTGTTTTTGTATCTCAGATATTCTTCCAGTTGTATTATATTATGTTTTACATACTCAGTACATATATTGTACTGACCTCCTTTCTCGGGGGGCTGCGTTCATGCCCGCAGGTACATATACAGATTTTGGGAGTCCGTCAGCTTAGGATTCCATGCAGCTCAGTTGGAAGAGGCTCCATTGTATCGGGGCCTAGTTTTTGGTACTGTCCACAGATGTATAAAAATTATTTCATCCATTCAGTGGTACGGCGGGGGCCCTGTCCCGCCATATGTTGTCATTCATATGTTTAGAGGTCTGTAGACATGTATATGTGGGTTGTGTATGTCAGTTTGATTTAGCTGGGTCTACATGATATATGATATATGTTATTATGTTATGGCAGCCTTGTCGGCTTGCGTGCCCTATCCGGTTGTGGTACAAATGAAAAGGGCTACAGGTTTATGAAAATGTTATCGCCCAGTGGGGCTCTGTTACATGATATTGTCTTATTTATGATTCAATGTGACCTCAGCTAATAGATATATGTACGGGGGGTCCAGGTCGGACCCCAGTCGCGGCCTACGGGGTTGGGTCATGACAGAAGTGGTATCAGAGCAGTTCGTCCTTGGAGTGTCTGCAGACCGTGTCTAGTAGAGTCTTGGTTATTGATGTGTTGCGCGCCACATCTATAAACAGGAAGCTACAGGACATTTAGGATGTTACCTTTCTTCTACATCTGAGATCGTGCTATAGATCCGAGTCATAGGAAAATTCCTTATACTAACCTTGGATCTTAACAGAAGGACGACACCAATAGAAGGAGGTAATTGACGACATGGAAAGTTACGAAGCATGCAGGTAAGTAAAGTAAGGCCACGGAAGATATCCGTCGGATAAGGTATTGAAATATAAAGTTGAAACCTGAAATAAAAGCAGACAGAAAGTGCAACAGATGCAGTTTGAAGTTGGACATATGAGGTAAGTCCAATATTTTTATATTATTGTTGACGTTGAAAGCCCTGTGTAGCTGCGATAAAAAAATGACATTGAAAGACCTGTGCGGCTGTGATATGATATGTAAATATATATGTTGGCCCTGTGAGGCATTGTTGGTATTTTCTGCGTGTAGGTTTTGGGATAAGTAAGAAATGTAGAGGAAACTCTGCCGAAATTTTCCAGAACAAGGAAAAGGAAATAAAGCATAGATTTTTGAGATGTCTGAGGAGTTCATACCAAGTACCCCTATTGTGTTCAACTAAAGCTGTAAGAGGTACCCTTTAGGTGGTCGACAAGGGGCACCCTTTTCACTCGAAGAATTTTATTTCGGAGGAACAAAGGCTTATTTAAGTAGTAAAGTTCAGATTACGGTATCTCCAGTCGTATTTGTATTGTAGGAATATACACAGAGGGCCCAGAATGAAGGATAAGATGTCCCGCAAATGAGTTTCACTCTTTTGAAAAAAAATACCAAGCCCTCAACTCCTAATTGTAAATTAGATGAGTTGTTCATAACTCGAGGATAAACTCAGAAGGAGACCAGGTAGGTCAAGTACTAAAAAAAGTACTGTGATGTTTAAGAGGTTCTGATTTCTTCCAACAATGGTTGGAAAATGATGTACGATAATAGTTTATAATTTTCCACCGACTAATTGGGGAAAGAACTTCTAATAGAAGCACCTCAAAGAGATGTCAGGAACCAAATATATATACGAGTTAAAAGGGGGATATGTAAGTATGAACTGAACAGTGTGATATAAGTATGCAGGGATAAATTGGAACCACTAGTAAGACGCACTTAGTACGCGTTGCCTAAGTTAAAGGCCTACATTGAGAACGCAATAAGAGCATGGGGCTTAAGATACAAAGAAATGACGCGTGTACACAATGTCGCCCCAAAAATAGTGGAATCCTTAAGGGACGAGGATGGAAAACTTAAGGAACAAATGACGTAACTTTTATTCGCCCCAAGAAGAAAAGGATATAGGTTGGGACAAAACCACTATTTCGAGAAAACCTAGAATAGTTATCGTCGGAATACTAGCACTACCTAATTGAGATTGGAACAACTACAGGTGCTAAGTAATTCTTTGAAAAAGAAAAAGTAGAAGGTGGCCTTGGACGAGTTGTTCCCTGGGTCACATTGTTCAAGTACTGATTAGTAGATAAGACATCACGTTAGATATGGAAAGATTCTCGTCGCTTCGTAATTTAATCAAGGCTCCATACGCGGATAGTCAGATTATAAACATGCAGATAAACGAAGACATGATGCGGTACCAAATTGATTGGTGAAAGGAATTGGACAAAAATTTAGACTGGACATAGAGACGTAGAACAAATTACAAACAGAGGAAAGTGCGGGTACCCCCTACAGGGGGGAAGTTAATGAGAAAATGGCAAAGGTAGGAGGAGGCAATTGATATAGCAATAAATGTGAGATAGACGTCTAAACTTCGATAAGATATCTTGCTAAACCAAGTTGGAAAGGTCCAGAAATTACCAATAATTGGATGGAAGCCGGAATGCTACATAAGGTAGCGTTAAGAAGTTTGTGACGAGACCCTAAACAACATAACACTAGAAGGCGGCTGCGTATAAAAATAGAAGAATGTACCAATGAAAGGATATCGAATAATTCAAGAGACACTACAAAGGATAACGACACTATGTTTGACCAAAAGCGAAAATGTTGGTTATAGAGTTAGTCGCAAATGATGTTGCGATAGATAAATAACCAAAGAAAAAGGAATAGAAAGCCTCCTATGGTAGAAAATAAGGAGAACACAAAGTGAATAAAGGATCGTGGAGCAAAAGGACTACGCCGATACTAGATGCAAGATAATAGACGAAAGGACAAGGCAAAACATAAAGACTCGCGAGACAACGCTGAGGTAAATCTGGAGCTAAGTTGAGTGCCCGCACCTCGTGGAAAAGGTTACAATGAAACGCGACACAAAGACTTCCCATGGAGGTCACCCATCCCGATATTACTCTCGCCCCAGCACGCTTAACTTCAATATTCTGATGGAACTTAATGCGTTAGTGTTGGTGTGATCGCGCGAGATGGAAGAATTCGAACTAATGACGGAGAAACGATATGAGATTATGTACCTAGAGTATTATAAGATACGTTAAGGAAATTGTAACAAGGGCTTAAGAAAAACAAGAAGGATTAGCTAATTGCTAATTGACGACACACTCGAATGCCACAACTCGTCAACATAGAGATAGTTAATGAGAGGGAAACCGCAGAATGGCTATATGGGCTAGTGGGCGAGGGAATTTTGACACCACTTGGTAGCCAACTCTGAGGGCGACAAAGCAGGATCCAAAAGATCGAACACTAGTTAAAGTTCTGAAAGAAGTCGAGAAGGACTATACGAGGCTAACGGCTCCCAAATTATCCACGTCATTATGCACCCATTTTATACTTGGTAAGAATAGGGTGCTATATAAGTTGTTGTGCTTAGGCTAAGGAATCAGCCCATTTGCTTCCAATCAAGAGCACCTATGCTGCTGAAATTAGAGGGAGTTATAGAACATGGAGAATGGTAAGGTTCCGTGAGGTTTCCTCTTCTAATATCCAGATAAAGGGACTTTAATTATAATTAACGCCTTGAGATCAGTCCAAGAAGAGGTCAGGAGCACAGACAGGTCTTAGTATCGCATTTCTCCCTCGAGCTACTAAACAGACTGAACGCACTATTAGACGCTAGAAGATATGCCACAAGCCGGGAGATTAACTTCGAAGGTAGCCGGAATGATTATCCATTACTTATCAAGTTGCCTACAATAATAATTACTACTCTAGTATTCCAATGGCCTCGACATGATTAAGTAAACTATTGACTAAAAGCCCAGAGTCGGCAGGAATGACATACAGATAATCGACGTCGACATACAGAGTTCAAGATGATGATTGGATGTTCATCATAGGGTCACCTAGAAAAGGAACTTGACCCAGAATATGTTAGACAGTATCAAGTTACTCATAATGTGGGCAACGTGGCTGGTAAGTTAAGCTTACCACCTCAGTTGGAAACTATACGCCCAGTCCATTAGATACTGACGAGTTACCCAGGGTATATTCCATAAATGAGGTCCAGTAGATGGAATCCTAGGAGGAAAATCCTACCACCATCCTGGATCGGCAAACTGGAAGATTGTAGACTAAAGACGTATCTTCCGTCAAGTTACGGTGGATAAACCAAAACCAGAAAGAGGATGATCAGGGAACTGAAGAGAATATGGAATACAAGTATTTGCACCTGTAACCGATGTCTACAGGTAACTCCAACTCTTGAGAACTCGTATGTTAATAATATAGATGGGAATGGATGTGATAGCATAAAGGAAAGGAACCCCTCTATAATTTATATAAAGTCTTACAGAAGGTTGCATTTAACATTCGGGGACGAATGTTCTAAAGGGGGGAAGGATGTTACACCCCACATCTTTGAACTCGGAATGTCCCTTAAGTCAAAGGTCACTAACCTTAGAATTACTTTCATGTTAAATAGGTTCAAGAGATGAAGAGGCGAACGTGTTAAGAGTAATCCGTAAGAGGTATGTAAAGCTAACATTTCCTCCTTTTGGCATGTTTTTGGCATAAGTATGTAAAGCTATACTTCTCTTCTTTTGGCATGGTCTTTGTGAAATAAATATATGAATTTGTTTATGGTTCCAAGGAAGTTCCTATTTCTAGAGATACTAGGATGGCCAATTTCTTAATTTCCAAAGGATATTTTATTACGCTTTGATGCGAGTATATAATTTTAGAAGTTCCATTTTGATGTAATCCATAGTGACTTTCAGAAGGTACTTGATATGATTCTTGTCTTCATTTTGAATGATATCTTATTTTAATTATTCCATTGAGACCCATAATATATTTTAAAATATAAAAACGATTTCAGAAAGACAATTTTGACATAGACCATCGTGACATCTGAAAGACATGCACAATGATTATGGCTCAATTTCTCCTATATGACTTGGCATCGGAGTTACGCTATCGAGTCTCTGAAAATGTTTTGTATTTTATATTTATTTAGTTTCTCACTACTCCACTCGTGGATGCCTCAATGCTTTTTTCACTAAGCCTAGGCCATGATTTGTTATCATGCGTACTTCTCTACATTGTTCATTGTGCCCCGATGTGAGGGGGAAGGTACGACCTGTACATGGGATTTATGGAGTTATGATATATCATGTACACATATGATATGATATGATATGATATGACCATCTAATATGATATGATATGTTATGGAGATATTCCCTACTCTGGACTTATGATGTGTTGTGGCGCCAATGATGGGGCGGCGACCACAATTTGTTCACTGAGTCCCATAATGAGGCCAGATATGGTATATGTTTTCTGCATACATTATCTGTGGTTATGAGAAGTATTTTGGTATTCTAGATATTTTGCTCATTTCTGCACCTTCTTTTCTAGTAATGGACTTACTTATTACAGTCTATGTTTTACATACTCGGTACATTGTTAGTACTGACCCCCTTTCTTTGAGGGGGGTTGCATTACATGCTCGCAGGTACAAATGCTCGGTTTGCTGATCCGCTCGCCTAGGACATCCACCCTGTTGGTTGGCAGTGCTTCTTTGTTTGAAGCCCTATTTTGGTACTAACTTTTATGTTGTACATTTGTACATGTTGGTTAAGGGTACAATGGGGCTCTGTCTCATCATATGACTAGGCTATTATTCTGTAGAGTTCTGTAGACTTGTGATGTGAGTTATGTATATATGTTTTGGGCTTTGTGTTCCGTGATGGCCTTAACGACCCTCTTGTGTTATATCTATTCTCATGTGCTCTCTAACGACCCTTTTTTGACTCCTACTTTTGTCTATTCTGCTAACACACTAATTGGGCTAAGGGTACGTATGGGTGCCCAACTCGGGTGCCAGTCACGGCCTATGGAGTTGGGTTGTGACAACTTAGGACAACCTATGGGGGTACGTAGTTATAGGACTAGAGGTTATTACTAGAGACTCCCTTACCAGGCCTCCACCTCAAGATCTTCTCAGTGCTAAGTCAAATCCCAATGGAATAGATAAAGTCAATTATCAAAATATAATCATTAGGAAAGGCAATAAAAATCTACCAATCCACATCATAAAATCATATAAAAGTAGCTCCTTTCAAATCATGATTCATAACATAGTTCATATATACACCTACCTTTCTAAGAATCTAAATCATGATTTCTTTAATATTGTAAGAAAACCTTTCACAAATCATTGACACTTGCTCAAAAGCATCATTGAAACATACACCATCATTTTCATAAAATATACATAAATCCTTCATCAATTTCAGAATCATAATTCATAGTTCATAAATGAAAATTATAAGTATAATGCATGGGTTCATATGAAATTAATTGTAAATCATATATCTTAGTAAATTCATACATAATAAAGTATAATAACATCAATTGAATCAAAATAAAAAGGAACCCATGAGATTTGACATAAAACCCTAATTGAGAGATTTTGGGACCCAACGGATGAAAGGAATCCATTAGTGAATTCACACATACCATGATAATCAAAGCCCTAAAATCAATCTCTAGCAACGGAGACTTGAACTTGACCTTGAAACCCTAGTTTGATCCCTTGAGAGAAAATTTTTATATAGAAGATTTTGTGTAGGAGAGTTTGCGAGGGAATGAGGGGGATTTAAAGGGATTGGGTAGTTATAGGTAAAGACATAGGGCCAAAACAGTGTGGTTTAGGTATTAAAAGAATGGAGAAAGTCTAAAATACCCGTGACTTAAAAGTTGTCAAAGTGACCTTCGGAGAGGACCTACAGTCCGTGGGTCCTCCTATGACGCGTCAAAGTCCCTTCATAGAACTCATGTCCAAAAACTAATGTCATTGGTAGTCGATCTATGACTTCCATCTATAAGTCTTCAAATGGGCTCGTAGACTCCTCTCATCCTACATACCCAAATTCTAATTTCTCATAATCTCTACCTATAAACCATCATGTGGCTTGTAGGTCCTGCAAACCATCCTGTAGGTCTATAGGAGAAAATCTAAAACACTGAAATTAACCAACCCTCAGGACCTTTCCTACGAGTCCCATCTATAGACTATAGGTTGTTATACAGTTCGTAGATCCCAATCATAAATCCACCTATCAAATTTCAAATTTTTCCCAAGTGTTGGATTCCTTCTACGACTAACTCCTATGGTCCATAGGTCCTTGTATGGGTTGTAGGTAGACTCATACAAACTGGCACTAGAATTGTGTTGCAACCTTTTTCCCTTTTCTTTAGGCTTTCGAAGTTTTGGGGTCTTACAATATCTCCCCCTTGGAAACATTCTTCCTCAAATGAGACTCACCTAGCATGGATAGAGTAGGAAAAGAGAGATAACAACCCAACATGAACAAAAACATATAAAAATACATAAAAACCAAAGAGTAATATATTACAAGCTAAATCATAACTTTAAAATCAAATTCATGAACATGAATGTATATGGAAACATGAGAATAACTGAAACATATGAATCCAAAAGAGTGAACATGAGGAAACTTAATACCTCAAGTTTAAATTGAGGGAAAAAGATGAGGATAATGAGACATCATATCAGCTTTGGCCTTGTATCAGCATAGGACTTTTATTGACTTTGGGCATTTTTTAACCTCTCTCAAATGAGTCTAAATTTATCCATAGCTTCACATACCAACTCAGGCCCTATCAAAGTGACCTCACCAATCTCAAACTATCCAATAATACCATAGAGACCCTCAAACAGAGTCATTTGAATGCTCGAATAATAACTTTTATTATAGGCAAACTCAATCAATTGTAGATTTTAATCCCAATTTTCTTTGAAGTTAATCACATAAGCTCTCAACATATTCTCCAAAGTCTGATAGTTCACTCGGCTTGACCATTGATTTGAGGGTAAAAAGCTATACTAAGCTTTAACTTGAGTACCAAGACCCTTTGGAAATTATCTCCAAAACTAAGAAGTAAACTAAATGCCTCAGTCTAAAATGATAGACAATAGAACACCATGCGACTTAGCTAACTCTCAAATATAAAGCCTAGAATAATGCTCAGTTGAATAAGAAGTCTTAATGGAAATAAAATATGCTGACTTAGTTATACGGTCCACACACACAAATAGAATTATGTTACCTACGAGTATAAGGTAAACATGTGATGAAGTCCATATTTAAGTCTTCCAACTTCCAAGTAGGAATCTTCATGTCTTGAGATAAACCTCCAAATGTTTATGTTCAGAAAGGTAAGTGACTATATATTTATGTTATAATCATGATTTTCAAGGATCCATTCTTATAATGTATTTTATGATAAGGACTAGTTAATTTACCTTTTCTAATGACTATGATTTTATGTATTCCATTGGGATTAACTTAGCACTGAGAAAACTTTATGGTGAGGATCCACGAGGGAACCCTAATAGTAATCCTTAGTTCCAAAACTACGTACCACTATTGGTGCCCTTGTTGGCTTAGATAGTAGATCCATATATAGCTCAGGTTTATGATTATACAAAGTCTACCTTGACAAGTAGCCTCTCTCTTCTCAGTATGGGAGTTACATCAGAGTTCATGTCAAAATTTACATGGTCTTACATGTCGGTTAAGACTATATCCCATAGTGTAAAGTATGTTCTCTTTAAGCTCTTTCTTATGTCTTTTCAAATGATGCTTTGACCATATCATGTGATTTTATGATTTACTCCCATGATTTCAAGAATATTGGTTATGCATCTTATGTTCATACATATATGTTGTCATATTATCTTTCATACATGTTTATTGCATACTTAGTACTTTCTGTGTACTAACGCCTACTTTTGCCTATATTGTCTATAATATAGGTCACGATGCTTCTATTCTTCCATGTGGCTAATTGATCTTGTTCGAGAGTTTTCTATTTAGGGTGAGTCTTTATGGTTCAAGGGCAACCCATTTATATTTCTTTCTTGTTTAGACTATCTTCTATTTATTATACGTAGGGTGATCTTGGGCTTTTCCTTTTTACCCAACCATAGTACTAGAGGCATGTTAGACATTGCTGATGTAGTCCATTTATTCGGATATGCTACGTAGATTCTTTCCCTTTATTTGATATTTTATGTTCCGCATTTTGTTCTTTATTGATGTCTTTACTTACCTTATGTATGAGATGTATGTTAAGAGGCTTGGTTGGAGTCCGTCGGGATTCTAATTGTCATGTCACATCTAGGGTCTAGCTTGGATCATGACAAACTTAGTAGCTGAGCACAAGGTTTTGAAGTTTCCTATGGAGTCTAACATACCACATCGATTAGAATCTTGTTCATGGGTGTGAAGCATGCTACATCTATGAATAGGAGGCTATGAGGTATTTTAGGAATTTCCACTTCTTCCATGATCTTATTGTGCGATAGAGTTGAACTTTAAGTTTATTGTAAGACCCCGAAAGTTGCAAGGAAAAACAAAAGAAATGGATGCAGGAAAAATTTATAGAAAACTACTGGTGCGTATATGGATCATTAGTAATGGGGAAATTTGATTTCTGAGATGAATTGAGTTTACGAGCCGTAGGAAGGGTGACGAGTCATAGAAATCACTAGTAATGTTTTGAGAAGGAAAATTTTACTAAGTGTGAACCCTACCTATGACGGATTCCTACTATTACACGCCACACTTTTAAACTTAGAATGTCTCTTAAGTTCCTTAGACATTATCATGAGAGCCGGATAAGCTACGACACAATCAAACGACTCTAAGAAAGGGAGAATGTGATACCCCATAGTAGAGAAGGTTGGAAATAGAGTCATAAGGATCCGAAAGGAATTGGAGGCCAAATAATGAATTTTAGGACTCGATTTACCTACGTAAGCTTCTAACTTAGAAGTCTTACATACCAAGCTTTTGTAGCATGGATTACATAGGCTCTTAAAATAAGACAAGATTATGAACCCACGAGGAAGAGAAAAAAAAGACTCATGGCAGCCAATGAGGAAGTGACATATGGCAGCACCTCAAGCAAGAAGGTGACCCACCTGCTTGGGGTCAAGCAGGGTACCCACCTTCTTGGGGTCAAGTAGGTGACCTACCTTCTTGGGGGAGGTAGGCCCCACTTCCATGTGGCATCCCCTCCTTCAATGCATGGATGCGGTGGCCCAATAGGGGCTGGACACGTGTCCCCTTAGGGGATGACATGTTTCACCCCCTAAGACCACATATATGTATGTATATGTAACATATACTTCAGCTTTCATTCATTAAATCTGCAGCAAGCAAAAAAAAGAAGAACTAACCCTAAGTCTAGAGAGAAAAAGAGGACATCTAGGAGAGAAAAAATAGGTACGTTCTAATTTCGCTCCGTAAATTAATTATTTAAGGTATCCTACGGTGATATAGAGGTGTTTAATGGCATAAAAATCCATTTTGGGGAAGCAAAAACGAACTACAAACAGTCCGCAACTTCCAGCATGCTAAAAAGGTTTCCGAGGAGCAATTTTGGCTAGTTTTGAAACTTTCGGGTAAGGTAAGGTTTCTCCTTTAAATTTAGACTTTATGGGGTTTTTATGGAGTGTATTATGTACCTTTTATACTGCTGGAAGTATAAAAAAGTCGTGGAGATTCTCAGCAAAAGAAACAATCAAAATTGAAGTCGTCGTAGTTAAATTGTAGTCGAAATAAGGCGTTGTATGTGTGGAGGCTGCTGCTGGTGGTGTGGTGTGTGTTGCAAGGTATAAATGTGTCCTAAAATATATGGGGTATATTCTTGTGTCAGCCACATGACCCCCGCTTCATACGGTTAAAGGTTTTGCAAATTGGAAAGTAGAAACCTTATTTTGGCGTCGTACTTTCGAGTGAGTCGATTGGAGTTTATATTGTGTAATGTTGCCATGTTATACATATATATGTTCTGATATTTATGTTGTTGGTTGTATTTAGGTATTAATTACATAATTGGGGATTCGGATAGGGCACATTATAGGGGAGATGCTGCCCGATTTCCGTTAACTCTTTAACTAGTTAAAGAACTAGTCGAGAAGACGAATGAGGAAATGAATTCTATGAATATTCGTAGGTAGTATAAGATGATGGAAAGTCTAAGTATGTTGATAATCTTATTTATTTCATGTTACTTAGGTTCAAAGTACGACAAGACGATCAGGATAAAAGGTAACCTGTAAGAGGTATGTAAAGCATATCTTTTCTCTTTCTTTCGGTATGTCTTAGATGTAAGCAGGATATGATATGAGCTTTGGGGGTAATTCCATTCCCATTTTTTGAATATGACTTCAGGACCCTCACTTGCTTGTGAATGTTAAACTTTAAAGTAGTAAGCCACTATCTTCGAGTCTTCGATAGATTAAATAATAACTGGAGTTACAGGCCTCCATCCTTAAGGGCTCCATGGGGACAGACGTCTAGATCTTATAAGCTGTTTGGAAACATTTTGACATATGTCTATAGTTCCTGATGCTTCATATAGTCCTCCGTGACACCTAGCAGGTACTTCAATTAATTCCAAGTGACGGTTTACTTGATGACTTCATTGAGTCTCTGATAATGATTTAAATTGTGTTTTATTTCTCACTACTGTACTCGTGTATACTATAACATCCACTGCATTGTTCATCGCGCCCTCACAAGGGGGTCGGGTACGTATGTATATATGTGATGATGTGTTGTAATAAAGAGGTGATGGTTCTATAGATATGATTCACTGGATCCCTGATAGG
This sequence comes from Solanum dulcamara, assembly GCF_947179165.1. NCBI lineage: Eukaryota > Viridiplantae > Streptophyta > Magnoliopsida > Solanales > Solanaceae > Solanum > Solanum dulcamara. The sequence goes on along the minus strand of NC_077237.1, from coordinate 32,263,608 downwards.
ACCGGCTACATTGTAAAAATTGAGCATGCATGATTTTACTTCCCTAGGTACAGGGTTCTGATTTGATATTTTATTCTCTGCTTCTCTGTTTTAGATATTCTTCTAGTTATGCTAGCTATATTATGTTTTACATACTCATTACCTATGTCGTACTGACCCCCTTTCTTCAGGGGGCTGCATTCATGCCCGCAGGTACAGGTTCACAGTTTAGGGATCCGCTAGTATAGGAGTCCCACTCAGCGGTCTAGAGGTTCTTCATTATACTAGAGCCTAATTTTGGGTACTAAACCTTGATGTATATATTCGTTTTGCTCACGGGTACTGCGGGGGCCCTGTCCCACCTTATGTTACTATTCTTCTTACTCTTAGAGGTTTATGGATATGGATGTGGGTTGTGTGTGTATATGAGTTGTATATGACTTATATTTGAGTTGTATATGAGTTGTATATTAGTGGTATATGAGTTGTAGATGCGTGTATGTACAACTGTGCTGATATGACTTATGAATTAGGGCATTCCCTGTGTTGTGGCGGCCTTGTCGGCTCGCGTATATGTGTACTATAGAATGACCCTATACGTTGTAATAGCCTTGTCGGCTTGTATGTTTTCTTACCTGTTAGTGCATTTTAAGTATAAATAGGAGATGAGTTTTGTGTAGAAGGCAGGGGTACACGTATGTGTCCAGTTAGGGCACCCGTCATGGCCTACGGAGTTGGGTTGTGACAGAAGTGGTATCAAAGCAGTTTTCTCTTGGAGTGTCCACAGACCGTGTCTAGTAGAGACTTGTTTATCGGTGTGTTGTGCACCACATCTATAAACAAGAGGCTACAAGGCATTTAGGATGTTTCCTTTCTTTCATGTCTAAGATCGTGCGATAGAGCCGAGTCATAGGAAATGAAATTCCTCATACTAACCAGTAATTTCAGTAGAAAGACAACATCGATAAAAGAAAGTAATTGACGATATTGGGAGTTACACAGCATGCAGATAAGTAAAGGCACGAAAGATATATGTCAGGTAAGACATTGAAGTGCTATTGACATAGAAAAGTAGACGGGGCAGTTCGAGTTGGACATATAAGGTAAGTCCATCATTTCATACTGCTGTTAATATTAGATGCCTTGTGTGGCTGCGATATGAATGTATATATATGTTGGCCCTGTGAGACATTGTTGGCATTTTCTGCGTGCAGGTTTAGGATAGTGAGAAATACATAGGAAACTCTGCCCAAATTTTTCTTAGAATCAAAAAGAGAAGGAGGTATAGGATTGAAATAGGCCTTGAAAGGTAGTTCCCATCATAATGATAAAAGTTGATAAACCTAATAGTGTGGATGACCCCAAGAAATAAGTTAACTGTTGAATTGATGGTAATAGCAGTTAGGATGATTTTTCCCTAATAAACCTTCATATTTGCAGCGATGTTTCCAAGAAAAGAAACAACCTCCCAGAAGAGCAAGTCAATAGCGGATGAAATGGATCATACCCCGAAGATTACTAGGACTCGTGCCTAGTTTATTCTAGGGATTGTGTTCCGGTCGGCAAGCTCTATTATGCCGCCACTTCCAAAAGGGTCTGGGGTAGCAGTAGTCGCAGAACTTGAGGCCCCAGTATTTGAACCTTCAGCTCCACAACTAGAGCCAGAGGATAGGGCGATGAGAGATGCAGTTTTATTACTGACCAGATTAGTGGCAGGGCAGGCTCAAAGGCATGGGCGAGGGAGAAAGGGGCAATACAGAAGGCAATAGCCCGATAGGGGGTATCACGGAGGTCAACATAAGAAAGCTAGGTCGGCTGGTGATACGGAGAAATTCCAAGGTGGACACCCTCAGCATCACAGTGAATATCCTTCCCAACTAACCTGGAGTGCACCCGATCAGTTCCCAGGTTGGGGATTCGATAGTATGGGATGTTTAGGAGTCGGTCAGAGTTCCAGGGTGCCAGTTCCACAGATAGGCAACAATTTGCGTCAGTCAAGGCCACCTTTTCCTTAGTGTCCTCATTGTGATAGGAATCATTTTGGGAAATGCCGTTATGGGACAGGTGCTTGTTTTACATATGGCCGTCAAGGCCATTTCACGAGAACATGTCCATTTAGCAGTAAGTTTAGTAGTACAACTCCGCCTATGGGGAAAGTTGCGGGTTCTTCTTCTTTAGTGGCTACACGCCCGGTGAGGCGTGGTACTTATATACCAGGGGAGCGTGGTAGAGGCCGAGGTGGACCTTCTAGTTCTAGCGGTCCTTTGAGTTGTATTCATGCCTTACCTAGCAGACAGGACAAAACAGGTGCCACCAAATATGGCTACAGGTATATTATAAATTTTCTTTCAGGATACACGTATATTAATAAACCCAGATTCTACTTTATCATATATGCATCTCCTTTTGTTGCCGGTAGGGCTGGAATGAAGCTCGAATTAACGGACCTATTTGAGGTAACAACAACAATAGGAGCCTTTATTATAGAAAAGCAAGGTGAGAATAGATAGTTGTAAATTTAAAGGTATAAATGGAACGACATGGCAATAGGACAAACCTGTTGTTAGACAAATTTGAGAGGTTGCTGAGAAGGCAAGTATCGGGTGCATGACAAGGGTAAAAGCTTGTGAGGTATAAAGAAGGATTCTGTATATGTGATGCCATCTTAGAAAATAGTGAGATCCTTCAAGGATAAGGAATGTAGGGTTGTGGAACAACCGCTGCACTGCGAAGTCATTAGGAAAAAAGGAGTGGTATCCCTTTGGGAGTAAGATAGTATTATGCCCAAGTTTGAAACATATGTCAGTAGAGTATCAGGTCCCCGGAAGGAGGAATTTGAAATGATGATAAGCACCTTCTACTAGTGTTAAGGTCTCATATGTAGGTAACCTAAGGTATAGGTATGGTACGGTATACTAAAGGTGTTGGAAAAGACTCATACATATTTAGAAGGCTGGAAATAAAAAAACAATGGCATGGCTACACCCTGAAGGAGGGAAGTGTATATGAGATACACAAGCGTAAGGTGAAACCAACCGACACTACAGTGTGTTAATGTGAACACTTAAAACTTCGAAGGAAATCCCATGCTGGAACAAGCTAGCAAGGTCTAAAAGCCAGCGATAATGGATAGAAGCCATGATATCTAAGACCGTGCGGGGAACCATTAATAGAGACCCTAACGAATGGGTGTATATCGAAAAGAGTTAATACAATAGAAGAAGTTAAATCAAATGACCAAAAAGGGACATGGTCTTTGTGGGACTAAAAATCTAACCCTATACCGGTAGAAAGATAACAGGAAAAAGGACAGGGTGAAACATGAAGACTAGTAAGACGATGCTAAGATAAATCTTGGACAAAGTTGAGTGCCTCGCACATTATTGTAGGGGTTGCAATGAAATGCGACATGAAGACTTCCTAGGGAGGTCACCCATCCCAGTATTACTCTTGCCCAAGCACGCTGATGATCGCGTCAATACTGTATGATCGCGCGAGATGGAAAAATCTGAACTAGCAACGGAGGAACGATATGAGATTATGTACCTAGAGTATTATAGGTTACGCTGATTACTAACCGATGGCGCACTTGTATGCCACAGTTCATTAACATAGCACCAGCTCATGATAGGCAAACCACGGAATGGCTATATGGGCCAATGGATAAGGAAATTTTTACACCACGTGGAAACCACCTCAGAGGGGCAAAAAGCAAAACCCAAAAGGTAAGGGTACCAATTGATGTCATTTAAGGAAGGCAGTAAGTAATACACGGGGTCGAAGATTTCACAATACGACCTTGGCTATAAGACTCACTTCGCATTCCATGGGTAGGTGACTCTAGAGGAAATGTTACCTGCAGAGTAACAATATTAACCCATGCCCCTTCAATCAAAGGCTACCTACTCAGTCGAGAAGGTGTGAAATTATAGGGTGAAGGGGGTAGGACCTTACGGAGTCCCCATAGCTACCATCTCAGATGAAGGAGCCCAAGTTACAGTTAACGACCGAAGGTCAGTCCACGAAGAAATGAAGAGGATAGATAAGCCTTCGTACACTACGTTACCCTCAGACTGATGGACAGACTAGGTCAACTAGCTATATGGTAGACGATATATTGCGGGCCTATGTAGTTGGCCCCAAAGGTAACTCAGAAAATTAGCTACCACCTGTCAGGAGTACTTATGATATTAACTATCGTTCTAGTATTCGGATGGCCCCATATGAGATTTTGTATGGCAGATAGTGTGGGTTGCCAATTGGTTGGTTTAGTGTTAGTAAAGCGCAACTGATAGGCCCCGATATAGGCAGTAAAAAAGGTGAAGATTATTCGGGAGAGGGTATTAGCTGCCCCTAGTCGACAAAATTCATATGCAGACAATCGACGTCGAGCTTTGGAATTTCAAGTAGGTGATTGGGTGTTCTTAAAAGTGTCGCCCATAAAAGGACTAATGAGGTTTGGTAAGAAAGGGGAGCTGATCCTGAGATATATTGTCCCTTACCTGATCCTTCATCAAATAGGCAAAGTGACTTACAAGCTAAACTTACCAGCGGACCTAGAAGCTGTACATCCAATTTTCCACGTGTCAATGCTTCGTAAGTGTATGGGTGATCCATCCCGGGTATATCCCATAGATGATATCCATGTCACAAAGGAATTAGCCTGTGAAGAGAAACCTATCGCCATCCTGGATCGATGAATTAGAAGACTGCGGACTAAGGACATAGCATCGGTCAAGGTGTTGTGGCGAAATAGGAATCGTGAAGAAATAACCTGGGAAGCTGAAGAGGACATAAGACACAAGTATCCGTACATGTTCCCGGTATCTACAGGTAATCCCAACTCCTGGAACTTGTATATTAATTATTTGGATGAAAATATGTGTTATCACAATAGAAAGAAACCTCCTTACAATCTATATGAACTCTTAAGGGAAGTTTTATGTAACATTCGGGGACGAATGTTCTAAAGGGGGAAAGGATGTTACACCCCACACTTTTAAACTTAGAATGTCTCTTAAGTTCCTTAGACATTATCATGAGAGCCGGAAAAGCTACGACACCATCAAATGACTCTAAGGAAGGGAGAATGTGATACCCCATAGTAGAGAAAGTTGGAAATAGAGTCATAAGGATCCGGAAGGAATTGGAGGCCAAATAATGAGTCGTAGGACTCGATTTACCTACGTAAGCTCCTAACTTAGAAGTATTACATACCTATGCTATTAGAGTACATACCAAGATTGTATAGCATGGATTACATAGGCTCTTAAAATAAGACGAGATTACGAACCCATGAGGAAGAGAAAAAAAAGACTCGTGGCAGCCAATAAGGAAGTGACACGTGGCAACACCTCAAGAAAGCAGGTGACCCACCTGCTTGGGGTCAAGTAGGTGACCCACCTGCTTGGGGGAGGTGGGCCCCACTTCCACATGGCATCCCCTCCTTCAATGCATGGATGCGGTGGCCCAATAGGGGTTGGACATGTGTCCCCCTTAGGGACTGACACGTGTCACCCCCTAAGACCACATATATGTATGTATATGTAACATATACTTCAGATTTCATTCATTAAATCTGCAGCAAGGAAAGAAAAAGAAGAACTAACCCTATGTCTAGAGAGAAAAAGAGGACGGCTAGGAGAGAAAAAGAGAACGGCTAGGAAAGAAAAATAGGTACGTTCCGATTTCGCTCCGTAAATTAATTATTTAAGATATAATATGGTGATATATCAGTTTTTAATAACATAAAAATCCATTTTGGGGCAGCAAGAATGAGCTACAAACAGTCCACAACTTCCAGCAGATAAAAAGGTTTCCGAGGCGCAATTTTGGCTAATTTTGGCCAATTTCGGGTAAGGTAAGGTTTCTTCTTTAAATTTGGACTTTATGGGGTTGTTATAGAGTTTATTATGTACCTTTTATACTGCTGTAAGTATAAAAAAGTCGTGGAGATTCTCAGCGAAAGAAACAATCAAAATTAAAGTTCGTCGTAGTTAAATTATAGTTGAAATAAGGCGTTATGTGTGTGGAGGATGCTGCTTGTGGTGTGGTGAGTGTTGAAGGATCTAATTGTGTCCTAAAAGATATGGGGGATCTTCTTGTGGAATCCACACGACCCCCGCTTCGTATGGTTAAAGGTTTTGCAAATTGGAAAGTAGAAACCTTATTTTGGCGTCGTAGTTTCGAGCGAGTCCTTTGGAGTTTATATTGTCTAATGTTTCCATGTTATACATATATATGTGCTGCTATTTATGTTTTTGGTTTTCTATAGTTATTAAGGACATAATTGGGGATTCGGATAGGGCACATTATAGGGGAGATGCTGCCCGATTTCCGTTAACTCTTTAACTAGTTAAAGAACTAGTCGAGAAGACGAATGAGGAAATGAATTCTATGAATACTCGTAGGTAGTATAAGATGCTGGAAAGTCTAAGGATGTTGATACTCGTATTGCTTTTATGTTACTTAGGTTCAAAGGCGACAAGACGATCGGGATAAAACGTAACCTGTAAGAGGTATGTAAAGCCTATCTTTTCTCTTTCTTTCGGCATGTCTTAGATGTAAGCAGGATATGATATGAGCTTTGGGGGTAATTCCATTCCCAATTTCTAAATATGACTTCAGGACCCTCACTCTCTTGTGAATGTTAAACTTTAAAGTAGTAAGACACTATCTTCGAGTCTTCGATAGATTAAATAATAACTGGAGGTACAGGCCTCCATCCTTAAGGGCTCCACGGGGACAGATGTCTGGATCTTATAAGCTGTTTGGCAACATTTTGACATATGTCTATAGTTCCTGACGCTCCATACATTCCTCTGTGACACCTAGTAGGTACTATAATTAATTCCAAGTGACGGTTCATTTGATAACTTCATTGAGTCTCCGATAATGATTTAAATTGTATTTTGGTTCTCACTACTCTAGTTATGTATACTGTAACACTTCTTTCATCGCGCTCGGGCCGGGAATAGTAATCGTGCACAATCCACTATATTGTTCATCACGCCCTCACTAGGGGGCCAGGTACATATGTATATATGTGATGATATGATAATGTGTGGTAATAAAGAGGTTATGGTTCTATAGATATGATTCACCGGATCCCTGATATGGCCGGCTATATTGTAAAAATTGAGCATGCATGATTTTACTTCCCCAGGTACAAAGTTCTGATTTGATATTTTATTCCCTACTTCTCTATTTTAGATATGCTTCTAGTTATGCTATGCTATATTATGTTTTACATACTCAGTACCTACGTCGTAGTGACCCTCTTTATTCGAGAGGCTGCATTTATGCCCGCAGGTACAGGTTCACAGTTTGGGGATCTGCCTGCATAGGAGTCCCACTCAGCGGTCCAAAGGTGCTTCATTATGCTGGAACCAGATTTTGGGTACTAAACCTTGATGTATATATTTATTTTGTTTACAGGTACGGTGGGGGCCCTTTACTGCCTTATGTTACTGTTTTTCTTACTCTTAGAGGTTTGTGGATACGGATGTGGGTTGTGTGTGTATATAAGTTGTATATGAGTTGTATATGAGTTGTATATTAGTGGTATATGAGTTGTAGATGACTGTATGTACAGCTGTGCTCATATAACTTATGAATTAGGGCATTCCCTGTGTCGTGGCATCCTTGTCGGCTTGTGTATATGTTTACTATAGAATGACCCTATACGTTGCAACAGCCTTGTGGGCTTGTATGTTTTCTTACCTGTTAGTGCATTTTGAGTATAAACAGGAGATGGGTTTTGTTTAAGGCAGGGGTACAAGGATGTGTTCAGTTAAAGCACCCGTCACGGCCTATGGGGTTGGATCATGACACCTACGATTCGTAGAAATTCCTACGATTCCTATGAAGGACTCGTAGGAGAGGTCCAGAGACTCAGGTTTTCAATTTTTGAAAAGTTCCCAGGACGAGAGGTCCTTACAACCTGTAGGACCTTTGAGGGATCGTACCCCCGAATGGACAAAACAATTCTATACATCAGTGGACAGTATCAAAAACTAGGCCCCGATACAATGGAGCCTCTCCCAGCTGAGCTACAAACAGTCCGCAACTTCTAGCATGCTAAAAAGGTTTCCGAGGCGCAATTTTGGCTAATTTTGGCCAATTTCGGGTAAGGTAAGGTTTCTTCTTTAAATTTGGACTTTATGGGGTTGTTATGGAGTTTATTATGTACCTTTTATACTGCTGGAAGTATAAAAAAGTCGTGGAGATTCTCAGCGAAAGAAACAATCAAAATTAAAGTTCGTCGTAGTTAAATTATAGTTGAAATAAGGTGTTGTGTGTGTGGAGGATGCTGCTTGTGGTGTGGTGTCTGTTGCAGGATCTAATTGTGTCCTAAAATATATGGGGGATCTTCTTGTGGAAGCCACACGACCCCCGCTTCGTATGGTTAAAGGTTTTGCAAATTGGAAAGTAGAAACCTTATTTTGGCGTCGTAGTTTCGAGCGAGTCCTTTGGAGTTTATATTGTCTAATGTTTCCATGTTATACATATATATGTTCTACTGTTTATGTTTTTGGTTTTCTATAGTTATTAAGGACATAATTGGGGATTCGGATAGGGCACATTATAGGGGAGATGCTGCCCGATTTCCGTTAACTCTTTAACTAGTTAAAGAACTAGTCGAGAAGACGAATGAGGAAATGAATTCTATGAATACTCGTAGGTAGTATAAGATGCTGGAAAGTCTAAGGATGTTGATACTCATATTGCTTTCATGTTACTTAGGTTCAAAGGCGACAAGACGATCGGGATAAAACGTAACCTGTAAGAGGTATGTAAAGCCTATCTTTTCTCTTTCTTTCGGCATGTCTTAGATGTAAGCAGGATATGATATGAGCTTTGGGGGTAATTCCATTCCCAATTTCTAAATATGACTTCAGGACCCTCACTTGCTTGTGAATGTTAAACTTTAAAGTAGTAAGACACTATCTTCGAGTCTTCGATAGATTAAATAATAACTGGAGGTACAGGCCTCCATCCTTAAGGGCTCCACGGGGACAGATGTCTGGATCTTATAAGCTGTTTGGCAACATTTTGACATATGTCTATAGTTCCTGATGCTCCATACATTCCTCTGTGACACCTAGTAGGTACTATAATTAATTCCAAGTGACGGTTCATTTGATAACTTCATTGAGTCTCCGATAATGATTTAAATTGTATTTTGGTTCTCACTACTCTAGTTATGTATACTGTAACACTTCTTTCATCGCGCTCGGGCCGAGAATAGTAATCGTGCACAATCCACAATATTGTTCATCACGCCCTCACTAGGGGTCCAGGTACATATGTATATATGTGATGATATGATAATGTGTGGTAATAAAGAGGTTATGGTTCTATAGATATGATTCACCGGATCCCTGATATGGCCGGCTATATTGTAAAAATTGAGCATGCATGATTTTACTTCCCCAGGTATAAAGTTCTGATTTGATATTTTATTCCCTGCTTCTCTATTTCAGATATGCTTCTAGTTATGCTATGCTATATTATGTTTTACATACTCAGTACCTATGTCGTAGTGACCCTCTTTCTTCGGGAGGCTGCATTTATGCCCGCAGGTACAGGTTCACAGTTTGGGGATCTGCCTGCATAGGAGTCCCACTCAGCGGTCCAGAGGTGCTTCATTATGCTGGAGCCAGATTTTGGGTACTAAACCTTGATGTATATATTTATTTTGTTTACAGGTATGGTGGGGGCCCTTTACCGCCTTATGTTACTGTTTTTCTTACTCTTAGAGGTTTGTGGATACGGATGTGGGTTGTGTGTGTATATAAGCTGTATATGAGTTGTATATGAGTTGTATATTAGTGGTATATGAGTTGTAGATGACTGTATGTACAGCTGTGCTCATATAACTTATGAATTAGGGCATTCCCTGTGTCGTGGCGTCCTTGTCGGCTTGTATATATGTTTACTATAGAATGACCCTACACATTGCAACAGCCTTGTGGGCTTGTATGTTTTCTTACCTGTTAGTGCATTTTGAGTATAAACAGGAGATGGGTTTTGTGTAAGGCAGGGGTACAAGGATGTGTTCAGTTAAAGCACCCATCACGGCCTATGGGGTTGGATCATGACACCTACGATTCGTAGAAATTCCTACGATTCCTATGAAGGACTCGTAGGAGAGGTCCAGAGACTCAGGTTTTCAAATTTTGAAAAGTTCCGAGGACGAGAGGTCCTTACAACCTGTAGGACCTTTGAGGGATCGTACCCTCGAATGGACAAAACAATTCTATACATCAGTGGACAGTATCAAAAACTAGGCCCCGATACAATGGAGCCTCTCCCAGCTGAGCTACATGGAATCCTAAGCTGACGGACTCCCAAAACCTGTATTTGTACCTGCAGGCATGAATGCAGATCCCCGAGAAAGGGGGTTAGTACGACATAGTACAACTGGAGGTATATCCAAAATAGAGAAGCAGGGGAACCAATTATCAAATCAGAAACATGTACCAGTACTCTGTGAATCACAAAAACATGCATGCTCAAATTATACATTATAGTTGGCCCCGTCAGGGGTCCGGTGAATCATATATGTAGTATCAGTATCAGGCTCCGTGCCATCACCACCTTATTACAACACATCATCATAGTATCAGTATCAGGCCCCAGGCCATCATCACCTTATTACAACATATTATATAGTATCAGTATCAGGCCCCAGGCCATCGTCACCTTATTACAATATATTATATATATAGATACGGATGCCATCCCTCTAGCGAGGGACTCGGTGAACAATGCAGTGAATTGCATGAATCTGATAACTGGCCCGGGACTCGGAGAAGAAGTGTTACAGTATACACGAGTAGAGTAGTGAGAAACAAAACACAATTTAAATCATTATTTGAGACTCAATAAAGTCATCAAGTGAACCCTCACTTGGGGATCAGGGCAGAAGGTATCTGACGTATACTCTCTAACTGTCACTAAGGACTATGTAAAAAGGAATTTTTGGAAATCTTAGACATATACCAATGTGAAATATCTTATAGCAGTCCGAGCATTGGTTATCTTAGAGCCTTTCTTTTTTACAAACAAGAGCTTAGTCGAATCAATTGTTATACAGTCATATAGAAGACTCGAAGATAGCAGCTTACTACTTTAAAGTTTAAACATTCAAAAGTGAGTGAGGGTCCTGAAGTCATATTCAGAACCTGGGAATTGAATTACCCCTAAAGCTCATATCATATCCTTCTTACATCTAAGACATGCCAAAAGAGAAAAGATAGGCTTTACATACCTATACCAAAAACATACCAAGAGAATCTTCACATACCTCGTATGGACTTCTCTTAATAAAGTCCACATCGTCGTCCTCCAAACCTATTTAACATGGAAGAAAGGCAATTATAAACAACCTTAAACTTTTCAGCATCTTCGGTTGCACCTTAGGTTACACCTTAGTATTAATAGAATCTATTTCCTTAGTTATTTTCTCGACTAGTTCTTTAGTTTGCTAAGGCGTTAACAAAAATTGGGCAGCACCTCCCCTATAATGTGCCATATCCTAATTTCCGATTAGGTCCCTAAGATCTACAGCCAACCAACAACAACAACCTGCAGAATATGTTTAAACAATTCCCACCAACAATATACAACATAAACTCCAAATGACTTATTCAAAAATACGATATCACAATAGGGCGTCTAGCCCTTATTTTGTAACGCCTTTAATTATACGCAATGATGGGTCATGTGGCTTCAACCAACAGCACCCTAAACCACATTAGAACATATTTAGGACCTGAAACAACACATCACACCCCTGTATCAGCATCCCACACGTACAACACCCCATTTCGACTACAATTTAACTACGACGACTTCATTTTCGATTGTTTCTATCGTCGAGCATTTCCACGACTTTTTTATACTTAAAGAAGTATAAAAGGTGTAAAAAACACTACATAACAACCCCAAAAACTTCAAATTAGAAGTTAAAACCTTACCTTTCCCGAAATTGGCCAAAACACGCCAAAACCCGCCTCGGAAAATCTCTTGATGTGCTGAAATGGAGTGGACTGTTTGCTGTCCATTTGGTGCTTCTCCAAACCTTAAATTTACATTATTAACACTCTAATAACATGTAAAAACCCTTTAAAAACGTGGTAGAAAATAATCAAGCCATAGCTTATCAAATGGCCTTCCAAACACGCTGAAAATTAACTTCGGAACCTCCTTGACGCAGCTGAAATGTTGTGGCTGCTTGTTACTCGTTTTTGCTGACCCAAATAGGTAAGATACGTTTTTAACCACATCCAATTGATATAATAATACCTTATCTGATTAATTTACGGAGCAAAATCGGTACGTACCTATTTTTCTCCTCCAAGCCGTCATGTTTTTCTCTCTTGTTCTAGGGTTTGTTCTTGAGTTTTTGCTGAAGTTTAATGGATCAGAACTGAAGTTTAAGACACATATACATGTATATATGTGGTCCTAGGAGGTTACACGTATTATCCCCATATGGTGACACGTGTCCAGCCCCTATTGGGCTACAGATCCATGCCTTACCCCTAGGCTGCCACGTGTCCTTGTGGGCCCCACCTCCCAAGTAGGTGGGTCACCTACTTGACCCTAAGTAGGTGGGTCACCTGTTTACTTGAGGTGCTTCCATGTGTCGCTCCTCCATTGGCTTCCACGTGTCATCTTTTCCCCTTCTTTGTGGGTTCGTAATCTCATCTTATTTTAGAAGCCTATGTAATCCATGTTACGTAAGATTGGTATGTCCTTAAGAAAATCAAGTATGTAAGACGTCTAAGTTGGTTGCATACGTAGGTAAATCGAGTCCTACGACTCATTATTTGGCCTCCAATTCCTTCCAGATTCTTATGACTCTATTTCCAACCTTCTCTACTATAGGGTAACACATTCTCCTTTCCTTGGAGCCGTTTGATAGTGTCGTAGCTTATCCGGCTCACATGATAATGTCTAAAGAACTTAAGAGGTATTCTGAGCTCGAGAGTGTGGGGTGTAACATCCTTCCCCCTTTAGAATATTCATCCCCGAATATTAAACAAAACTTCCCTTAGAACTTTATACAGACCATAGGGAGTTCTTTGCTATTTCCCCAACACATACTACTTCCATAAAAGTATTTAATATATGTATTTCAGGAATTGGGGTTACCTGCTGACATTGGGAATAGGTGAGAATACTTGTGTTTAATGCTCTCTTTAGTTTTTCCCGATCGCTCTCTTTCTGGTTTTGGTTTTGTCACAATATCTTGACGGAAGACCCATCTTTAGTCCACAATCTTCTAGCTTGTCGATCTAAGATGGTGATAGGTTTTTCCTCATAGGATTTCATCTCCTGGACCTCATCTATAGAATATCCCCTGGGTGACTCATCAGTACCCTTGTGAAGCATTCTTATCTGATGGATTGGGTGTATAGTTTCCAAATGAGGTGGTAAGCTCAACTTACCAGCCATGTTGCCCACATTATGAGAAACTTGATACAGTCTAATATATTTTGGGTTAAGTCCCCTTTTCTGGGTGACTCCGTTATGAGCATCAAATCATCCATTTGAACTTTGAATGTCAATGTCGATTATCTGTATCTTAGTTCTGCCAACTCTGGGTTGTTAGTCAATAGTTTGCTTCATCCTGTTTGGCCTAAAAACTTAGTCTTTTTACCCAACAGGGGGACTCATACACTTTGCCTTACAACATCTTATAGGGGGTCATCTGAATGCTGGTATGGTAGCCCTTCTCGTAGGCAAATTCAATAAGTGGTGGGCAATCGTCTCAGTTACTCTTAAAGCCAACCATATTAGTCCGCAATATATCTTCTAACGTCTGATAGTATGCTCAGTCTATTCAGCAGCTCGAGGGAAATGCGGTATGAAGACCTATCTGTGCTCCCGAGCTTTTCTTGGACTGATCTCTAGACGTTATTCATAATTGAAGTCCCTCTATCTGAGATATTAACTGGGGAAACCTCACGGAACCTTACCATTCTCCATGTTCTATAACGCCCCCTAATTTCAGCAGCATAGGTGCTCTTGATTGGAAGCAAATAGGTTAATTCATTAGCCTACTCAGAATAACCCATATAGCACCCTACTCTTATAGAGTATAAAATAGGTGTGTAATGACGTTGATAACTTGGGAATCGTTAGCCTCGTATAGTCCTTCTCGACTCTTTCCAGAACTTTAACTGGCATTCTATCTTTTGGGTTCTGCTTTTCAATCCTTAGGGTTGGCTACTGAATAATGCTGCAGCCCCCTCGTGTAATGGCTCTCATAGTCGTTCTGTGCTTTATTTAACATGATCTGGTATAATTCTGATGGAATTTTGGCGCATATAATCGCAATCCTGTAGTAACCAGCTAGGTTTGCCAGTTTCGTTTAAACTCTTTGACCACTTTCCTTACCCCCACTTGTAGCCTTTTAGACATATTATCCTATGTCATTTTCTTCCTTACAAGTTGACGAGAGGGTACAAGAAGTATCCTAGCATTATCTCGCTAGTCCTCATGTTTTACCCTGCCTTTTTTCTCCCTTATCCTATACTCAATGTCGGGGTAGATCTTTGGTCCACTCGTGGCCATGTCTTACTCCACCCATAGCACTAATTCAACCTCGGTAATTTGGCTTAACCTATCTTTGTATCTCTCGATGGTTAATTGCAACTTGGGCTTCCTTGCCTAGGACAATAGCTTTGGGGACTCCATAAGGTCCTACCACCCTTTTACTCTATAATTTTACATCTTGGCGGAGTAGGTAACCTTTGATCGAAGGGGTAGGGACTAATATCGTTAATCCACAAGTAACACTCCATCTAGATTCATCTGGCACTGGAGTGCGAAGTGAGTCTTGTAGTCCTGGTCATATTGTGGAATTTTCGACCTTGGGTATTATTTCCTATCATTCGTAAATTGCATCAGCTGGTACCCTTACCTTTTGGGTTTTGCTTTTTCTCTCCCTTAGAGTTGGCTACCAAGTGGTGTCGAAATTCCCTCACCCACTGGCCCATATAGTCATTCTGCGGGTTTTCTCTCATTAACTGGTTCTATGTTGAAGAGCTGTGGCATTTGAGTGTGTCGTCAGTTAACAATTAGCTAATCCTTCTTGTTTTGCTTAAGCCCTTGTTACAATTTCCTTAACGTATCTTATAATACTTTGGGTACATAATCTCATATCGTTTCTCCATCGCGAGTTCAGATTCTTCCATCTCGCGCGATAACACCAACACTAACGCATTAAGTCCATCAGAATTTTGAAGTTAAGCGTGATAGGGTGAGTGTAATATTGGGATGGGTGACCTCCCTTGGAAGTCTTTGTGTCGCATTTCGTTGTAACCTTTTCCATGAGGTGCGGGCACTCAATTTAGCTCCAGATTTACCATAGCATTGTCTCACGAGTCTTTATGTTTTACCCTATCCTTTCATCTGTTATCTTGCATCCAATATCGGTGTAGACCTTTAGCTCCATTATCCTCTATTCAATTTGTGTTATCCTCATTTTCTACCACAGGAGGCTTTCTATTCCTTTTTCTTTGGTTATTTATCTATCGCAACATCATTTGTGACTAACTCTATAACCAACGTTTTGGCTTTTGGTCTAGCATGCTGTCACTATCCTTCGTAATGTCTCTTAAGTTGGTTGATATTCTTTCATGGTTACACTCTTATGTTTTTATACACAACCGCCTTCTAGTGTTATGTTGTTCAGGGTCTCATCACAAACTTCTTAACGCTGCCTTATATAGCATTCTGGTTTCCATCCAATTATTGGTGGATTCCAGATCTTTCTAACTTGGTTCAGCCAGATATCTTATTAAAGATTATACATCCACCTCAATATATCCCCATATCGATTACCTTCACCTTACTTTTGCCATTTTCTCATTAACTTCCCCCTTTGGAGGGTACTCGTACTTTCTTCTCTTTGTACTTGTAGTCGTTCCAATTTCAATTAGGCAGTACTAGTATTTTGACGATAACTATTCCAGGTTTTCTTGAAGTAGTGGCTTTGTCCCAACCTGTATCCTTTGTTTCTTGGAGTGAAGGTGGGTTGCACTATCTATTTCCTAAATTGTCCTCGTCCTTGACAGGTTCCACTATTCTCAGGGCGACATTGTGCACACGCGTCATTTTTTTTTGTATCTTAAGCCCCATGCTCTTACTGCGTTCTCAATGCAAGCCTTTAACTTAGTCAATGCGTACTGAGTGTGTCTTACTAGTGGTTCCACTTTATCCCTGCATACATGTATCACACTGTTCAATTCATACTTACATATCCCCCTGTTAATTCATATTCGTGTTCAGTTCCTGACATCTCTTTGAGGTGCTTCTGTTCGAAGTTCTTTTCCCAATTAGTCGATGGAGAACGATAAACTGTTATCGTGAACCATTTTCCAACCATTGTTGGAAGAAACCAAAACCTCTTAAACATCACAGTACTTTCCTTTTAATACTTGCCCGACCTGGTCTCCTTACGAGTTTATCCTCGAGTTATGAAAAATTCATCTAATTTACAATAGGAGTCGGGGTTTGGTATTTTCAAAAATAAGTGAAGCTCAATTACCGGACATCTTACCCTTCAACCTAAGCTTCTCTTTTCCTTTTTTTTCCTATAACACAATTATGGTTGGAGATACTGTGGTCTGAACTATACTGCTTAGACAGACTTTTGTTTCTTCGAAATAAATTTCCCCAAGTAAAGAGGGTGTCCCTTATCGACGACCTGAAGAGTACCTCTTACAGCTTTAATTTGGCATAATATAGGTACTTGGTATCAATTTCCAAGACATGTTATAAGCTATGTTTTACTCCCTTTTTCTTGTTCTGCGAAACTTTCAACTGAGTTTCCTCTACATTTCTTACTTACCCCAAAACCTGCACGCAGAAAATACCAACAATGCCTCACAGGGTCAACATATATATATACATATCATATCACAGCCGCAAAGGGCTTTCAATGTCATTTCATATCGCAGACACACAGGGCTTTCAACATCAACAATAATATAACAATACTGGACTTACCTCATATGTCCAACTTCAAACTGTATCTGTTGCACTTTCTATCTGCTTTCCTTTCAGGTTTCAACTTTACATTTCAATAGTACTTCAATACCTTACCCCACGAATATCTTCCGTGGCTTTACTTTACTTACCTGCATGCTTTGTAACTTTCCATGTCGTCAATTACTTCCTTCTGTTGGTGTCGTCCTTCTGTTAAGATCCAAGGTTAGTATAAGGAATTTTCCTATGACTCGGATCTAAAGCACGATCTCAGATGTAGATGAAAGGTAACATCCTAAACGTCCTATAGCTTCCTACTTATAGATGTGGCGCACAACACACCGATTAACAACACTCTACTAGATACGGTCTGCAGATATTCTGAGGACGAACTGCTCTGATACCACTTTTGTCA
Source organism: Solanum dulcamara (assembly GCF_947179165.1). Taxonomy (NCBI): domain Eukaryota; kingdom Viridiplantae; phylum Streptophyta; class Magnoliopsida; order Solanales; family Solanaceae; genus Solanum; species Solanum dulcamara. The sequence continues at coordinate 32,246,207 of NC_077237.1, read as the reverse complement.
TAACCCAACCCCGTCGACCACTGGGTCCGACCTGGACCCCCCGTACACATATATATTAGCTGTGGTCACATTGAATAGTAAATAAGACAATATCATGTAATAGAGCTCCACTAGGTGATAATATTTTCATAAACCTGTAGCCCTTTTCATTTGTATCATAACATGACAGGGCACGTAAGTCGACAAGGCTGCCATAACATAATCACGTATATCATATATCAGGTAGACCTAGCTAAATCAAACCGACATATACAACCCATATATACATATCTGCAGACTTCTAAAAATAAAAATGATAATATATGGAGGGACAGGGCCCCCGCCGTACCCCCGAATGGACAAAATAATTCTATACATCAGTGGACAGTATCAAAAACTAGGCCCCGATACAATGGAACCTCTCCCAGCTGAGCAACATGGAATCCTAAGCTGACGGACTCCCAAAACCTGTATCTGTACCTGCGGGCATGAATGTAGCCCCCCAAGAAAGGGGGTCAGTACGACATATGTACTGAGTATGTAAAACATAACATAGTACAACTGGAGGTATATCCAAAATAGAGAAGCAGGGGAACCAATTATCAAATCAGAAACATGTACCAGTACACTGTGAATCACAAAAACATGCATGCTCAAATTATACATTATAGCCGGCCCCGTCAGGGGTCCGGTGAATCATATATGTAGTATCAGTATCAGGCTCCGTGCCATTACCACCTTATTATAATACATCATCATAGTATAAGTATCAGGCCCTAGGCCATCGTCACCTTATTATAACACATCATATAGTATCAGTATCAGGCCCCAGGCCATCATCACCTTATTACAACACATTATATATATACATACGGATGCCATCCCTCTAGTGAGGGACTCGGTGAACAATGCAGTGAATTGCATAAATGTGATAACCAGCCTGGGACTCGGAGAAGAAGTGTTACAGTATACACGAGTAGAATAGTGAGAAACAAAACACAATTTAAATCATTATTTGAGACTCAATAAAGTCATCAAGTGAACCCTCACTTGGGGATCAGGGCAGAAGGTATCTGACGTATACTCTCTAACTGTCACTAAGGACTATGTAAAAAGGAATTTTTGGAAATCTTAGACATATACCAATGTGAAATATCTTATAGCAGTCCGAGCATTGGTTATCTTAGAGCCTTTCTTTTTTACAAACAAGAGCTTAGTCGAATCAATTGTTATACAGTCATATAGAAGACTCGAAGATAGCAGCTTACTACTTTAAAGTTTAAACATTCAAAAGTGAGTGAGGGTCCTGAAGTCATATTCAGAACCTGGGAATTGAATTACCCCCAAAGCTCATATCATATCCTTCTTACATCTAAGACATGCCAAAAGAGAAAAGATAGGCTTTACATACCTATACCAAAAACATACCAAGAGAAGCTTCACATACCTCGTATGGACTTCTCTTAATAACGTCCACGTCGTCGTCCTCCAAACCTATTTACCATGGAAGAAAGGCAATTATCAACAACCTTAAACTTTTCAGCATCTTTAGTTGCACCTTAGGTTACACCTTAGTATTAATGGAATCTATTTCCTTAGTCGTTTCCTCGACTAGTTTTTTAGTTTGCTAAGGCATTAACGACAATTGGGCAGCACCTCCCCTATAATGTGCCCTATCCGAATTTCTGATTAGGTCTCTAAGACCTACAACAACCTGCAGAATATGTTTAAGCAATTCCCACCAACAATATACAAAAACTCCAAATGACTTATTCAAAAATACGATATCACAATAGGGCATCTAACCCTTATTTTGTAACGCCTTTAATTATTCGCAATGAGGAGTCATGTGGATTCAACCAGCATCACACTAACCCACATTAAAACATATTTAGTTCCTGCAACAACACATCACACCCCTTCAGCAGCACCGCACACGTACAACACCCCATTTCGACTACAATTTAACTACTACGACTTCAATTTCGATTGTTTCTATCGTCGAGCATTTCCACGACTTTTTTTATACTTCCAGAAGTATAAAAGGTGTAAAATACACTACATAAAAACCCCATAAACTTCAAATTATAAGGTAAAACCTTACCTTTCCCGAAATTGGCCAAAACACGACAAAACCTGCCTCGGAAAATCTCTTGATGTGCTGAAATGGAGTGGACTGTTTTCTGTCCATTTGGTGCTGATACAAACCTTAAATTTACATTATTAACACCCAAATAACATGTAAAAACCCTTTAAAAAAAGTGGGAGAAAAGAATCAAGCCATATCTTATCAAATGGCCTTCCAAACATGCTGAAAATTAACTTCGGAACCTCCTTGACGCGGCTGAAATGTTGTGGCTGCTTGTTACTCGTTTTTGCTGACCCAAATAGGTAAGATACGTTTTTAACCACATCCAATTGATATAATAATACCTTATCTGATTAATTTACGGAGCAAAATCGGTACGTACCTATTTTTCTCCTCCAAGCCGTCATGTTTTTCTCTCTTGTTCTAGGGTTTGTTCTTGAGTTTTTGCTGAAGTTTAATGGATCAGAACTGAAGTTTAAGACACATATACATGTATATATGTGGTCCTAGGAGGTTACACGTATTATCCCCATATGGTGACACGTGTCCAGCCCCTATTGGGCTACAGATCCATGCCTTACCCCTAGGCTGCCACGTGTCCTTGTGGGCCCCACCTCCCAAGTAGGTGGGTCACCTACTTGACCCTAAGTAGGTGGGTCACCTGTTTACTTGAGGTGCTTCCATGTGTCGCTCCTCCATTGGCTTCCACGTGTCATCTTTTCCCCTTCTTTGTGGGTTCGTAATCTCATCTTATTTTAGAAGCCTATGTAATCCATGTTACGTAAGATTGGTATGTCCTTAAGAAAATCAAGTATGTAAGACGTCTAAGTTGGTTGCATACGTAGGTAAATCGAGTCCTACGACTCATTATTTGGCCTCCAATTCCTTCCAGATTCTTATGACTCTATTTCCAACCTTCTCTACTATAGGGTAACACATTCTCCTTTCCTTGGAGCCGTTTGATAGTGTCGTAGCTTATCCGGCTCACATGATAATGTCTAAGTAACTTAGGGGACATTCCTAGTTTAAAAGTGTGGGGTGTAACAGATTCTCTCCCAAAAGGTTATACTTCTTCATCAAGTTAGGGTTCTAGGATTCCAAGGTTTTATTCAAAATTTCAAGTTTGATCTTCATCCAAGTATGTGGGTATTTGATCCTAGGGTACTTTCACCATGGAGCCCAACAAATTTTCTATTTTTTTTAAATCAATTAAAGTGTGTATGTTTATGTGTTTTATGATCTCTATTTAAATTACATGAATTATGATTTTTAATTATGATTATGATCCTATTTCAATATAAATTGATGGTTATTGCATGGAATTGAAGAGTTTTTCCATGAATTTTACTACATTGATCTTTAGGGTTCATGATATGGATTATGGGTATTTTCAACTAAACTTCCAATTGATATTATTTTCATGAATGATGTTTGGGTTGATGTAAAGTATATGATCATGTATGTTTTTAAATCCAGTTTTATGATTTCCAAGTTAATTGATCATATGTTCATGTTCTCACTTTATTTTCAAGTATAATTTTTTATCATGAATTTCAAGGGACTATCGATGAATGATTATGAATTTATCATTAAAGGTTTTAAATGATGTTCAATAATTTTTCAAGAAAGATTAATGAAAGGGTTACTTAAGATCCTTAATGATGAAGGTAACTTAAGATCCTAATGATATTTTATAAAAAGGAATCATAATGATGGAAAGCCTACATCCGCATTACATGAATCGTATGATAATGAGCTAATGACTCATGTAAAGTAAATGAATTATGACGAATGAGTTATTCCTATGATATGTTTATATTATGATATGAAATGTATTTCATGGGATGTTGACCTAGCACTGAGTGGACTTTGAGGTGGGGGCTAGACCTAAGCCTTAGTAGCAACCCCTAGTCCCTTAAACTACATTGCCACCATATGATTTTGTTTGCCAATATGTCCTCTTACTGATGATGATGCTAATGTTGGACAGAGTCTACCTTGGAAAGTGGCCCCCTTCTCGATGTAGGGATCATCTGATTGCATTTTATAGCTCACATGGCCTAATGTCGGCTATGATTATCTCCCATATTTGTATGGTCCTTAAAATGTTTTAAATGACTAATCATCTCTTTACTTCTATATAATACTCTTATGGTTTATTATGCATTGGTCCTTCTTATGTTTACTTATAATTTTACTACTTCTCCTATCATGCTATTTAAAATGGTCATTTGCTCAATATGGTTTTTACTATGAATTGCATTGCATTGCATATATACCTACTACGTTAAGACATAATAATGCATACTTTTTGCCTTTATTGTATTATAATGTCGAGATGGACGATCATCTTACACATTCTATTCGTGAGTAGAGTGGAGCCTAGACTAATACTTGTGGTTAGGCCTTATGCGAGGACAAGACATTTCATTTCCTTGTGTCACATGGTTACTTTCATTCTCTTATGTTGTCAATGGGAGAGCTAGGACCTTGTCTTATGGCCCCATATAGTTAGTAGTGGCATGTTAGATATTGAGAGTCCATGTTGTCTTTTGTTCATTTTTAGACTTATGTTCCTATTGAGACTTTACTTCCGCTTTCATGATTAGTTTATTTGCTTTATTTACCTTGTGTATACTAATTAATGATATACTAAGAGGCTTGGTTGGGGTCTCTTGGGATTCTAATCGTTGTGTTATGCCTAGGCCCTATTTCGAGTCATGATAAAATTGGTATCAGAACACAAGGTTCAAGTGTCCTAGGGAGTCTAACATGTTGTGTCAAGTAGAATCTTGTTCATCAATGTAAAGCACACCACATCTATGAATACAAGGCTATGAAGAGTTTCAGAAAATCTTCAGTTTTTTCATGATCTCATCGTGTAAGACCCCGTAATTTGGACAGTCAAAAAATGAGGATCAAAGCATGAAATTCTTGAAAAACTACAATTTTTTCACCAGGTGATGACTATGGAGGCGAATCACGGGACATGCAAAGTACCACACCTCGTGGTGAGCTGCTGTAGTGGTGACCTAGAGGTTTTCTCTTATAGGGTGAATTCCATGACAAGCCACCACAAATTGTGGTGAGCACCACGAGTCGTGAATGCCTCTATGGTGACCCTTCCCTTAAGACCTCAACATGATCCCAAGGCTTGGACCATGATTGGCCACCACGGGCTATATTACTCTTCACAAACCATGGTGAGCTCTGTAGTGGTCACTCTTGCAGGTCACCCTGTAGGGCCTGAACCATGCCATGCTCTACGGATCATGGTTCACTCCACGGACCCTTAAGGATCCTGTGAAGGAAGTTCAAGACCTTCCCCTGCAACTTCAAAATTTTCAATTTCAAGTACAACATCGCGGACACCACCACAAACCGTATTGAGCATCACAGACAGTGTTAGGTATTCTATGGTGAGACCCAGTTACAGTTTAATGAGGGGTAATCTGAAGAACCCCCTTTGGGAGGAAGCCACTTACAAAACAAAAGGTAGTTTTTTAAAAAAAAATCACAAATAGTCAACACCATTACGGGTCCATAAAATACATAAAATGCAAATCAGTACTTATTACAAAACTATTATCTTCCTTTGTGCAAAATGACAAGCCTTTATATAAACGCACTACATGCATGACTTGAGTTAAAACCACACTCCAAAATAGCAAAATTAGTCACCCTGTTCAAGTTATAAGCATATAGTTTTGTTTTCATAAGCCTTCAAAATTTCATATATAAGTGCCACGTGTATCAAGTACAAGTCCCCTAAAATATTTACAAAAACTAGATGTATATGCAGATGTGATCTTCACAAGGGCTCTAAAAAGTCTACTCCAAATGACCATCTTCATACCTTGTCCCGCACATTACGATAGAACTAACACCAAGACTTCCACTCTTGAGTCAGTTTCAGTTGTTATTAAGTTTCTGAAAGTTTTTCCTGAAGATCCCCAGGCATTCCTCTCGAAAGGGAAATATTCTTCGGTATTGATCTTTTTCTTGATATGCACCCTATTTCTATTCCTCTTTACTGAATGGCTCCGACAAACCTTAAGGAGTTGAAAGAGCAATTGAAAGATTTGTTGGATACGGGTTTTATTAGGCCAAGCATTTCACCTTGGGGTGCTCCGGTACTTTTTTGTTAGGAAGAAATATGGATCACTCCCAATGTCTATAGACTATCGATAATAGTACAAGGTTACAATCAAGAACAAGTATCCCATCCCAAGGATTGATGAGTTGTTTGATCAACTTGAAGGAGCAATCTACTTTTCAAAAAAGGACCTCCGATCGAGTTATCACCAACTCCGAGTGAGGGCGTGTGAAATTCCAAAGATGGTTTTAGAACTTGATATGGTCATTTTAAATTTTTGGTTATGTCTTTTGGACTAACAAATTCCCCTGCGGCTTTTATAGATTTGATGAATAGGGCATTTATGCAATATTGGATATGTTTGTAATCGACTTTATTGATGATATTTTGATTTACTCATGAAGTGAGGAAGAGCATGCCAATCATTTGAGGATTGTATTGCAAATTTTCAAGGACCGTCAGTTTTATGCGAAGTTTTAGCAAATGTGAATTTTGGCTAAGGTCAGTTGCTTTCCTTAGTCACATTGTTTCTGGAAAAGGAATTATGGTTGATCTAAAGAAGATAATGGTTATTAAGAATTGGCCTAGACCATTGAGTCCTTATTATATTCAAAGTTTTCTAGGAAGTCCAGTTATTATAAACAATTTGGGGAAGGTTTCTCTTCCATTACATCGCCTTTGACTGCTTTGACTAAAAAGAAAGTGAAGTTCCAATGGTCTGAGGCATGTGCGAAAAGCTTCCAAGAGTTGAAGGATAGACTTATTTTTGCTCCGGTGTTGACTTTACTAGAAAATTCAATGTTTTTATTATGTATTGAGATATTTCACAAGTTGGTCTTAGTTGTGTGCTAATGTAAAATGGCAAAGTGATAGCTTATGCTTCAAGGCAACTTAAGGTACATGACAAGAATTACCCAACTCATGAATTGGAGTTGGCGGCAGTGGTATTTGCTTTGAAATTGTGGAGACACTATCTCCATAGTGTCCATGTAGATATTTTTACAGATCACAAGAGTTTGCAATATGTGTTCACTAAAAAGAACTTGAACCTTTGACAAAGAAGGTGGCTTGAACTATTAAAGGATTACGACATGAGTATGTTATACCATCCAGGTAAGGCAAATGTGTTTGCTGACGCTTTTAGTAGATTATCCATGAACAGAGTTGCTCGTATTGAGGATGAAAAGAGAGAGTTAGTTCGGGATGTGCATTGATTAGCCTAGTTGGGTGTTCGATTAGTAGATTCGAAAGATGGTGGTATTGTTATGCAAAACAGTCCTGAATCATCTTTTATGGCAGATGTAAAGGCAAAGCAAAATAATGATCCCCTTTGGTTGAATTGAAGAAAGCGGTTTCCAAAAAGGGAATAGAGGCTTTCTCCAAAGAGGAGATGGTGTTTTGAGATATCAAGGCCGATTGTGTGTGCCGAATGTAAATGGATTGAAAGATATGATATTGGCCGAGGTCATAGATTGCGATATTCTATTCATTCTGGTTCCACAAAGATGTATCGAGATTTGAGTGAAGTGTATTAGTGGAATTTCATGAAGAGGGACATAGCAGAATTTGTGGCTAAATGTCCAAACCGCCAACAAGTCAAAGTAGAGCATCAAAAGTCAGGAGGTTTGTCTCAACACATTGAGATTCCTACTTTTAAGTGGGAAGCCTTGAATATGGACTTTGTTACGGGTTTGCCTTGTACTTGTAGGGAACATGATTCTATTTGGGTGATTGCTGACCGAAGGACTAAGTCGGCTCATTTTCTGCAAGTTAAGACCTCATATTCAACTGAGGACTATGCTTGATTGTATATCCGAGAGTAGGTCAAGCTTTATGGTGTTCCATTGTCTATCAATTCTGATCGAGGTACTCAGTTTACATTCAATTTTGGAGATCCTTCAATAAGGGTCTTGGTACCCAAGTGAAACTTAGTACGGCTTTTCATCCACAAAAAAATGTCAGGCCGAATGTACCATTCAAACATTAGAGGATATGTTGAGAGAATGCGTGATTGATTTTAAAGGAAATTTGGATGACTATTTATCATTAATAGAGTTTGCTTATAATAATAGTTATCACTCTAGCATTGAGATAGATCCATTTGAGGCTTTGTATGATAGGTAGTGTAGATCCTTATTAGATGGTTTGAGGTAGGTAAAGTCGCTTTCATAGGACCCGAGTTGGTATTTGAGGCTATGGAGAAGAAGGAAACTTGAATTTGAAGTTAATGATTGGGTTTATTTGAAAATTTCACCCATGAAGGGTGTGATGCATTTTGGTTAGAAAGAGAAGCTAAGTCCCCGCTATGTTGGCCCATATCAGATTTTGAGGCGAATTGGTAAAGCGATTTATGAGTTGGATTTGCCTTCAGATTTGGCATCGGCGCATCCAATATTTTATGTGTCATTATTGAGGAAGTTCATAGGTGATCTTAGCTTCATTGTACCATTAGACAGAATTAAGATCAAGGAGAGTCTTTCTTATGAAAAGGTTCCGATTGAGATTTTGGATCGGAAAGTTAGGGATTCCGGTTGAGATTTTAGCCATGATGAGCATCACAAATTGTGATGGGTCCTCCATTGTGAGACCCAATTATAGTTTAACAAGGGGTAATATGATCTTTTTCCTATTCTTTTATTAATGTATGTCAATATTTTTGGGACTAGATTCAGTACAAAAATATCCTAAATACTCCTAAATTTATTCGTTTCCCTCAATAATTTCCAATCAACTTTGAGGCTTCTCTCTCAAGGCTCATTCAAAGGTTCATCTTCTACATCAAGTTTGGCTAGGGTTTCTTCAAGAACAAGTCTCCTGTTTCAATTCTAAGGTCAAATTCAATTAAGATATGTAGGGATTTATCCATGGGTCCCTTTCACCTATTGAGTCCCAAAGGTTTTTACTCAAAATCTCATAAATTTCAATTGGGTTTGTAACCCTAAATTAATAAATTGAATTGAACTGTTTAAATTATGATTTAAATTATTATACTTGATCATTATAAGTATGTTCCTATATGAATTACATGATTTTAAGTTAATTTATGATTGCCCATTTATGAAAACTATTTTCAATGGTGATATTATGGAGTATGATTATGAATCCAATAATTTCTAAGTATTATCATGACTTTCATTCAAATTGGCTATGTATATGAGTTTTACTCTAAATTCAAGTATGAATTATGATCATGAATTTCAAGTACGTTCAAGATATGAATTTCATACAAGTTATGAAGAAAGGTGACTTAAAGCCCTATGTGGTAACCTATGACCTAATTATATAAATTATCCAAGTATGATTTGTAATGATGAAAGGACAATAGTCACATTGCAATTATGTTATGAAATGAGCTATTCTATGAAGTATGAAGTTTATGAATAAGTTATGACATATGCTAAGTATGTTTACTATGTTATGTATTCCGTGGGATTTGACTTAGCACCGAGTGGACTTGAGGTAGGGTCCCTACCAAAAGCTTTAGTAGCAGCCTCAAGTCTCTTAAACTACATGCCACCGCAGGTTTCCTTCATGGCTTAGCTAGTGGATCCACATATATGACCTGCCTAGCGGGGTAGATTCTACCTTGGCAAGTAGATTCCCTTTTTTCTTTGTTGTATGGGGAGACAACGGAATTCCATGTTATAGCTCGCATGGTCTTATTGTTATTTATGGTTCCTATCCCACATATGTATGATCTCTTATGTACTTTAATGATTTCAACTATATCTTTCAAATTCTTTAATCACTATGATTCTCAGAAGACTTTACTTATCTCATCTTATCATTTACTTTACTCGATCATTGCATCTTATTATTTATGTCACATGTCATGCCTTCATACTTAGTACATTCCAAAGTACTAACTCATATTGTTTGCCTACATTATTTCATAATATAGGGGTTGAGGATCATATTACCATGCGTGGGTAGTAGAGCTTATTTCGATAGAGTTTTAGTGAGTCCTCATCCATCGGGGACTAGTTATAAGTCATTCGTCTTCATTTCAAAGACTTGTTATATTTCTTTTATTTGAGGGTGATCTAGAGATATGTCTTACCGCCATTTTCATGTAGTAGACACACTTGTTAGACCTATGTTTAGATTCTATGTTGTCGAATCCTTATACTCAATATAATCGTGTTTAGACTCTTCTTATGTTGGTTCCGCACTAAATTTAACTTATGCATGCTTTATGATATGTCATGAGTCTTGGTTGGAGCCCTTTGGGGCTTGGATCACCTTGTTACGACTAGGCTCTAGATAGGGTAATGACACATTGTGCGATATTGTTGAATTTTTATAATGATTGTTTCTAACTCGTGTCCTTTGCATTTCAAATATGTCTCATCAAGAAGAAAGCAACCAAGAGATTGGTCATAAAGGTAGCCCTTTCTTCCCGGTTTTCCCATCCTCAAGTATCGATATCTTTAATGTGGAGCTCTGTTATGACCTCATATTATTGGCTCACACTATGACTGCTCAATTAAATCAACAAAAAGTAAATCCAATGAGCACGAATGTCAAAGAAAGGAAAAGTTTGAGCAAAAGGAATGTTAAGAGAGAAGATGACTTTAATCGTCAGAAGATGTCAAAAGGGGAAATATCTAGCTCAAATAAGAGAAAGAGTGATGGACTATCCTTCATGCTACTAGTGTGGTAAGAATCATCTAGGGGAGTGCTTGGCCGGTACAAGAAGTTGTTATGGTTGTGGCAAGAGTGGACATAAGGAGAAGGACTATCTAATGGCTTCTAGAAAAGAGAGGGAGTCCAAGAGGGCTCATTATAAAGGTGGGTCTTCTCAATCCAAACCTGGTGGTAGATTTAGTATATCTACTATCCCCAAGTGTTTTAAGTGTGGGAAAAACCATTTGGGAGAGTGCTTAGAGGGATTGAGTCATTGTTATAAGTGTGGAAAATCAATTCATCATGCAAAGGAGTGTAGGAGTGGGATTATACCCCAAGCACGGACTCAGGCTACCACTCATCCAGATCAGCGTGCTAATACTTTGGGTCGCGGTCAAAGCCAAAAAAGATCATATGCCCTTCAAACTCGTCAAGAGTTTGTCACGGCCCAAACTAGGGCCTAGATGTGACACGGCGATAAGGATTCCTAAATAAACCCCAACCAAGCCTATTAGCATATCCTAAGCATACATAAGGTAAACAATATGTGAAAACTCATAAAATTCTAAGGAGACAAATCATAGCTAGAGAGAATCAAGACAACATAGACTCCTTACACAATATGCCCACATGCCTCTACATGACGACCTAGGCGAGGACTAGGACTTATTTCTAGCTTACCCTCAAAAAAAGTAATGACACCATATAGAATAGTCTTTATACATCACCATAGTATAAAACAACAATAAAGAAAAGAATGACTTGGATTTCCCTCGAAGCATGAGGACTCACAACACTAATCTTCAATGGAACACCAACTAGCCACGGGAAGAGGATGGAGTGTCCGACTCTACATTGTAATATAATGTAGGCAAAAAGTATGTGTTAGTACGTTTGAATGTACTAAGTATGTAGGCAATACAATACATAGAAAACCATATTTGTGCAAATGACCATTTTTAGTAGAATGATAGAAGAAGTAGTAAAAACTATAAGTAGTCAAAAGAAGGTTCAATGCATAATAAACCATACGAGTATCATATAAAGTAAAGGATAGGATTAGTCATTTAAAACATAAAAATGACCATACATATGCGGGATAGGAATGATAACCGACAATAATACCATGCGAGCTATAACATGGAATCCCGTTGTTTCTCCATACAACGAAGAAAAAGAGAAATCTACTTGCCAAGGTAGTTTCTACCCCGCTAGGCGGGTCATAACGTACGCTATATATGGATCCACTAGCTAGGCCAAAAAGGGAAATCCTATGGTGGCACATAGTTATGGGATAAGAGACTTTATATAAGGACCCCATATTTCAAGCCTCCACCTTAAGTCCACATTCGGTGTTAAGTCAAATCCCACGGAATACATTCATAGCATGAGAATCGTAATGGACATGTGTCATAGTCATGATCATAGGTTTGAAATCATAGAGTAGCTCATTTTCATAACATAAATGCAATGCGGGTATTATCCTTCCACATTACAAATTATACATATATAGTTCATATCATTAGGCCTTAAGGCACCACATTGGGTCCTAAGTCACCTTTTCCATAATTTGCACAAAAATCATAATTTGAAACATACTTATAGTCGATGATCATAATTGAAATACACAATCATAATTCATACTTGGAAATTAGGGTAAATCATGAATGAATGATCAATTGACTTGAAAACATGCATGATCATATACTTTCTATCAGCCCATACATAATTCATAAAGATAATATTATTTGAAAGTATAATTGAAAATACCCATAATTCATAACATGAACCCTAAAGATCAATATAGGAAAATTCATGAAAATACTCTTCAATCCAATGCAATAACCATCAATTTATATTAAAATGGACTTATAATTATAATTTAAATTATAATTCATGCAATTGGAATAGAGATCATAAGCTCATAAAATCCCACACTTGAGTTTAATAGAAAACTTGAGAAATTGATTGGGTTTCATGGATGAAAGAATCTATGAATCAATACCACATACCTTAAGTGAGAAGACCAAGGAATTTGGAAGAATTTGAGAATTTTGATGGAGAGCTTGAGTGAATATCATTGAAGCCTTCAATGGATTCCTTAAGAGCTCTTGTAGAGAGAGAAATATTTTTGTAGGTGAATTGTAGAAGAATGAATATAATTAGAGATTTAGGTTAATTTATAGAGCTGAATTAGGTCCTAAAAACATCCAGGTTCATTAACTAACATTTAGGGAAAAGTCTAAAGTGCCCTTACTTAAAAATTGAATTCAGAAAAAAAAACATGGCCCAGGTCCGTGATATGGAGGTATTACCTAATAGGCCAATTTTGAGCAAATGAGATTTTGGCCAGATTTTGACTCGGGAAAAAACTTTATTGAATGGGAGAAAGTCTGCGCCGCGGAGATGCCGCGTACTTCACTGTTTTGTGCAATTTTTGACAAAATTCATCTTTTGACCCCCTGATGACATTCAGGACTCGAATTTGCCAAAAAGAATAAGGATAATCCATTGCAGGAGCGGTCTATTCCCAAGGTAATCTTAAGGCACTTATGAGCATTTTGAGGAATGTTACAATATCTCTCCCTTGGGAACATTCATCCTCGAATGAGATTCAACTAATATAGGATGGACATGGAAAGAGGACTAGCAACTCAACATGTACATAAGGATACTTTGAAAATACATAGAACATGTAAACTTCATACTTCACATAAAACATGGCTCCTTTTTTGAAACAATCATTTCCATGAATCATGCATGCATATGAATGACATATGGAACTGAAATGTAGGAGTTTAATCGAATTGATGATGAATAACTTAGTACTTTTAAGCTTGAGTGGAAGGAAAGAGATACGGATAATGCTTCATCATGTCTACTTCCGCTTCCCACGTAGCACTCTCTACTTGTTGATTCCTCTATAACCCTTTGACAAATGCAACGTCTTTATTTCTTAACCTCTTCACTTGCCGTTCTAAAATTTCCACCCCAATTTCCAATGGAACAATAGCGTTTGGATCACCCACAAATTTCCTCAACATTGACACATGAAATACCGGATAAACTATAACCAACTCAAATGGCAAGTCTAACTCATATGCCACTTTGCCAATATGCTTCAATATCCTATAGGGTATATTTGAAGTTATCACCTATGAAAGATGTGGTACAATTTGGTAAGAAAGGATAGTTGAGTCCTAGATACATCTTCTCCCATACAGGGCTTCAAAAAGAGCCATTTGAATGCTAGAGTGATAACTATTATTGTAGAAAAACTCAATAAATGGAAAATGCTCATCCCAACTTCCTTTAAGATCAATCACACATGCTCTTAACATATCCTCCAAAGTTTGAATCATTCTTTAAGCTTGTCCATCGGTTTGAGGATGGAAAGAGGTACTTAGTTTTACTCTAGTACCAAGACCTTTTTGAAATGACTTCCAAAAATGTGAAGTGAATTGAGTACCTCTATCTGATATAATCATCAAAGGAACACCATGAAGTTTCACAAGTTCACGAATGTACAACTTAGCATAGTCTTCGACACCATAAGATGTCTTGACTGATAGAAAATGTGTCGATTTGGTCATTCGGTCCACAATGACCCAAATAGCATGATGTTGTCTCTTAGTATGAGGCAAACCCATTACAAAGTCCATATTCACATTTTCCCACTTCCAAGTAGGAATCTCAATGTCTTGAACTAAACCTCCCGATTTTTTATGCTCAACTTTAACTTGTTGATAATTAGGATACTTAGCCACAAACTCCGCTATGTCCTTCTTCATGTCATTCTACTAATACACTTCCCTCAAATCATGATACATCTTGGTAGATCCCAGGTGAATTGAATATCGAGAACTATGGGCCTCATTAAATATCAACTCTCTTAATCTATCAATATTAGGAACACACAAACAACCTTGGTAACGTAATTCCCCATCTCCCCCCTTGGGAGAAAGCTTCAATGGCTTTTTCAGCAATTGACTTTTTTAATTCTACCAACACCGGATCATTGTCTTGTTTGTCCTTAACATCCACCACAGGAAATGATTTTGAGCCATTATGTATAAGAATACCTTCATTATCGGAGTCAACCAAATGCATACCTAAACGTTTCAATCTATGGACCTCTTTAACCAACTCCCTCTTACCTTCCTCAACACATGCAACACTATTCATAGACAACCGACTAAGAGCATCGGCTACAACATTTGCTTTACCCCAATGGTACAACACACTCATGTCATAGTCTTTGAGGAGTTGAAGCCACCTCATTTGCCTAATGTTCAAGTCCCTTTGTCTAAACAAATATTGCAAGCTTTTGTGGTCGGTAAACATATGAACATGCACCCCATAAAGATAATGGCACCAAATTTTCAAAGCAAAGTCAACCGCCGCAAGTTCAAGATCATGGGTTGGATAGTTCCTTTCATGCACTTTAAGTTGTCTAGAGGCATAGGCTATAAACTTACCATGTTGCATCAAGACGTAACCCAAACCAACACGTGAGGCACGTGAGGCATCATAATAAACAACAAACCCATTCGAACCTTTGGGCAATGACAAAATAGGAGCCGACGTAAGACCATCCTTCAATATTTGGAAACTCTTCTCACATTCATCCGACCATTGAAATTCCACCTTCTTTTAGGTAAACTTAGTTAAAGGTTAGCCAATAAACAAAAACCCATCAACAAATCTTCTATAGTATTCAGCTAAGCCCAAATAGCTTCTAATGTCCGAAGAGATAATGGTCTAGGCCAGTTCTTAACCACCTCTGTTTTCTTTGGATCTACTTTAACCCCATCACCGAAAACCATATGGCCAAGAAATACAATTTCCCTTAGCCAAAACTCACACTTACTAAATTTGGAAAATAATTATTTCTCTCTCAATGTTTGCACCATAATACTCATGTGGCCTATATGATCTTTCTTATTTCGAGAGTAAATCAAGATGTCATCAATGAACACCACAACAAATATGTCCAAGTATGGCTTAAATATATGATTCATCAAATACATAAATATAGCAAGATCATTTGTCAAACCAAACGACATTACTACAAATTCAAAATGACCATACCTAGTCCAAAATGCCATTTTGGAAATATCACACTCCCTTACTCTCAATTAATGATAACCAAAATGGAGATCAATCTTAGAAAAGTAACTTGCTACTTGTAATTTATCAAATAAGTCATCTATCCTCAAAATAGGATATTTGTTCTTTATAGTAACCTTGTTCAATTGTCGGTAGTCTATACACATTCGTAGTGACCAATCTTTCTTCCTAACAAACAACACGGGAGCACCCCATGGTGAAATACTTGGCCTTATGAAACCATTATCCAATAAATCGTTCAATTTCCCTTTCAACTCCTTAAGTTCCATCGGAGCCATATGGTAAGAGGGAATAGAAATAAGTTGGTATCAAAAAGGAGATCTATGCCAAAGTCAATTTCCTGTTTGGGAGGAATACCAAGCAAATCATCAGAAAATACATCGAAAAACTTATTAACTATAGGGACTGACTCAAGAGTAGGAGTTTCAGAGTCAACATCCCTAACTCACACGATATGATAAATGCACCCTTTGGAAATCATTTTCCGGGTCTTAAGACATGGAATGAATCAATCTTTGACCACGAAATCATTACCCTTCCATTCAAGAATAGGCTCATTAGGAAAGTGAAACTTAACCATACGGGTCCTACAACAAATAGATGCATAGGCGGCATGTAACCAATCCATACAAAGAATGATGTCAAAATCAATCATATCAAGTTCAATAAGATCACATGGAATAACTTTGTGCAACACCAACACGGGACAATTTTTATAGGCTCTCTTGGCTAATACCGAATCACAAATGGGAGTATAAACTGAAAAAGGCTCTAATAACACTTTGGGGAACACATCAAATCTCATAGGAAGGTAAGGAGTTACAAAAGACAAGTTGGCACCTGCATAAAGAAATGCATAAATATCAAATTTAAAGACCCGTAACATATCCGTGACCACATCGGGAGTCTCATCCACATCTTGCCTAGCACGAAGAGCATAGAACTGGTTGTTGCATTGACCACTCTTAGGTTGAGCTTGGGCTCCTTGTTACACTTGGACTTGTTGAGGACGACCTACTTCACCCTTGATGGTAACATAAGGGCACTCGTATTGCTTATGGCCCATCTTTCCACATCTATTACAAGCACCCTTCCCCATCAAGCACTTCCCTTCATGATTCTTTCTACACTTTACACATTTAGGAAAAGAAGGGCTAATAGCATTCACATCTCCTCCTCTTTGAGCTTTAGGGTATGGCACCCTATCCTTAGCAAACTTCTTCCCCGAACGTTGGCCTTGTTGAGAGCGGCCACTACTACCACTGGTACTAGTATTGGAGAGCCCACCTTCATGCTGGGCCCTCTTAGAATCCCTCATCCTCATCTCCTTGATTTTTTCTCCTTTAATTTGTTTGGCAAAAGTCATGAGCCGAGATATTTCCATCTTCTTAAAAATCATAATGGTACATTATTCCTTAGCAACCAAGCTGGAAACCCTCAATATGAATTGACTCATTCAGGCACATAGATCGGCAACCAATAAAGGAGCATACTTGGATAGCTTAGTAAACTGGAGTGAATAGTCCCTCATTCCCATATTGCCTTGTTGAAGATTTATGAACTCCAACACTTTAGCCTCCCTTGACTCAAGAGAGAAAAAATGATCAAGGAAAATAAGATTGAAAGATTCCCATTCAATAGGACCTTCATCCACCCTCTAACTTTTATTTAGTTTACCAAACTTGAGCAACACCTTTAAGTTGGTAAGCTGCCAACTCCGCTTTCTCTTTTGAAGTCACCCTCATGATACTCACTATATTATAAATCTCATCTACAAATTCTTGAGGATCCTCATTAACCTTTGAGCCATGAAACTCTGAAGGGTTCATTCATGCAAAATCCCTTACTCTTGAGGCCGAAGTAGAAATATTAGGAGGAGCTGCAACCTCTTGATTGGTCACCACTTGGTCTAGCATAGTAATGGCATTCGGAAACTCCAAATTGGTCACTTGATCCAGTAGAGGACCATTATCTAGAGGAGCCGGAGGAACTTGGGCTTCATTAGCATTGTTTCCCCTTTGAAATGGTGGTCTTCTTGGAGCCATTTTCTAAAAATCGCAAGGAACAATTGTTAGGGAAAGAAAGTCTTAGAATACACTCTACCGCACAACATAGATTATGAAAGAAGTGAGAATTCCTAAAATGTCTCATAACCTCCAATTTATAATTGTGGTGCGCTTTACACCGATTAATAAAACTCTACTTGACGCGGCATGTTGGACACCCTAGGATACTGGAACCTTGTGCTCTGATACCAAGTTTGTCATGACCCAAACTAGGGTCTAGATGTGAGATGGCGATTAGAATTCCCGAAGAAACTCCAACCAAGCCTCTTATCATATCATAAGCATACATAAGTTAAATGATAAGTGGAAACTCATAAAAGTTCAAGAAGACAAAGCATAGCTAAAGAGAATCAAGACACCATAGACTCCTTACACAATATGCCCACATGCCTCTACATGACAACCTAGGCGGAGACAAGGACATGTTTCAAGATCACCCTCAAAAAAATAGTAATGACACCATATAGAATAGTCTTTAAACACCACCATAGTCTAAAATAATAATAAAGAAAAGAATGACTTGGATTGCCCTCGAAGCATGAGGACTCACCACACTAATCTTTAATGGAACACCACCTAGCCACGGTAAGAGAATGGAGCATCCAACTCTACATTGTGATATAATGTAGGTAAAAAGTATGGGTTAGTATGTTTGAATGTACTAAGTATGTAGGCAATCCAATACGTAGAAAACCATGTTTGTGCACATGACCATATTAAGTAACATGATAGAAGAAGTATTAAAAATTATAAGTACCCACAAGAAGGATCAATGCATAATAAACCATACGAGTATCATATAAAGTAAAGGACAGGATTAGTCATTTAAAACATAAAAAGGATCATACATATGTGGGATAGGAACGATAACTAACAATAAGACCATGCAAGCTATAATATGGAATCCCGTTTTCTCCCCATACAATGAAGAAAAAGGGGAATCCACTTGCCAAAGTAGACTCTACCCCGCTAAGTGGGTCTTAACGTATGTTATATGTGAATCTACTAGCTAGGCCAAAAAAGGTAATTCTATGATCGCATGTAGTTATGGGACAAAAGACATTATATAAGGACCCCATAGTTGTATCCCCCGCCTCAAGTCCACATTCAGTGTTAAGTCAAATCCCACGGAATACATTCATAACATGATAATCTTAATGGACATGTATCATAATCATGATCATAGGTTTGAAATCATAGAGTATCTCATTTTCAAAACATAAGTGCAATGAGGGTAGTGTCCTTCCACATTACAAATCATACATACATAGTTCACATCATTAAGCCTTAAGGCACCACATTGGGCCCTTAGTCACCCTTTCCATAAAGTGCATGAAAATCATAATTTGAAACATACTTATAATCTATGATTATAATTGAAATACATAATCATAATTCATACTTGTAACTTAGAGTAAAACATGAATGCATGATTAATTAACTTGGAAAATCATGAAATTGACTTGAAAACATGCATGATCATATACTTTCTATCAGCCCATACATAATTCATAAAGATAATATCATTTGAAAGTATAATTAAAAATACCCATAATTCATAACATGAACCCTGAAGATCAATATAGGAAAATTCATGGGAAAACTCTTCAATTCAATGCAATAACCATCAATTTTTATCAAAATAGACTCATAATTATAATTTGAATCATAATTCATGCAATTGGAATAGAGATCATAAGCCCATAAAATCCCATAATTGAATTAAATAGAAAACTTGAGAAATTGATTGGACTTCATGGATGAAAGAATCCATGAATCAATACCCACATACCTTGAGTGAGAAGACCAAGGAATTTAAAAGAATTTGAGAGTTTTGATGGAGACCTTGAGTGAATTTCTTTGAAGTCTTCAATGGATTTTTTGAGATCTCTTGTAGAGAGAAAAATATTTGAGTAGGTGAATTGTAAAAGAATGAATGAAATTAAGGGCTTATGGTAGTTTTTAGAGTAGAATTAGGATCTAAAAACATCCAGGTTCATTAACTAATAATGAGGAAAAAGTCTAAAGTGCCCTTACTTAAAAATTGAATTCGAACAAAATTTCTACCTTGGTCCATGATACAGAGCTGCTCCTAGAGAGGCAAATTTTCAGCAAATGAGATTTTGACCAAATTTTGACTAGAGGAAAAATTACGCTGAATAGGAACAAGTGGGCGGCGTGGAGTTTCCGCGCACCTTACTGATTTGTTAAATATTTGAAAAAATTCATCTTTCAGTACACGAGTCTTAAAAATTCACTGAGACTATTTTTCCGTAGGTTTTGCCCCCTAATCAATATTTCAGACTCAGATTTGCCAAAAAAATAAGGATAATGTGTAACACGAGTTGCCTATTCCCAAGGCATTATTAAGGCACTTATGAGCATTTTGAGGAATATTATAGAGTTAGAGAACTCTCCTGATGTTGTAACTGGTATGCTGAAAGTCTTTGACTTTGATGATTATGCATTGTTAGATCTGGGTGCTACTCTATCATTTTCCACTCTCTATTTGGTTATGAGTCATTGTTAGCTTGAGATCTTGATAGATCCATTTTGATCTATACGCTTGTTGATGATTTAGTTGTGGCTAAAGTCTATAGAAATTTTCCATTTTAATTTTTCATAAAATCACCTCAGTAGATCTTATAGAGCTTGATATGACCAATTTTGATGTTATTTGGTATGGATGGGATACATATTTCCTATGCACCTATTGATTAAAGAACCCATATGATCAAATTCCAAACTCGTAAAGACAAGGTTCTTGAGTGGAAGGGAATTTATTCGATATTTGAAGGTAAGGTTGAGTATATCTTTTGGGTATGGTGTTCTTGTTCAAAATGGGTTTAAATCATCATTGGTATCGAATGTAAAAGTAAAAACAATACATGGATCCATCCTTAGTAGTTTTACAAAAATTGGTGGTTGATAGGAAGATTTAACTATTCCCACAAGAGGGAGATGGAGTACTTAGCTATCAAGGTCGGATATGTGTTCTAATGTTAATGATAGTAGATGAGTTATGGTAGCTAGACAGAGTGGGTGTTTGTTATTATCATAATTGTAGTAGGTGTGGAGGAAGAACAAGATGGGATCTTAATTATGTGTAATAGATAGGTGAGATTTTTTTGTTGTTTCCTTTGATAGGAGTTAATACAAATGTGGATGTAGAGGTGCTAGGGTAGACATGAAAAAAATTCTTAGGTTATGTTGACTTCTAAGGAACCAGAAGATGGTTAAAATTATAGGCTTGAATGTGTGCTTATCAATATGTGAGTGATTGCAGTAGGCTATTGATGATATCGTGTTAAGGGTTTCAAGCAAGTGTATTAGGGTGGTCATAGATCTAGGCTTGAATTTGAGATTAATGATTGGGTTTACTTGAAAATCTTACATATGAAGGTGTAATATATTTTGGTAAGAAAAGGGAGCTAAGTCCCCACTCTGTTGGCCCATATCAGATTTTGAGGCAAATTAGTAAGGTGGGTTATGAGTTAGATTTTCCTTTGGATTTGGCATTGGTGCATCCGGTGTTTCAGGTATCTTCATTGAGAAAGTTTGTTGGTGATCCTAGCTCAATTGTGTCATTGGATAGTATTGATCTGAAAGAGTCTTTCGTATAAGGAGGTTCTGATTGAGATCTTGGACCGAAAAGTTAGAAAGTTGAGAAACAAGGAAATGGCTTTAGTTAAAGTGTTATGGAGGAATCAAGAGGTTGAGGGTGCACATGGAAAGCCGAGGCTGAGGATGATATGATGTATCGATATCCTCATCTATTTCCATCTATGCCTAGTTAAGGTATTTAACTCCTTTATGATCCTTTCAGGCCAAATCATGTGTTCCAGTTATTCTCATGGTTTCATATGCATTCATGTTCATGAAATGAGTTTTAAAGTCATCTTTAAGTGAAGATTTCATGTTTTATGCATTTTTGAGCGGCTTTGTATTCATGTTGGGATGCTATGTTCCTTTCCTATTCCATTCATACTAGTTTGAGTCCCATTCGAGGACGAATATTCCCAATGGGGAGATATTGTAAGACCATGAAAGTTGGAAGGCCAAATAAAAGAAAGTGATGCAGGAAAAAGTAGCAGAAAACTACTAGTGTGGGTTTCTACGAGCCAACCTACGGACTGTAGGAAGTTATAGGAAGCCCAACACTTGGGGAAATTTGATTTCTGAGACGAGTTGAGTTTACGAGCCACCAAAAGGGTGACGAGTCATAGAAATGACTCGTAAGAAAGGTTTTGAGAAGGGAAAATTTACTGTGAACCCACCCTACAAGGGATTCCCATAGACCGTAGAAGTTTCTATGATTCATAGAAAACACTTGTAGGAGAAGTTCAGAAATGCACGTTTTCATATTTTGAAAAGTTACTAGGACGAGGGGTCCTTATGACCCATAGGACCTTTGGCAGACCGTAGACTGTGGTCATAATATGGGTCCTGATATTTGGGGAATTTGGCCAACTATTGATGCATTATACAACCGTCCCTACTATCCGTAGAAGTGTCGATGACCCATAGAACCTGTTTTTAGAGTAGACATGCAATTTCTAGCAGCTAGTATTTTGGGTACATGAGTTCTAAGATTGAAGTTGACGACCCGCCATAATTCTTACGACTCGTATGAATTAAATTGTAGGTCTGTCCAGTAAGATTTAATTAAGGGCATTTTGGTCATTTTCTGTTATTTTATCAATGTACCTGGATGTTTTTGGGGTATGATGCATAGCCTATAACTACTTAGGTCCTTCAAATTATAACCATCCCCTCTTATTTTCTCAAAATCACTCTAAGGCATCAAGGATTCTCTCCCAACAGGTTCTTCTTCTTCATCAAGCTAGGGTTCTAAGGTTCCAAGCTTTTCTTTAAAATTTCAAGTTTGATCTTCATCCAGGTATGTGGGTATTTGATCCTAGGGTACTTTTACCTATGAAGCCCAAAAAATTTTCTTTTTTTTACAATCAATTAAAGTGTGTATATTTATAGGTTTTATGATCTCTATTATAATTACATGAATTATGATTTTTAAATATGATTATGATTCTATTTTAATATAAATTGATGGTTATTGCATGGAATTGAAGAGTTTTCCTATAAATTTTACTATATTGATCTTTAGGGTTCATGATATGGATTATGAGTATTTTCAATTATACTTCCAATTGATATTATTTTAATAAATGATATATGGGTTGATGTAAAGTATATAATCATGCATGTTTTCAAATCCAATTTCATGATTTCCAAGTTAATTGATCATATGTTCATGTTCTCACTTTATTTCAAGTATAAGTCTTGATTATGAATTTCAATGGATTTTCAATGAATGATTATGAATTTCTCATTAAAGGTTTTAAATGATATTCAATGATTTTTCAAGCAATATTAATGGAAGGGTGACTTAAGATCCTTAATGATGAAGGTGAAATAATATCCTAATAATGTTTTATAAAAAGGATTCAAAATGATAGAAAGCCTACACCGATATTACATGAATCACATGATAATGAGCTAAGAACTCATGTAAAGTAAATGAATGATGAGGAATGAGCTATTCCTATGATATGCTTATATAATGATATGATATGTATTCCATGGGATATTGACCTAGGACCGACTGGACTTTAAGGTGGGGGCTCTACCTAAGCCTTAGTATCAACCCCTAGTCTCTTAAACTACATTACCAGCGTAGGATTTGTTTTGCCAATATGGCCTCTTAATGATGATGATAATATTGGACGGAGTCTACCTTGTCAAGTGGCCTCCCCCCTTCTCGATGTGGGATCATCGATTTCATGTAATAGCTCGCATGGTCTTAATGTCAGTTATAGTTATCTCCCACGTATGTATAGTCCTTAAAATATTTTAAATGATTAATCCTCTCTTTATTTCTATATGATACTCTTATGGTTTATTATGCATTGGTCCTTATGTTTACTTATGAGTTTACTACTTCTCCTATCATTCTATTTAAAATAGCCATCTTCTCAGCATGGTTTTACTATGCATTGCATTGCCTACATACTCAGTACATTCAGACATAGTAACGCATAATTTTTTCCTACATTATAATAGGAAAGGACGATCATCGCACACATCCTATTTCTGAGTAGAGTGGAGCCTAGACTAATACTTGTGGTTAGTCCTCATTCTTTGAGGACAAGAAATTTCATTTTATTGTGTCACTTGGTTACTTTCATTCTCTTATGTTGTCAATGGGTAAGCTAGGAGCTTGTCTTACGCCTCCATCTAGTTTGTAGAGGCATGTTAGATATTGAGAGTCTATGTTGTATTTTGCTCATTTTGAGACCTATGTTCCTATTGATACTTTACTTCCACTTTTATGATTAGTTTATTTGCTTTATTTATCTTATGTATGCTCATGAATGATATGTTAAGAGGTTTAGTTGGGGTCCCTCAGAATTCTAATCAGCATGTCACAGCTAGGCCCTAGTACGGGTCATGATAGTTATCCTTCTAATGCTTGTTCTTTGTGATTACAGAAATACACTTCCATGAAGAGCTCCCATAAGAAGGAATGTTGCGGATGAGTAACAATCTCCAAATGACCCCTTGGCCGAACAAGTTTTGCATGCAGAATTCTGGGTAGCGTTCCAAGTGCTTGCTAAAGCCATTACGGCCCAAGCCAATAGAGAGGTAGTTACACCCGTGAACCCAAATATGGGTACGGTAACAACAAGGGTTTGTGATTTCATAAGAATGAGTCGAATAAACCATTCTTAATAATAACTCTCTCATCTGCTAAATCCATAAGACAAAATCCTAGGCAAGCAAGTATATGAACATAATTAACTCGTTCTTTTCCTCCTCAATATGAGAAACATTGTTTATAGATAACATACTGAGAACATCTCCCACTACATTGACCTTACTCGGATGGTATAGTACACTCATGTCAAAATCTTTCAATAACTCCATCTATCTCCTCCGATTAAGATTCAAGTCCTTCTAATTTAACACATACTAAAGTCTCTTATGGTCTGTAAAAAATCCACATGAACACCATAAAGATAATTTCTCAAAATCTTTAAGGCAAACACTATTGGTGCTAACTCAAGATCATAAGTAGGAAAATTCTTCACATGAACTTTTAGCTACCTAGAAGCATAAGTTATGACCTTACCATGTTGCATTAACACACAATCAAGGACATGAAAGGATCATAATAAACCACAAACCCATCTAAACTCTTAGGTAGAGTCAAAACTGGAGATGAAGTGAGTCGAGTCTTCAACTTCTGAAAACTCTTTTCAAAAGCTTCGGCCCACTAAAATCTTATCTTTTTTAGAGTCATTCCATACAAAGGAGAAGCAATAGAGGAAAATCCTTCGAAATATCATTTGTAGTAACCAACTAAACCTAAGAAACTCCTATATGATACAACACACATATTCTACCATTCTCCAAAAGCTTCATTTTCAAAATCAACTACGCTATATGTTACCGGTAGTGTACTACATATACATAAAATGGCATACAGGGTGTATTTTTATTTAATATCGTTGTATGGCAGTGTACGTTCATTAGTGTATCTATGTATGTTCAACAGTGTAAACTTGTATGTCAATTACCCATTGCATTTAATGTGCTTGCTGAAAGGAATATCCCTTTGTGTGTTGATTGAGGACATTGCCATCTACAACCATATTGAGTATACAGTAATCGAAACCTTTGATAAACACATATTATGACACAAAGATATATGTGAATTCATTTTCAATTGATTTGTGCATTCTAATAGTTGGACCAGGGTACATTGGATCCCATAAGTAGGATGATAATTTATTGTAAGAATTAGATAGGTCTCCCTTCAATAACATCATCTTATTTTCTTAAGAATGTCATTCTTTTATGTCTCTCACGTCCAATCCAAGTTCTAATTTTACGTCATTTATAATTATGTCCCTTGGGGTATAGTTCCCCTTAGAATTATCATATTTGGCTCTAAACATGCCCCCTATCAACCCACAACTTGCTTGATGTTATGAATACACTTTATTCTTCAATGGACAGGTATGCTCATCATGTAACTCTCTAACATTGAACATTCTAAATTTGTTCAAACATGACACCTTAAACTCCATGCACATTATTCAGATACACATACAAAGATGTACGTAGTTGCACATACATGTTTTGTGAACTATAGTATTTGGCTTCTTAAAATGCATATACATACAAAAACATACTTGAATACACATACTATCAAACAAAATTTAAATTCACTAATTTCCATGATATAACATCTGATACATTCAAATGAAAAAAGGAAAATCACACATATAATCAATTTGATAAAAGATACACCATTATACAGCTCTACTAACCTTGTAGAATTTGATCTCAATAACCTTGAATTGAAACCTTTAGGCAAAGGCATAGTTCCCTATCACAACATGTTGTTGATGTTGCTTTTGAAAAGAAGAAAAATATGTCCCACATAGGTTCCCAACAAAATGGGTTATTGCTTTTGTACTTATAAAATGAGATTTGCTCCTTTAGTTTAGTACATCACCACAAATTTAATTTTTTGTATACTAGCGGAGAGGTTTAGATAAAATTCTCTTGAAGAACTCCTACGGAATAGTATTTTAGAAATTGGGTTGTGTGAGAAAAAATATTGTCTATTGTATGGTCTAATAAATTTTATATAGTGAATATTTATCTAGGTGGTCCGTGGTTTTTTTCACATTGGGTTTCCACATTATATCTTGTGTTGCATTTATTCTCTTTAATTTATTTGTTATTATTTTTTTTCTTTAAGGCGGTCTAGAAGGGACGCGAATTAGTCGATGTTTTTTCTCAACAAGTGGTAACAGAGAATTTGGTGTGGAATAATTCGTTTTTGAAATTTTAGTATGCTCTGTGGTTGCAGCTTTGTATGATCTTCAACATTAGAAAAAAAATTAAATTAGAATTATTGTTTTCAAGCAGAAGTTTCGTCCTGATGGAGTAGCAAGTGGAGTTTGATTCAGGTGGAGTTTGCTATTCTGGTTAAGTTACTTTGGGATGCTTGAGTATTTGGTAATAGTGGGAATAAGTACAATCTAAAGAGGTTCTGTCTAAGAAAAGCCTTGGTACTTAAGTGTATCCGTTATGATCCACTTCTTTTTTCAGAGAACTAATTTAGTGGGCACTTTTAATTTCTAGTGCCCATTTATTAGCATATGTTAAGCTTGTGGGGACGAGATTTGAGAATTTTGGATAGAGAATGAGTTTTGAAGCTGATTACATGATAAAATTGTAAGACTCCAAAAGTTGAAAGGACGAAACCAAGGAAATATTACTCAAAATATTTACTGGACTCAATATTACAACTCACTCTACGACCCATAGATAATTCTATGACTCATAGAGAGGAGTCGTAGGGGAGTCTTGGCACCTATCTAGAAGTAGCCTCAGGAGAGGTTCTACGACTCAACAGGATGAGTCTTCATCCTGTTGATGAGTCGTAAGAATGACTTGTTTGTGAAAGTTCAGAGACTATTACACTGCAGGATTTTAGACTTGCAGGACGAGTCATGTTTATGACCCATATTCCTTCATACGAGTTATAGACACGACTTGTAGGTTAGGTTCTGAGACCCCCAAGTTTGCTGGTTTTCAAACCTGCAAAATGAGTCTAAATGACGACTCGTGTTAGGAAAATGATTAGACACGACTCGTATGCAAACTTCAGAGACTTAAATTTAGGACCTTTTCTTGGACCTACAGGATGAGTCATCCTGATAACTCATCATCTTTTCTACAATTTGTAGGAACCAACTCATAAGTTCGAATTTCGGATTTAATGAATGGTAGTTATGTCATTTTCCAAGTTCGGTAGACACAATTATGGCTAAGTACAAGCCCATATCTACCCAATCCTTTGAAATTTCCCTTATTCTAAATCATTCATCTAAATTATTCTAAGGTACGAACTCAATTCTCTCAAGGTTCCTCTTCAAGCTACAAGCTAGGGTTTCAGATTTTTATCAAGGTTTCTCTTCAGTTCTAAGTGATTTCAATCAAGGTGTGTGGAAATTGATCCAAGGGTACCTTTCACCCATGGAGTCCAAAGTTTTCTCAAAGCATCATTCAATTTTCAATGGTTTATGAACCCTAGTTATGATGAATTGCATTGAGTTGTTTCAATTTTTTTAAAATTATTATCAATGATTATTCTGAACATGTTTCTACATAAATTGTATGATTTTAAGTTGAATTATGAATGCCTATGCATACAGCTCTTTCCAAGTTATGATTATGAAATTAAGGATGATTTTCATGTGTTGATTATGAATTGAATGATTTTCAAGGAAAGTTCTATGATTTAAAGTTGAGATTATGATTTTAATGCTAAAGTTATGATGATGATTTATGATCAAAGATAGTTATTATAGTGTAATAAGTATAATTCACACACAATCATGTTTAAAGATAGTGATAAGAAAGATTTTCACCGAAGTTATGGATTCCTATAAATCACTAAAGTTAATAAGCTACTCTTATTATATTTTATAAAGATGGATTGATAGGTAGTTACTATTTTTCCCTATAATATTTATGATCATGTTTTTATGAATTCTGTTGAGATATTGACTAAGAAACGAGAGGACTTCTAGGTGGGGCTCAGTTCAGTAATGTAGTTATTTACCCATGGAAATCCTAGTAGCAACCTAAAGTCCCAAACAACGTTGCCAACGTAGGATTGCCTTCATGGCCTAGCTAATGGATCCAATATGGCACAGTTGAGTTAAGTTGAGTACCATATCGGAGTATACCCTAGCAATTTAGTCTCCCTCTTCTCGATATAGGTATCATCGAATTCTATGTTATAGCTCGCATGATCTTAAAATATCGGTTAAGGATCTTATCCCACACAAGTTGAATGTTAAGTTATAAGATTCACTATGGAGTTTTATGATGCATTGACCATAAGTTTTCATATGTTTTCAAATATTTCTTTTATGCACCTTAAGTTGCCTAGAAGGGTAAATTATCACCTTACCATGTTGCATCAAAAAAACCAAGACCAACCTTGAAGCATCATAATACACAACAAATCCATCGGACCCTTCCTACTAGGTCAAAATAGGAGCGGTAGTAAGACAATCCTTCAATTCTTGGACACTCTTCTCACAAGCTTCCGACTATTGTAACTTTATTTTCTTTTGAGTTCAAATGTGACGAGATCAATAAAAATCTCTCAACAAACCTCCTATAATATCTAGCTACGCCTAAGAAACTTTTAATGTCCGAAGGGACAACAAGTTAAATCAAACATCAAAGACCAAGAGGTTTAGCTTATGAAATCGAAATTCCTACTTGGAAGTGAGAAGATGTGAATATGGACTTTGTAACAGGTTTGCCTGATACAAGAAACTATATGATTCCATTTGGGTTATTGTAGATAGGAGGACTAAGTTGGCTCATTTTCTACCAGTTAAGACTTCTTACAATACTGAAGACTATGCTAAGTTGTATGTTTGTGAGTTGGTAAGACTTCATGGTGTTCCCTTGTCCATTATATCATATCGAGGTTGTCACGACCCAACCCCGTAGACCGTGACTGGGGTCCGATCTGGACCCCCCGTATACCTAGCTATCAACTGTGGTAAAATTGAACTATAAATAAAACAATATTATGTAACAAAGACCCACTGGGCGATAATATTTTCGTAAACCTGTAGCCTTTTTCATTTGTATCACAACATGACAGGCCACGCAAGCCGACATGGCTGCCATAACATAATATCATATATCATGTATCATGTAGACCCATTTGAATCACACTGACATACACAACCCACATATACATGTCTGCAGACCTCTAAAAATATTAACGACAATACATGGTAGGACAGGGCCCCCGCCGTACCCTTGAATAGACAAAATAATTCTTATACATCAATGGTCAGTATCAAAAACTAGGCTCCGATACAATGGAACCTCCTCCAGCTAAACTAAGCGGAATCCTAAGCTGACGAACTCCCAAAACCTGTACCTATATCTGCGGGCATGAAATGCAGCCCCCCAAAGAAAGGGGGTCAGTACGATATATGTACTGAGTATGTAAAACATAACATAATACAACTAGAGGTATATCCAAAACAAAAAAGCAAGAGAACAATTTATCAAATCATGAACATGTACCTGTACTCTATGAATCATAAAAACATGCATGCTCAAATTTTCAATATAGCCGGCCTCGTCAGGGGTCCGGTGAATCATATATATAGTATCAGTATTAGGACCCATGTCATTGTCACCTTATTACAACACATCATCATAGTATCAGTATCAGGCCCCAGGCCATCGTCACCTTATTACAACACATCATCATAGTATTAGTATCAGGCCCCAGGTCATCGTATATATATATACAGATGCCGGCCCTCTAGTAAGGGACTCGGTGAACAATGTAGTGAATTGCACGAATCGGACAACCGGCCCGGGACTCGAAGAAGAAGTGTTACAATATACACGAGTAGAGTAGTGAGAAACAAAACACAGTTTAAATCATTATCTGAGACTCAACTATATAAGAGGACTAAGCTATTGTCTAAGAATTCGAGTAGCAGTATAGTCATTCTAGCTGCCCTCTAAATGCCATTAGGGGCTACATTAATTACATCTCGAGGTCCCTAGACCTATACCAAAGTAAGACTATTCACTTAAGAATTCCAAAGTACTCGTCTTCGAATAATTTTATGACTAGGAGCCTGTACATTTGTTACCTCTTTAACGTATAAAAGTTTCCAGGGAAAGTAGTTTAACTACTATAGAAATTCAATATTCAGAAGTAATTAAGAGATAATTAAGAATGGAGTTACCTCGGAGTTCAGATCAAATTCAACTTACAACTAAAACAAGGACATGCCCAAAAGAAAAAAGAGAATAAGCTCTATATAGTCTGTACTTTCCTTCAGGTGATCTTCATATACATATTTCGTATCCGGCCCTTCATGGGGCTCGGTGAACCACTATGGAATCATAATCTCATTTTCGTATCAAATACATTTCACTGGGAATGAGAGATAGCTTCCCATACATTATATTCTGACACATAGAAGCCCTACTAGGCAATACTTAATCTTCATAGGAACTCTAATACTGAACAATGGATAGGGGTTATGAGGCGTACTCGGAATTCTGGGAATGGAATTATCCCCGCACTTCATATACAATTCACTTAAGGCTAAACATTGCCAAAAGGAAAGAAACATAGCTGTACAAACTTATACCAAAACATGCCAAGAGAAAGCTTTACATACCTCTTGGGAGTTACCCTTTATCCTAATCGTCTCGTCGTCTTCTGAACCTATTCAATATGAAAGTAATAGGAATATCAGCTACTCTTAACTTTCCATCATCTTATGTTACGCCTTAATATTAATGGAATCTATTTCATTAGTCGTTTCCTCGACTAGTTCTTTAGTTTGTTAAGGCGTTAACGAAAATTGGGCAGCACCTCCCCTATAATGTGCCCTATTCAAATTTCCAATTAGGTCCCTAAGACCTAAATCCAACCAACAACAACAACCTAAATCAATTCATACCAACAATATACAACATAAACTCCAAACGACTCATTCAAAGCTACGATATCACAATAGGGCGTCTAGCCTTTAATTTGTAACGCCTTTAACTATACGCAACGGGGGGGTCATGTGGCTTCAACCAGAATCACCCTAACCCATATTAGAACATATTTATTCCCTTAAATAACATACCACACCCCTGCAGCAGCAACTCACAAGAACAACGCCTTACTTTGACGACAATTCGACTATAACGACTACAATTTAGTTTATTCCGAACGCCAAGTATTTCTATGCCATTTTCATATTTCCATCCACCTATAGGAAGTGTAACACACTCTATAACAACGCCATAAAGTCCAAATTAAAGGGAGAAACCTTACCTTACCCGGAATTGGCCAAAATTGTCAAATCGCAACTCAAAACTTCTTCAAACGCACTAAAATTGAGCGGGCTGTTTGTGCGACTTCCTCGCTGCCCCAAGCAGTAAATTGATTTTATTATCACCCTAAATTCATCGTATTATACCTTAGATAATTTATTTATGGAGCAAAGCTCGGAGGCATACCTTGGCAGCCCCTAGGCCGTAGCCCTCCTCTCTTCTTTCTCTCACATTTCTGTCCAATTTTTCCAAGTGTACAGCTGAAGAAATGACTTCTTAGTCATCATAATATACATATATATGCATATATACATCTCCACGTGCTTGAGGAACACCTTAGCTAATTAATTCACGGAAGAAAATCAAGGAACTTACCTTAAACTTCTCAATAACACATCACACCCCAGAAGCAGCAACTCACAAGAACAACGCCTTACTTTGACGACAATTCGACTATAACGACTACAATTTAGTTTATTCCGAACGCCAAGTATTTCTATGCCATTTTCATATTTTCAGCCACCTATATAGAGTTTAACACACTCTATAACAACGCCATAAATTCCAAATTAAAGGGAGAAACCTTACCTTACCCGGAATTGGCCAAAATTGTCAAATCGCAACTCGAAACTTCTTCAAACGCACTGAAATTGAGCGGGCTATTTGTGCGACTTCCTCTCTTCCCCAAGCAGTAAATTTATGTTATTATCACCCTAAATTCATCATAGTATACCTTAGATAATTTATTTATGGAGCGAAGCTCGCAGGCATACCTTGGCAGCCCCTAGGCCGTAGCCCTCCTCTCTTCTTCCTCTCACGTTTCTGTCCAATTTTTCCAAGTGTACAGCTGAATAAATGACTTCTTAGTCATCATAATATACATATATATGCATATATACATCTCCACGTGCTTGAGGAACACCGTATCTAATTAATTCACGGAAGAAAATCAAGGAACTTACCTTAAAAGTCTCCAACCATGGCTGCCTCTTCTCTCACGTTTTTTTCTCTATTCTTTGGCTGATTTTTGGACTCTAAATGACTTAAGAGTCATTAATATGTATATATCCACCTTTTAATTAGGTGCCACGTGGCATCCCCTTAGGGTGACATGTGGCAGCCCTCTAGGACGCCACCTAGGCTCACGCGACCTATCACACGCCGCCACGTGGCAGCAGGGTCCCCCCCAAGTAGGCAGGTGAGTCACCTGCTTTCTTGTCACCAACTTGCTTGAGGTGCTTGCTTGTCACCTGTTTGCTTCACTTTCGTAAGTTCGGAAACTAGTTTTTGCTCCTCTCGTAGGTTAGTAATCTCATCTTATTTTAAGAGCCTATGTAACCCATGCTACACAAGCTTGGTACGTACTCCAATAGCTTAAGTATGTAAGACTTCCAAGTTAGTAGCTTACGTAGATAAATCGAGTCCTACGACCCATTACTTGGCCTCCAATTCCTTCCAAACTCTTATGATTTCATCTCCAACCTTCTCTACTATGGGATATCACATTCTCCCTTCCTTAGAGCCGTTTGATAGTGTCTTAGCGTATCCGACTCACATGATAATGTCCAAGGAACTTATGAGACATTCCATGTTTAAAAAGGGTGGGGTGTAATAGAGGTACTCAATTCACTTCACACTTTTGGAAGTCATTTCAAAAGGGTCTTGGTACAAAGGTTAAGTTAAGTATTATTTTTTATCCTCAAACCGATAGTCAAGCAGAAAGAATGATTCAAACTTTAGAGGATATGTTGAGTGCGTGTGTTATTGATTTTAAAAAGAGTTGGGATGAACATTTGCCAATAATCAAATTTGCCTACAATAATAGTTATCACGCTAGCATCTTAATGGCTCATTTTGAATCATTGTATGGGAGAAGATGTAGGTCCTCAGTAGGGTGGTTTGAAGTAGGTGAGATGACCTTGATCGATCTAGATTTTGTAATAGAGTCCATAGAGAAAGTGAGAATCATAAAAAGAGATTGAAGATGGCTCAAAGTCGTCAAAAGTCTTATTCCGGTGTAACATCCTTCCCCCCTTTAGAACATTCGTCCCCGAATGTTAAACAAAACTTCTCTTAGCACCTTATACAAATGGTAGAGAGATTCTTTGCTATTTTCTTAACACATACTTCCATACCAATACTTCATATACGTGTTTCAGGAATCGGGGTTACCTGTAAATATCGGTTACAGGTGCAAATACTTGTATTTCATGTTCTCTTTCGTTCCCCGATCATCCTTTTTCTGGTTTTGGTTTTTCTATCGTATCTTGATGGAAGACACGTCTTTAGTCTACACTATTCCAGTTCGCCAATCTAAGATGGCGATAGGTTTTTCCTCACAGGACTCCATCTCCTGGACCTTATTTATGGAATATACCCTGGGTGGCTCGTCAGTATCTTTGCGAAGCATTCCTATCTGATGGATTGGGCGTACAATTTCCAAATAAGGTGGTAAGCTCAATTTACCAGCTGTGTTTCCCACCTTATGATCAACTTGATACAGTCTAATATATTTTGGGTTAAGTTCCCTTTTCTGGGTGACTCCGTTATGAACATTCAATCATCAATTTGAACTCTGAACGTCGATGTCAATTATCTGTGTATCATTCCTGCCGACTCTGGGTTTTTAGTCAATAGCTTGTTTAATCATGTCGGGGCCTTTTGAACTTAGTCGTTTTAACATCTACCCATCCAATAGGGGACTTGCACATCTTATTCTACCAGTCTTGTACGGAGTCATTGGGATACCAGAGTGGTAGCCATTATGGTAGTTAAACTCAATAAGTGGTGGACGATCGTCTTAGTTACTCTTAAAGCCAACTATATAAGCCCGCAATATACCTTCTAACATTTGATAGTATGCTCAGTCTGTTCAGCAGCTCGAGGGAAAAACTGGGGTACTAACATCTATCTGTGCTCCTGATCTCTTCTTGGACTGATTTCAAGACGTTAATTATAATAAAAGTCCCTCTATCTGAGATATTAGCAGGGGAAACCTCACGGAACCTTACTACTTCCTTGTCATATAACCTCACCTAGTTCCGGCTGCATAGGTGGTCTTGCTTGAAAGCAAATGGGCTGATTCGTTAGCCTACTCGCAATAACCCATATAGCCCCCTATTCTTGATGTTGAGGTAAATCTTTGGTCCAATCGTGGCCATGTCTTACTTCACCCATAGTACTAATTTCATCTCGGTAGTTAATTGTAACTTGGGTTTCTTTGCCTGGGATAATAGCTATGGGGATTCCGTAAGGTCTTACCATTTCTTTACCCTACAATTTTACACCTTCTCGGCTGAGTAGGTAGCCTGTGATCGAAGGAGCAGGGGCTAATATTGTTAATCCCTGAGTAACCTTCCCTCTAGAGTCATCTGGCGCTGGAGTGCAAAGTGAGCCTTGTAGTCCTGGTCATATTGTGATATTTTCGACCTTGGGTATTACTTCCTGTCATCCGTAAATGACATTAACTGGTATCATGTTGAATGACTGTGGCGTTCTAGTGCGCCACCAGTTAGTAATTAGCTAATCCTGCTTGTTTTACTTAAGTCCTTTTTACAATACCCTCAACGCAACGTATAGTACTCCAGGAACATAATCTTGTGTCATTTCTCCGTCGCTAGTTCAGATTCTTCTATCTCATGCGATCGTACCAACACTAACGCATTAAGTTCCATTAGAATTCCAAAGTTAAGCGTGCTGGGGTAGGAGTAATATTGGGATGGGTGACCTTCCTGGGAAGTCTTCGTGTCGTGTTTCATTGTAATCCTTTCCACGATGTGCGGGCACTCAATTTATCCCATGATTTACCTCAGCGTTGTCTCGCAAGTCTTTATGTTTGGCCTTGTCCTTCCCACTGTTATCTTGTAACTAGTATTGGCGTCAACCTTTAGTTCTGCTATGACCATGTCCCTTTTTGGTCAATTTGGTGTAACTTCTCCTATTGTATTCCCCCCCTTTCTGTACGCACCCATTCATTAGGGTGGGCTACTGAGTAGCGCTAAAGTTCGTTCATACAGTGACCTACGGAGCCATTTTGAGTTTTGGCTATTATTAGCTGGCATAGCTTTAAAGGAATTTGACATATAAGCTTCCCTATCCTTTATTCACTTTGTGTTCTTCTCATTTTCTACCGCAGGAGGCTTTCTATTCCTTTGTCCTTGGTTATATATCTATCGCAACATCATTTGCGACCAACTCTACAGCCAAAATTTTGGCTTTTTGGTCTAGCATGTTGTCATTATCCTTTGTAGTGTTTCTTGAGTCATTCGATATCCTTTCATGGTTACACTCTTTTGTTTTTATCCGCAGTCGTCTTCTAGTGTTATGTTGTTCAAGGTCTCGTCACAACCTTCTTAACGCTGCCTTATGTAGCATTCTGGCTTTCGTTCAATTACTGGTGGCTTCCAGACCTTTCTAACTTGGTTCAGCAAGATATCTTATT
Source organism: Solanum dulcamara (assembly GCF_947179165.1). Lineage (NCBI taxonomy): Eukaryota > Viridiplantae > Streptophyta > Magnoliopsida > Solanales > Solanaceae > Solanum > Solanum dulcamara. The sequence goes on along the minus strand of NC_077237.1, from coordinate 32,209,848 downwards.
GAAGTTTAGATGTCCATCTCAAATATATTGCCATATCAATTGCCTCCTCCTACTTTTGCCATTTTCTCATTAACTTCCCCCCTTTAGAGGGTACTCGTACTTCCATCTGCTTGTACCTTATTCTATGTCTCTTTGTCCAGTCTTAATTTTGCCCAATCTCTCCCTCCAATCTACTTAGTACTGCATCAGGTCCCAGTCTTTTTGTATATTTTATAACCTGATTATCCGCGTACGAAATCTTGGCTAAATCATGAAACGACGAGAACCTTTCCATACATAATGCGACATCTCGTTTGTTACTCTGTACTTGAGTAATGGGACCCATGGGACTACTCGTCTGAGGCCACCTTCTACTTATCTTCATAAAAAATTAATTAGTACTTGTAGTCATTCCAATTTCAATTAGGCAGTACTAGTATTCCGTCGATAACTATTTAAGGTTTTCTTGAAGTAGTAGCTTTATTCCAACCTATATCCTTTGCTTCTTGGGGCGAATAGAAGTTGCGCCATTTATTCCTTAAGTTTGCCATCCTCGTCCCTTGAGGGTTCCACTATTTTTGGGGCGACGTGGTGTACACGCGTCATTTTTTTGTATCTTAAGCTCCATGCTCTTACTGCGTTCCCAACGCAGGCTTTTAACTTAGTCAATGCATACTAAGTGTGCCTTACTAGTGGTCCCACTTTATTCCTGCATACTCATAACACACTGTTTAATTCATACTTACATATCCCCCTTTTTGTTCGTATTCGTATTCAGTTCCTGACATCTCTTTGAGGTACTTCTATTAGAAGTTCTTTCCCCAATTAGTCGGTGGAGAACTATAAATTGTTATCATAAACCATTTTCCAACCATTGTTGGAAGAAATCAGAACCTCTTAAACATCACAGTACTTCTTTTAATACTTGACCTACCTGGTCTCCTTCTGAGTTTACCCTCGAGTTACGAACAACTTATCTAATTTACAATTAGGAATTGGGGGTTTGGTATTTTAAAAAGGAGTGAAGCTCAATTACTGGACATCTTACCCTTCAGCCTGAGCTTCTCCTTTTTTTTCCTACAATACAATTACGGTTGGAGATACTCCGATCTGAACTGTACTGCTCAGACAGACTTTTGTTTTTTCGAAATAACTTCCTCAAGTAAGAAGAGTATCCCTTATTGACGGCATGAAGAGTACCTCTTATAGCTTTAATTAAACATAATAGGGGTACTTGATATCAATCTCCAGGACATCTTAAGAATCTATGTTTCATTCCTTGTTCTCGTCCTGGGAAAATTTCGGCAGAGTTTCCTTTATATTTCTTACTTATCCCAAACCTGCACGCAGAAAATACCAACAATGCCTCACAGGGCCAATACATATATATATATTCATGTCACATCCGCATAGGGCTTCTAACGTCAATAATAATATAAAAATACTGGACTTACCTCATATGTTCAACTTCAAACTGCATCTATTGCACTTCCTATTTGTTTTCCTTTCAGGTTTCACTTTACATTTCAATATTACTTTAATACCTTACCCGATGGACATCTTCCGTGCCTTTACTTTACTTACCTGCGTGCTTCGTAATGTCCTATGTCGTCAATTACTTCCTTCGGCTGATGTCGTCCTTCTGTTAAGATCCAAGGTTAGTATAAGGAATTTTCCTATGACTCGGATCTAAAGCACGATCTCAGATGTAGAAGAAAGGTAACATCCTAAATGTTCTGTAGCTTCCTGTGTATGGATGTGGCGCGTAATACATCGATAATCAAGACTCTACTAGACACGGTCTGCAGACAATCCGAGGACGAACTGCTTTGATACCACTTCTGTCACGACCCAACCCCGTAGACCGTGACTGGGGTCCGATCTGGACCCCCCGTATACCTAGCTATCAACTGTGGTAAAATTGAACTATAAATAAAACAATATTATGTAACAAAGCCCCACTGGGCGATAATATTTTCGTAAACCTGTAGCCTTTTTCGTTTGTATCACAACATGACAAGGCACGCAAGCTGACATGGCTGCCATAACATAATATCATATATCATGTATCATGTAGACCCATTTGAATCACACTGACATACACAACCCACATATACATGTCTGTAGACCTCTAAAAATATTAACGACAACACATGGTGGGACAGGGCCCCCGCCGTACCCTTGAATAGACAAAATAATTCTTATACATCAACGGTCAGTATCAAAAACTAGGCTCCGATATAATGGAACCTCCTCCAGCTAAACTAAGCGGAATCCTAAGCTGATGGACTCCCAAAACCTGTACCTGTACCTGCGGCCATGAAACGCAGCCCCTCAAAGAAAGGGGGTCAGTACGATATATGTACTGAGTATGTAAAACGTAACATAATACAACTGGAGGAATATCCGAAATAGAGAAGCAAGAGAACAATTTATCAAATCACGAACATGTACATGTACTCTATGAATCATAAAAACATGCATGCTCAAATTTTCAATATAGCCGGCCCCATCAGGGGTCCGGTGAATCATATATATAGTATCAGTATCAAGCCTTGTATCATCGTTACCTTATTACAACACATCATCATAGTATCAGTATCAGGCCCCAGGCCATCGTCACCTTATTACAACACATCATCACAGTATCAGTATTAGGCCCCAGGCCATCGTATATATGCATATAGATACCGACCCTCTAGTGAGGGACTCGGTGAACAATGCAGTGAATTGCATGAATCTGACAACCGGCCCGGGACTCGGAGAAGAAGTGTTATAGTATACACGAGTAGAGTAGTGAGAAATAAAACACAGTTTAAATCATTATCTGAGACAACAATATAAGAGGACTAAGCTATTGTCTAAGAATTCGAGTAGCAGTATAGTCGTTCTAGCTGCCCTCTAAATGCCATTAGGGGCTACATTAATTACATCTCGAGGTCCCTAGACCTATACCAAAGTAAGACTATTCACTTAAGAATTCCAAAGTACTCATCTTCGAATAATTTTATGACTAGGAGCTTGTACATTTGTTACCTCTTTAACGTATAAAAGTTTCTAGGGAAAGTAGTTTAACTACTATAGAAGTTCAATATTCAGAAGTAATTAAGAGATGTTTCATAATGGAGTTACCTCGGAGTTCAGATCAAATTCAACTTATAACTAAAACAAGGACATGCCCAAAAGAAGAAAGAGAATAAGCTCTATATAGTCTGTACTTTCCTTCAGGTGATCTTCATATACATATTTTGTACCCGGCCCTTCATGGGGCTCGGTGAACCACTATGGAATCATAATCTCATTTTCGTATCAAATACATCTCACTGGGAATGAGAGATAGCTTCCCATACATTATATTCTGACACATAGAAGCCTTACTAGGCAATACTTAATCTTCATAGGAACTCTAATACTGAACAGTGGATAGGGGTTATGAGGCATACTCGGAATTCTAGGAATGGAATTATCCCCGCACTTCATATACAATTCACTTAAGGCTAAACATTGCCAAAAAGAAAGAAAGATAGTTGTACAAACTTATACCAAAACATGCCAAGAGAAAGCTTTACATACCTCTTGGGAGTTACCCTTTATCCTGCTCGTCTCGTTGTCTTCTGAACCTATTCAATATGAAAGTAATACGAATAGCAACTACTCTTAACTTTCCAGCATCTTAGGTTACGCCTTAATATTAATGGAATCTATTTCCTTAGTCATTTCCTCGACTAGTTCTTTAGTTTGTTAAGGCGTTAACGAAAATTGGGCAGCACCTCCCCTATAACATGCCCTATTCGAATTTCCAATTAGGTCCCTAATACCTACAGCCAACCAACAACAACAAGCTGCAGCAATTCATACCAACAATATACAACATAAACTCCAAACGACTTATTCAAAACTACGATATCACAATAGAGCGTCTAGCCTTTATTTTGTAACGCCTATAACTATACGCAACGGGGGGGTCATGTGGCTTCAACCAGGATCAACCTAACCCATATTAGAACATATTTAGGCCCTTCAATAACACATCACACCCCAGAAGCAGCAACTCACAAGAACAACGCCTTACTTTGACGACAATTCGACTATAACGACTACAATTTAGTTTATTCCGAACGCCAAGTATTTCTATGCCATTTTCATATTTTCAGCCACCTATATAGAGTTTAACACACTCTATAACAACGCCATAAATTCCAAATTAAAGGGAGAAACCTTACCTTACCCGGAATTGGCCAAAATTGTCAAATCGCAACTCGAAACTTCTTCAAACGCACTGAAATTGAGCGGGCTATTTGTGCGACTTCCTCTCTTCCCCAAGCAGTAAATTTATGTTATTATCACCCTAAATTCATCATAGTATACCTTAGATAATTTATTTATGGAGCGAAGCTCGCAGGCATACCTTGGCAGCCCCTAGGCCGTAGCCCTCCTCTCTTCTTCCTCTCACGTTTCTGTCCAATTTTTCCAAGTGTACAGCTGAATAAATGACTTCTTAGTCATCATAATATACATATATATGCATATATACATCTCCACGTGCTTGAGGAACACCGTATCTAATTAATTCACGGAAGAAAATCAAGGAACTTACCTTAAAAGTCTCCAACCATGGCTGCCTCTTCTCTCACGTTTTTTTCTCTATTCTTTGGCTGATTTCTGGACTCTAAATGACTTAAGAGTCATTAATATGTATATATCCACCTTTTAATTAGGTGCCACGTGGCATCCCCTTAGGGTGACATGTGGCAGCCCTCTAGGACGTCACCTAGGCTCACACGAACTATCACATGCCGCCACATGGCAGCGGGACCCCCCCCCAAGCAGGCAGGTGAGTCACCTGCTTTCTTTTCACCTGCTTGCTTGAGTTTCTTGCTTGTCACCTGCTTGCTTCACTTTTGTAAGTTCGGAAACTAGTTTTTGCTCCCTCTCATAGGTTCGTAATCTCATCTTATTTTAAGAGCCTATGTAACCCATGCTACACAATCTTGGTACGTACTCCAATAGATTAAGTATGTAAGACTTCCAAGTTAGTAGCTTACGTAGATAAATCGAGTCCTACGACCCATTACTTGGCCTCCAATTCCTTCCAAACTCTTATGATTTCATCTCCAACCTTCTTTACTATGGGGTATCACATTCTCCCTTCCTTAGAGCCGTTTGATAGTGTCTTAGCGTATCCGACTCACATGATAATGTCCAAGGAACTTATGAGACATTCCAAGTTTAAAAAGGGTGGGGTGTAACAGAGGTACTCAATTCACTTCACACTTTTGGAAGTCATTTCAAAAGGGTCTTGGTACAAAGGTTAAGTTAAGTATTATTTTTTATCCACAAACCAATAGTCAAGCGGAAAGAATGATTCAAACTTTAGAGGCTATGTTGAGGGCGTGTGTTATTGATTTTAAAAAGAGTTGGGATGAACATTTGCCAATAATCAAATTTGCCTACAATAATAGTTATCACGCTAGCATCTTAATGGCTCATTTTGAATCATTGTATGGGAGAAGATGTAGGTCCTCAGTAGGGTGGTTTGAAGTAGGTGAGATGACCTTGATCGATCTAGATTTTGTAATAGAGTCCATAGAGAAAGTGAGAATCATAAAAAGAGATTGAAGATGGCTCAAAGTCGTCAAAAGTCTTATTCCGGTGTTAGGAAAAGAGATCTTGAATTAGAGGTGAATGATTGAGTCTATTTGAAGGTTTCACCCATGAAGGGTGTAATGCATTTTGGTAGAAAGGAAAGTTGAGTCCTAAATATGTTGGACCTTATAAGACATTGAGGCATGTTGGGAAGGTGGCTTACGAGTTAGATTTGTCATTTGAATTAGATGTGGTTCACCCGGTGTTTCATGTATCTATGTTGAGGAAGTTTATGGGTGATTTGAACTCCGTTATGCCATTGGGAAACTTGAGTGTTAAAGAAAATTTACTTATGAGGAGGTTCCAATAGAAATTATAGAGCAGCAAGTGAAGAAGTTAAGAAACAAAGAAGTTGTGTACGTCAAATTATTGTGGAGAAACCAAAAGGTAGAGAGTGCTACTTGAGAAGCAGAGGCGGATATGATGAGACGATACTCGTACTTCTTTCCCTCTACTCAAGCCTAAAATTGTAAGTTGTTCCTATTCAAGCTAAATGAAATCTTACATATTCAGTTCCTCCTATGTCAGTCATATGCATGCATGTTCATTAATGTTGATTTTAAAGTCATGATTTATGTAAGTTTAAAACTTTCGTGTTCTATTGATTTAAGGTGTCATTATATTCATGTTGGGTTGCTAGTCCGCTTTTAGTGTCCTTCCTATGATAAGTTAATATCATTCGAGGATGAAATTTCCCAAGGGAAAGATATTATAAGACTCCGGAAGTTGGAAAGAAGGAACGACGGAGAAATTTCTCAAAATGTTGATTGGACTTAATATTATGACTTACTATAGGACTCGTAGAGGATTCTATGACTCGTAAAGGGAGTCTTGGCACCTGTCTAGAAGTACCCTCAGGAGAGGTTCTACGACTCAAGCGAATGAGTCATCGTCTTGTTGACGAGTCGTAAGAATAACTCGTTTGTGAAAGTTCAGAGACTCTTACTCTACAGGGTTTTAGACCTATAGGATGAGTTATGTTTATGACTCATAGTCCTTCAGATGAGTCGTAGACATGACTCATAGGTTAGGTTTTGAGAACCTAAGTTTGTAAGTTTTGAGTCAGGAAGATGAGTCGTAGACATGACTCGTATGCAAATTTTAGAGACTTGAATACAGGATCTTTTCTCAGGCTTGCAAGACGAGTCGTCATCTTTTTAATGATTCGTAGAAACTAACTCGTAGGGTCAAATTTAGAATTTAATGAAAGATAGTTATATCATTTGCCAAGTTCGGTTCAATGAACCTAGACACAATCATGGCTAAGTTCAAGCCTATAACTACCCAATCCTTTGAAATTTCCCTTATTCTAAAACATTCATCTAAATTCTTCTAAGGAAAGAATCAATTCTCTCAAGGACTCCTCTCCAAGTTTCAAGGTAGAGTTTTCATATTTCACCAAGGTTTCTTCTCAATCCTAAGTGATTTCAATCAAGGTATGGAGATTGATCTAGGGGGTTCCATTCACCCATGGAGTCCCAAATTTTTCTCAAAGTATCCTTCAATTTTCAATGGTTTATGAACCCTAGTTTTGATGAATCGTATTAGGCTGTTTCAATTTCATTTTGAATTATTATCAATGATTATTCTAAGGATGTTTCTACATGAATTGTGTGATTTAAAGTTAAATTATGAATGCCCATGCATAAATCTCTTTCAAAGTTATGATTATGAAATTAAAGATGATCTTCATAAGTTGATTATGAATTTAATGATTTTGAAGGAAAGTTCTATGATTTAAAGTTGAGATTATGATTTTAATGTTGAAGTTATGATGATGATTTATGATCAAAGATAGTTATTATAGTGTAATAAGTACAATTCTCACACAATCATATTTAAAGATGGTGATAAGGATAATTCTCACCGAAGTTATGGATTCCTATGAATCACTAAAGTTAGTGAGCTACTCTTATTATATTTTATAAAGATGGATTGATAGGTAGTTACTATCTCTCCCTATAATGTTTATGATAATGTTTTAATGAATTCTGTTGGGATATTGACTAAGCATCGAGAGAACTTCTAGGTGGGGTTCGGTCCGACAACACAGTTAGGATCCATATAGGAGTGCCTTCATTGCCTAGCTACTGGATCCATATATTGCACAGTTGAGTTGAGTTGAGTACCATGATGAAATATGCTAAGGTAGCCTCCCCCTTATCGATGTGGGTATCGTATTTCATGATATAGCTCGCATGGTCTTAAGATGTTGGCTAAGGGTTTTATCCCACACAAGTTGAATGTTAAGCTATGAGTTTCACTCTGAAGTTTTATGATGCATTGCCCATAAGGTTTCATATGTTTTTAAATGCTTTTAAGCTTTGTTCATGTTCATTATGTTGGTCATGCATCTTATGTTATATTGTTCACTATCCTTTACCCATGCATATCTCATATACTTAGTACCTTCTATGTACTAATGCATGTTTTGCCTACGTTGTCTCATAATGTAGGTACGGACGACACTCACGATCATCTTATTTGTGGCTAGAGTAGATTTAGTTATCAAAGAGTTGGTGAGTCCTCATTTCATTGAGGACATGAATTTCTTTCCACATTGCTACTTTGATTTTTTTCATATGTTTCGGGTGAGCTAGGAGCTTGTCCTAAGACCCCCATCAAAGTCTAGAATAGAGGCATGTTTAGACGCTATGTGATGTAGTCCGCTTAGACATCAATTGAGTTTTCTATCCCTTGAGTTGTTACTTTCGCTTATTTGCTATGTTCCTTTACCCTATAAATGCAATGTATGCTAAGATGTCTTGGTTGGGATCCCTCCTAATCCTGATCGTCGTTTCATAGCTAGGACCTAGGCTCGGATCGTGACAAAAATAAAGTCAAAGCTGATGAAAAATTATCCTCGTGTTGTCAAAATCTGGTATGCTTTAGCTAAGAGATGAAGAAGTTTTAGTGGTGGTTCTCGAACTATGGCAATTGTGATTTATGACATGTATGATTGCGGTGGATATGTAGCTTTGGGACTTTTGTGGTTCTCTGTTAACGCAAGTAGAGATCAAAAGAGGTGGTCAAACATTTAAGTCTGGTCAAATAATAAAAATAAAATTAAGGATTTGACTAATAGAACTTTGTATTCTTTGTGGACTGGAAATTTGATCAACAGCTAGTAAAATCGAACAAGGTATTGTAAGGAGTTGTTCGGCAAAGGCTCCGACTATACGCTGGGATAGGTATCCTTATGACATGTTCTCCAAGGTTGTCATGATAAAGAATGGAATAATTCTAGCGTTTCCACAATTTGCACATGGGCGTTAGTTGATAGGTGACGCAAGGTATGTGGTGGAAAGGATGTCAATGGCTAATGAACTCTCAAGAAATCAACAAAAGGGTTGCACCATAAGTTATTAGCAAATTTTTGAACATGAGCCGAAATTGAAATTCTTGAAATTGGGAAGTGATTTCATATGAAATTCTTGGATTGGTTTTTAAATCTGAATGGATGTACTCTTTATGGTGGGGTTATAATAATTCTTGAATTTAGAATTATTATTGTCAGTAGCAGACAATGTAAAAGTTGCAGTTGCACATGGTTGGACGAGTTTAGAGTTAGATGGAGAACTGTCGAGTTTAGAGTTAGGTGGAGAACTAACTCTATTATGTGTAGCTGGACAACTGTAAAGGGATAACGGACTGCATTTTTCTTCTCTTCAAAAGGTGGAAATTTATTGATGTTGCTTTTGAAAAAAAGCAAAATTTGTCACACATCACTTCCCAAAAAAGTGGGTTATTGCTTTTGTACTTATAAAATGAGATTTTCTCCTTTGATTTAGTACATCACCACAAATTCAATTTCTTGTATACTAGGAGAGGTTTAGAGATAATTCTCTCAAAGATCTCCTTGGGAATAGTATTTTAGAAATTGGGGTGTGTGAAGAAAAATATTGTGTATTGTATGGTGTAATAAATTCCATATAGTGAATATTTTTTTGGGTGGTTTGTGGTTTTTCCCGTATTGGGTTTCCACGTTATATCTTGTTTTGTTTTCATTCTCTTTAATTTCTCTGTTATTATTTTTCTACTTAAAGGCAGTCTAGAAGGGACGAGAATTAATCGGTGCTTTTTACCCATCATATGTATGGTTCCTTTATACTTTTACACTTGTTCTTCTCTTGAGTCTGACTTTTTTCCTCTAAGACGCATAAAGGGTCACTCAATTGTTTATTTAACCAAAAGGGACACTTCGCTGGTGAGGGAGCAATAAGTGTTTGTGATTTAACCATCGTTAATGGAGTAAAAAATAATGATCTCACTATACAGAGGTATATTTGTGATTTTCTTTCTTCTCCTAAAAAAGCAACAATTTGTTTAATTTTTTTAAAAAAAATCTTATTGCCCAGTCACCGAGTTCTCCATTTTTTATTTTTTTTCCTGAAAAATTATTGAGCTGCCAGTGAGTTTCACAAATAATAATAGACTTGAACTTGATAATCAAAGTCATAAATTTTAGAATTGTCACGATCCGAACTAGCGTCAAGTCGCGACACGGCGATTGGGATGCGATGGATCCCAACCATATGACATCTTAGCATACATCAAAAACATAAGGTAAAGAAACATGACAATATAAGCGGAAGTAATCAACATAGGGGAATAGGTCTAAGGGATAACAACTCCAAAGATGTCCAATCCGGACTACACTATAAACCGTCTAAACATGCCTCTAATCCAGTCTTTGACGGGGGCTTACGACAAGATCCTAGCTCACCCTAACAATAGAAGAAAGTCAAAGTAATGGTAACATGAATAAAAGTCTTGTCCTCGATAGAATGAGGATTCACCAACTTCTTGAGGATCTAGGGCAATCTCTAGCCACGAATAGGATGGTCGTAACTGTCGTCCGTCCCTACATTATGAGATAATGTAGGCAAAATATGTGTTAGTACGTTTGAATGTACTAGTATATGAGGTATGCATGAACAAGTAAAAGAACGTAATCAATATGCTATAAGTTACATGTCCAATCATAATGAACATGAATAAAGCTTAAAAGCATTTTAAAACATAAGGAACTCATGGTCAATGCATATCATAAAACTTCATCATAAACTCATAACTTGACATCTCATATATTAACTTCAACGTATGTAGGATAAGACTTTTAACTGACATCTAGACCATGCGAGCTATTACATGGAATCTGATAACTCCTGCATCGAGACAGGCCGATGACTCCTGCATCAAAACAGGAGAGGCTACCTTGCCAAGGCATACTCCAAAAGTAACTATTCAACAGGGTTATGTGGATCCACTATCTAGGCCATGAAGGCAACCTACGTGGGCAACGTAGTTTGGGACTTTAGGTTGCTATTAGAATTCCCTTGGGCAACTAACTACGTTACCAGACCGAACCCCAACTAGAATTCCTCTCGATACTTAGTCAATATCCCAACGGAAACTCATAAACATGATCATAACATAATAAGTAAAGATAGTAATTGTCTATCAATCCATTTTAAAAATATATTAGGAATAGCTCATCTACTTAGTGATTCATAAGAATCCATAACTTCGGTGAAAATTGGACTTATCACACTATAATAACATCTTTGATCTTAACTTTGACCATCATCATAAATTTAACTTTAAGATCATAATCTCAACTTTAAATCATTGAAAACTTTCATTGTAAGTCATTTAACTCATGATCAACTCATAAACTCATCTTTAACTCATAATCATAACTTGAAAACAAACATCTATAACTAAACTTAAAATCATGCAATTCATATGATAATATACATATAATGATCATTAATAACATCTAAAAACGTAATTAACTCCGCTCAATGCAATTCATCAAAAACTAGGGTTCATAATCAATTATAATTTGAATGAAAACTTGAAAAATCTTTGGGACTTCATGGGAGAAAAGGAACCATGAATCAAACCCCACATATCTTGCTTGAACTCACTAAGAATTGAAGAAGAACCATGAAGAAATCTGGAAACCTTAGCTTGAATTTGGAGAGAAACCTTGAGAGACTTTTGTTCTTTGCCTTAGACAAATTTTGGGAGAATGAATTTAATAGGAGGGGAATTTGAAGAATTGAATATTTATAGACTTTGAACTTGGCCATAAATGTGTCTAAGTTCATTGAACCGAACTTTAGAAAAGACACAATTGCCCTTTATTAATCTCTAGATTTTGAACCTACGAACAAACTCCTACGGCTTTTTGAAGGGATGACGAGTCATCTAAATGACTCGTACTATAGGTCTGAGAAAAGGTCTAAAAATCGAGTCTCTGAAGTTTGGGAACGGATCAAGTTTACGACCCATAAACATGGAAACGAGTCGTTCCTGAGGCTCGTTCTGCAGGTCCCAAAAACCTGCAAATTCTAGGTTCTCTGAAGTTTTATGACGGGTGGTTCTTACGACCCGTAAGGTGTTCTATGACCCATCCTGTCAAGTTGTCACCTTGGCCCTAGGGAAACTCTAAACAAGGCCTTTGAACTCTGGTTGACGAAGGGTTTCTACGACCCGTCAACAGGACGACGACTCGTCTTGTTGAGTCATAAAACCTCTCCTGAGGGCAACATCTATTTTTGCTCGAGGAGTCACCCTATGACTCAACTTTACGAGCCGTAGAGAGCTCTACCAGCCGTAAAGTGACTCGCATACTTGGGTCAGTTCAAGATTTTGAGACTTTTCTCCTTTGTTCCAACTTTTCGACTTTCAAGGTCTTACAAGAATACAACAATAAATAAAGATGTCATAATAGGTTATAATTTGAATTGTAATGTAACTACAACAAAAATAACTTTAGTGGTAATAAATATGTGCATTAATAAAGAGTATTAAAGTCTTTACTGACATTGATTAATTGTCATTAGATTCAAAGTTGTCATATACTTTAGCGGCATTTACAAAGAGTGTCAAAATGTAATTGTCACTAGTAATTGCTCTAAAGAACATATTAATGACAATTAAATATTAACGATAATTGAATTATTATCGTCAATTAATTGCCATTAAAAATTATTTTAGATGTAGTGTGTCACGATCTAAGTATTTATGTCCAATATTAAATTTCCTACTTGTTTTGATTCCATATTTCTGCAAATCAATATTATATGATTCATCATTTACACTACTCTGTCTGATTTAAGTCTACTCCATATTATTTTTGTTAGTTTCTTGTTTACATCATCCTTTTCTTTATAAAATTTCCTCTATTCATTTTAAAGATTTAAAATCGAAAATATAAACGATCTCTTAAATTTGTCATTTTTTTTGGTAGCTAAATCAAAGATAGTTTAACTATTTGTTGAACACCTAAAGTGGAGCAAATTGGGTCAAATACAGACAAAACGTTGATAGAGTAGGGAATTATTTTTTTTTAAGAAAAAAGGGAAACTCGCTGGCAACTCAGCGATTTTTTAGAGAAAAAAAAAGTTGAGCAAATCTTTGGCTAGGCAGCGAGAATTTGAAAAATAAATAAGGAAATCGTTGATAAGTCAGCGAGAAGAACGAAAATCTCAAACATATCTCGCTGATTATGCAGCGAGATCATATATTTTTTACGCAGTTAACGGCAGTTAAATCACAAACATATCTCGCTACCTCACCAGCAAAATGTCCCTTTTGATTAAATCAGAAATTGAGTGGCCTTTTATGCATTTTGGAGGAAAAAAGTGATCCTTTTAGTTCGGGACTCTTTCTTCTCTTACCTCTGTTTGAGAATGGTTCGAGATTATCAAATCTCCGGCCTCTTCGAAGACTTCATTGCTTCATTAGGAGCAGACGACGCCAAGGCGATTGTATAAACTGTATTTCTAGCTGGTATGTGTTGTATATATTCAATTTTCCCTATATCACCTTGAATTACACTTCCTCCTGATATTCCAGCTTCTTGTCCATTGTCATTATACACAGTGAATACATCCCAAAATTCCCGAGCTCTTTCTTCAACTCCACATACACTCCCACTCCCACGTCATTCCGTATTTCCATTGGCGTACAACTCCCCATTATTGTGTATTTAACCTGGATTGATTTAAGAGTACTGTCGATGCCTTAGCTGCTTCGAAATCACAGCAACAAGATCTTTGAAGGAAGAAATACTCTTTGGTCACAATACTATCGATAGTGTCATCTACATAACAATTATCCCCGTTCCACTGACCAAAATAGTAAATTAAATACTCACAGTGATACAGCATCGATGTGTGTACTTGAAATTCTCAAAGAGATAAGTCAACAGCAGACCAAGGTTTTATCTTCTCTAAACCCTTGTATCAATGGCAGACAGAGGCTTTATCTGCTCAAAGAAACTCAATGAAGAATTCCAATGGAATATTTCAAGTAAATTCCGTGCATTTGAAACATCAAATTAGATCTCAATTAAGCATTTTTTGCTATGCGATTTCAAGGTATTTTGAACAATCGAAGATGATTTCAATGGAGAAGTGTGTTCTAACTTTAGATACTGAAAGCGCATTTTAATTTGGAACAAAATCTCTTTGAATGTGTGATTCACATTGATTTGTAACATATTTTGCCTATTTCAATTAGGAAAGGACCTTTGTATCGCCCAATTTTAGTTTATGCAGATAATACCGTGTTCAAGTACACACATATTTAGGCACGTGAAACAGTGTGTCTGCTTTATTTTGAAACCAATATGTCGCTACGTTTCATAATTATACAAATTGTCGCTATATTTTGCAATTTTGGGCGCAATGTCGCTATATACAAAATTCTCTTAAACACAACAGCATTATTCACACGGAATAATTTACTAAATTACTTCAGATCTTTCTTAATTGTGTATTTAATGATTATATGTCTTATTGGAGAAGGGAGAAATCATAAATAAATGATTAACGTATTTGTTATATTATTAAGAAAGAGTGACGAATATTTTGAACCAAATCGTTTAGCTAAATGCTAGAACAAGACCACAATTGTTACAATTCCCATGCACGATCAAGTGAAACAGTTGCCACCTCTCATAATGATCAAACGTTGGACTTGACATCTGACAAATAAAGCATAAGATACTCCTATTCGTTGGCACATTTGCATAGCTCGAGGTTGAGGAACTTAACGAAAGCAAGTAGAATGGTGCACATTATTAGAGGAGCATATGCGGTAAATGGTAATATTCGGAGGAACATATGTTGTAAATGGTAATATTCAGGGGAACATATGAGAAACATTACTTTTAGCTTTCCTTCTTTTTGTCAAAGAGCAAGTTGATGGAGTATGTGTCGCCTTTCTGTTCAGCAGCTTCCACACGCTTTCTACCAATCTGTATAAGAATCAATTTTTAGAGGCTAATGAGCTGGATGTATCCACATCTTGGCATAATCTACTAAAAATTTAATACTTTTTGAGTTATTTTATGCACTATAAGAGATCAAATCACGTAATAAGAAATTGTAGTGTACATCAGAAGCATTTAGTCGCAAAAAAGAAAAATTAAGTGCTCTACTGTAGCAGACTGCAGACCAAAGTGCATTGGCAGTGTAAAAGTTCTTTCACTATCATTGCATATAACTTCGATCCTTACCAGCTTGAACAACGCAAATATTTAACATTGTTAGTATATATAACTTAAATTCGTAGTACAGTAGTCTCGAAACAGTTCCAAATTGGAAAGAACCAAAGTTTTGCCGAATAACTATATAATACCTTGTCCATAAGCCAATAGCCAACTGATGGCATATACTGCACCAAGTACATAACAGCAAGTACAGGCTGCATCAGTAGCCAAAATATTAGTGCTCCTAGTAGCCATTTGCATGAGTGAAAGTGAAATTATTATGAAAGAAAAGAGAGTACAGACGGATCATGAAAGTTTTAATATGGAGTATCGGAAGTAGGATTCCTACTTCTGTGAATTGGATGGCACAATCAACACTCGAGCAGTTTATGGTTCTTACATATTCCATATTATATATAGCTAAAAGACATGGGACACTGTAACAGGACAAATCCTTCGACTAAACTAACTAAAGAGCTGATGTTGGTGTAGTAAGTTCACTTGAAAATGATCACCGGTATATTAAAACACAAGAGGACATAAATAAAATTAATAGAAGCTATCTGTAATACCCCTACCCAAGCAAGCTATAAATATTATCAAGTATCGTGTGAACTCTAAAGATAAGAGTTTAATAACTACCACGAGAAAAATATTTTCTCAGAAAGAAGAAGGGGCAGCCCGGTGCACTAAGCTCCCGCTATGCGCAAGGTCCGGGGAAGAGCCCGACCACAAGGGTCTATTGTACGCAGTCTTTCCTTGCATTTCTGCCAGAAGCTGTTTCCAAGGCTTGAACCCGTGACCTCCTGGTTACATGGCACTAACTTTACCAGTTTTCTCAGAAGGAACATTCCCATAATATCAAAACATATTATATCATCATGGACGTCTTACTTTCTCATTAATTAGTGAAAGGTAATAGGGTGCAAGGGTCATTAATTAGTGAAAGGTAATAGGGTACAAGGGTTAACCTTATAAAGCATACATTGTTTATAAAAGTTAAGATATGATCAAAAATAAATTTACAAGACTAACCGCCACTAATAACAGCCAAATACAAAACACACACACACATATATATATATATATATATATATATAAATAATAGGGCTTTGCTAACCTACTACATAGAGGTAGTAGGATAGCAATGTCCCACTTTTTTATTCTCCAAAATATCCTTATTATTTTCATCCAGTACATTAAATATAGGGACTCTTTATTATTTACCATGTTAAAGATCCATTGGCACCCATTTGGAATTCACGTGGGAATGTTTACTAGGTAGAGACATGTATGAATCACTTAAAAAGTAAATAAATAAACCTAGAAAGTTAATTAACTTGGTTACTAACTAATAAGATTCTTATAATTACATACTTAGCTGACATTATCTAACACCTCATACACATCTAGCAGACCTAGTTACCAAACGCCAAACATCTCCTATTTATAGTAGCTTATGCAAGAATTAAGTCCATAAATGGAGACTCCTCCGGCAACCAAACTCCTACCTGTAAGTTCATTCACCATTTCCTTTATCTATATACTAGAAAGCTTTGTTGGGATTTGGGTGTTTTACTGCATCACTAATGCATGCTTATGGTAGTTTAACAAAATAGATACCAAGCTAACCTTCTTTATGCTAAATACATCCACTGCATGAATTTTTAATCTCACCATATTTTTTTTCTTTCCCTTACGTAGGATGTATATCCTCGTGACAAGGATTTTATTATTTTACTTCTACTGTTTTCTTTATGATGAAAGAAGAAGAAATTTCAACGACTGCCTACATCACATATTCATATAATAACATACTACATGGAATTCGATTCTAATGTTAACTCCAGCTGACATGATACAAAATATATTTTCCCATCTATATATCATTGTGTTTATAACATCTAGTACATCTACATAGTTAAATAGTTAGCTATATCAGCAATAATTTCTTTTTACTTGACAATACAATTATAGCAAAATAACCATCAAGTAGAGTATCGACTTGAAAGTCCCCCATCTTTAAGAATGAATCACTCTCAATTATACGTAATATTTGTGTGGATTGACCCCAATAGTGGGATACTGAAATTCTAGTAACAAGTATTTAAGCTCGGATTCAAAGTACGTGGAAACCTAACCCTTTAGAAGAGCATTCCCTTAAAGAATAAGAATTATGAGTTTCAAATGCATTAAAAGAATTTTATAAATGTTACTCTTTGCTCTCGTGCATGGGGAATGAGCATGTTGAGAGTCACCATATTTATAAATTGCATGAAGACTATTTAATTCAGATGATGCTTGTACTTATTTTACTTATTTTCATACTTTTAACAATTACGATCTATGATATACAAATGAAGGAATGGAGATGCAAATGATTTAATTTTCACATCCGATGATTATGTTTTTTGTTCTTTGTTTTGTCGAGGGTCAATCAAAAACAACCTCTACCTCCCAAGGTAGGGGGGTAAGGTCTACGTACACTCTACCCTCCCCTGACCCCACTTGTGGGATTACACTGGGTATATTTTTGTTGATGATTATGTTTTCTAGTAAGCCAAATGGTTGTATTGGTGATGTATTGGGAGAAACACTTAGATAACTGAGTGGGTACTTGGACGTACAGGTTCAACGCCCCAGAACCACACATGCTGGTGTGGGATTATGTTTATCCAGTACATGATACTAGTAGTGTACTTGGATTCATTTCGGGTCTTGCTAGCATACCCTATCCAACTTGTACAGCATTATGAGTAGGTGTAGTTCCCAACCGATCGGGGAAGATGGGTCGGCATATGATGTATTACGTCAGTGTCTAGATGGAACCTCCCCAAGGTAAGATATGTTTATGACCTGCAGGCAACATTTGATTGGGAAACAAACGACTTCTAAATGATTTACTATATGTATATTATTATTTGAGATTTTTTCAATAAATATGAGGAATATGATTTTGACATCAAAGTGCATTCTTTCTTAATTACTCTTTTCAGCTTTAAAGGGAGGTCTACGAGGCTTGTTGAACTACTTGGTTTTAAGTGATTGAACTACTTGGTTTTAAGTCCCGAAGTTCAGCCATAGAACACAATTTGAGAGCCACCTTCTTCTACCAATGGTGAACCTCACTCTTCCTCCATTGGTGGTAGAGTCGTTATTTCATTTTGTCAGTTGCATAATAATACTGAAATCTAGAGTCAAAGCTCCATGTAGTCATTAGTGGCTGTAGTTCGGTTATGAACCTAAAATTTGTATTGTGTATGTTAAGCTTATGTTAGTATGTCCCATGGAATAGATGTTTGTGGTCTTGCTAGTTTGAGATACATGGTTTGCTTGGTAGGGTTAGTCTACTAGGTGCCACTCGCGGACCCATAAAAATTAGTTGTGACAGTATCTCTATCTATAAATATCCCCCATCATCACCCACCAAAAGGAGAAGAATGAAAGTACAGGATAAGGATAAATATAAATGATACCAGTGGCACATTCTCTTCACAAGAAATATAAGCTACACGTTATGACAAATTTTATAGCATCTAATCCAGCACATACAAATTATACTCCCCCTGTCCCGTTTTATACGACTCACTTTCTTTTTTAGTCAACGCCAAAAAGAATGATACATTTCTATATTTAGTAACAATTGAACTTTAAAATGTCCATTTTACTCTTAATGAAATGATTTATAGCCACACAAACACCTATCACTTATTTTAGACACAAGTTTCAAAAGTCTTTCTTTCTTAAACTTCGTGCCAAGTCAAACTACATTACATCATATAAAATGGGACAGAGAATATGGCAGATCCTCAATGATTAATGAAATTCTGAAAACACGAATGCTAATTAAATGTCTTAATTAAACCTGGTAAGATATCCAAGCTTCCTTGATACCGTGGCTGGCAGCAACAATTGTCAGCTCCGCACACCTTTCTGATGAAACACGCCGCTATATATAATTTTAAGAAAGAGTTAACAGGACAATTTGCAAAAATTATTCACATTCTCTAAATGTATCAGAAAGAAGGAAAAATAAACTTGTTACTGAGAGAGCAGATTTATATAGAGTCCAAATCAGATGAATTCTTCTCTATGTAGTCAAAGAGTACCACAGTAGCAATTATTGTTGCAGAGATTTCATAGGAGACTGATGAAAGCTTTAATGCCATGTGCTCCCTTTTAAAAATACTCAAAGCTTCGAAAGCATAAGCATATATAGCCCAGAATTACAATCATCACACATTAAGTTTTATAAGATTCTGTTTGGAAAGAGGCAAAATAAAAAATGCTCCCAGGCCCGTTTACCAAGACTTTTCTCTCTCCTACTTTCTAGGTTTATCGAAGCTCCTTTTCTGGCTAGGACCACCGGAATTAGCCCCTTCCCGTCCTTCCAACAGTAATCAGTAATCACCCACTGTGGTAACTGATAAAAACCATTTTCTTTCCATTTTCCTTTGATTTGTACTAATCTTTCTCATGGAGGGAAACAAAATTTATTTTAATGCTGGTTCAAGTCTTTTGACATCACCAGATGGACTTCGGACAATGATATTTGGTTTGATTGGGTTGAGAGAAGCAGAAACAGGGTGAGAAGGATAACCATCAACAAGAAGGTTATGGAATGGATCTGCTTCATCCTCAAGGAGGCTTCAAATAATCAAAAGAATATGGTGAGGAGATGGAGGACAAAGGATCAAGTGACTTTTATGGTACTAGGAAATACAATGAACACGAAAGTTACATGAGCATTCTGTCACACAAAGGGGAGGCTAGTCAGTTATTATAGTCCCTGAACTAGCCATTAATGCAGGCTGGAGAGACAGCTTTTAAAATTGAAAAGTTCATTACATGTTCTACTCAACTGTCCTTCTAACCTACCCCAAGACTGCCCAATAAAGACTACCCTTATGCAAAGGTGGTTAAGGATAGTAAATGCAAACCCAACCCCCCAGCGATGGCATAGCTGACAGAGAGGGTCTTTTTGGAAGATACTTAACAGGGACTTTTGAGAACCATGAATTGCCAACACTTTAGATGTTAAAAGATGGTCAACTTCTATGTGGAAGAAAGCTTCTGGGGTGAACATTTACGGGATGGCCGAGAACCGCTTCCTCTTTGAGTTTCCTAACTGGAACATAGCTGAGCAAATTCTGCAAGGAGACTGGGGCCGGAAAAACTTTAAGGTCAGGATGGACTGGTGGAATCCTTTTGTTGGCTGTATATGTAACACCCCGTACCTCTATACCAACATACGACTAGCCAAACATCAACGTGTTTGTGTGAACTCGGGAGAATTAGGTTGTAAATGGGTAATTATATCAAGGAACCAATATAGGAAGGTGTTGAAGTGTTAAACCAAAATTAGAGGCCAAAGGGAGCCATAAAACAAAAGTTCAGGTTGAAGGTTGCAATTGAGGAGGATTGTTTCAACTGATCCCACACGTGGTCTGACTTTAAACGAGCATATGTCCCAATATATGAAGTGTTAGAAGTTGTACTACCTATCAAATTAAAGGTCTACAGGTCTAGTTTCCAATGAAACAAACTGCTCATCAATCTGATCTATACATCAAAAGTCATGGACGATTTAAGAACACGCTATCAGAAGGATTTTCACTTACGGCCACCCCCACTCCACATACGGACCATATGTGAAATGTACGGTACGTACATGTAAGACCCCAGCCGTAAGTGGGAAGCGGTGGAGGCCTTTTTAAGGCCAAAACCATACTTTTTCATTCCTTTTCCAACTTATTAAATCTCAATCAGTTCCAAGGGGTTCCCAAATCCTCTCCACACCTCTACATAGTTAAGGTAAGTGTTTTCCAAAGATTTTCAACGATTAATCTTTCCTCCACATCACACCGCTACTATTAAGTTTTTCTCCGTTTCTAGCTTCTTGAAGGAGTTGTTTTGTGAAAGTTTGTGAAGTAAGATTAGATATCTTTGGAAGCTAAGATAAGATTTCCCTTCCTTCTTCATCTATGAGCTTGTAGGAGCGTTTTACATGTGTTTTGACAAGAACTCACGGGACGGCGATCGTCAGCCGTGAAGTTCAATTGTAACTAGTTGTGTAAGGATGTTTATGGACTGTTTTATGTATTGAGGAGCCCGGGGAGTGCCGGGAGACCTTCTTGAAAGTCATGTGAGGTTGTTGATGTGGTTAAGGAAGGAGATATGGAGAAACTTCTATATTAAAGTATCCTACAAGCTTGCCGCTCAACTAATGGTCGATATATTGCCCATGTGACCCGGGCATGTTGTTGGGTTGTTTGTAATAGTTATATTACTTGTCGTTCTTATAGATTGACGCCGCAAAGGAGTGTTTTGGTTGTCATAAGATGCTAGGGTTGGAAGCTAAATCCTCTTTTCGCCGCTATGGCATGACCTCTCCGTCACCTATTTCCTCTTTTATTAACCCATGAGGTCGTAGATGATGAAATACATGAGTTTATATGCAATATGCTTCATGTTCAAGTACTTCTTTCAATCGTTATCGTTCCTATTGTTAGGACTTGGGAGGTTCCATGTATAGTAGATTGTTAAAAAGTTCCTCTTAGTTCAAACGTTTGTTATCATAAGTGTTGAAATGGAGTCCGTCCAAGAAGTAAATCATTATGACCCCTCTTCTCAACTGAGCTTTAAGTACGAAGACGATAAACCCTCCATGTGTGATGCCATTAAGTGTCATATACTCTTCTTAAGCATAGTCTTCATTGACCTATCCTTTCATGCTATATGTTATGGCGAAGTAAGTCGTAGAGCTTAAGGTATCGTTTACGATCATAAATAAGCCAAGTATAAGGTCATCTATTATGTGAAAGGTGATGTATATTGTGCCTTGTCTTAATGGTCATCCATAGTTTGAAGGACACAGAATAAAAGCGATGTAGATGCATCACTTTATAAGCATGTTTGAATTCATGAACGCCGTCTATTATGTGAAAGGTGATGTATATTGTGCCTTGTCTTAAATTGACCTTAGGCCTTAAATAGACGACTAAGCGACGAGCCCCTCTTATGTGCCATATGTGCCTTATGTGACTTGTGCTTCCACAACAGGATATTACAGAAAAAGATTGGCTACGACTAAAACAATTTAAGAACAAGATAGGATACAAATGGCTAGATACCTGAAAGGTTGTAAATCACTACATACAAACACAACATGGGCCATGAGTGTCAACTACATCTCACCTGTGTGCATATGTGAAGCATCTTACCTGTATATATCTGTGAAGCATCTTAACCCTATGTATATATGAAGCATTCCCCTTTATTGTGTATGTGATACTTCTCACATGTGTGTGTATGTGACACTTCTCAGCTCAGTGCATTAATGTGATTACATTCAGACAAGAGAGCTAGCCGACCTCCCCTTGTGTGATACCACAAGGGTCAGGATTAGCTTACCCACGCTCATAGGGCAATTGTTTGCTGAGGAGATAGTTGACACTCCTCATGCCTGTTTTCAGATCTCACATACTGTAACATCCCTCAAAAAAAATGCCCACAAAATACCTTAAGAATGCCTTGGAAATAGACCGCTCATGTAACGCATTATCCTTAATCTTTTTGGAAAATCCGAGTTCGGAATATTGATCAGGAGGTCAAAACCTACGGGAAAATGGTCTCGGTGGATTTTTAGAACCCGTAGATCGGAAGAAGAATTTTCGAAGAACCTACAAAACAGTGTGGTCCGCGACAGGACCGCGTCGCGGACCTGGGAAGCTGTTCCGGCCGAGCTGGTCGCAATGGGACCGCATTGCGGACCTGGAAAGGTTTCCTGGCCGAATTTAGTTTTTTTTTAAGGGCGTTTTAGACTCTTTCCAAATTATTAGTTAATGAACCGAGACGTTTTTAGGATCTAATTCAACTATATAAATTAACCTAAACCTCTAATTCTATTCATTCTTCTACAATTCATCTATCAAATATTTCTCTCTCTACAAAAAGGCTCTCAAGGGTTTCCATTGAAGACTTCAAGAAAATTCACTCAATTTCTCCATCAAAATTCTCAAGTTCTTCCAAATTAATTGGTGTTCTCACTCAAGGTATGTGGGTATTGATTCATGGATCCTTTCATCCATGAAGCCCAATCAATTTCTCAAGGTTTTCTATCAAATTAAAGTATGATATTTTATGGGTTTGTGATCTCTATTCCAATTGCATGAATTTTGATTTAAAATATGATCATGAGTCTATTTTGATATAAATTGATAGTTATTGAATTAAATTGAAGAGTTTTTCCATAAATTCTTCTATTTTGATTTCTAGGATTCATGATGTAAATCATGAGTATTTTGATTTATACTTCTAAAGGATATTATCTATATGAATTATGTATGAACTGATATAAAGTTTATGATCATGCATATCTTCAAGTAAATTTCATGATTTTCAAGTCAATTGATTATGTATTCATGTCATACCCTAATTTCAAGTTCAAGCTATGGTCATGAATTTTCAAAGTATGAATTATGACTATGTATTTCCATTATGATCATGAATTATAAGTATGTTTCAAATTATAGTTTTTCATGCAAGTTATGAAGTAAGGCGACCTAAGGACTAACAATATGAATTATGCAAATATGATTGTAATGATGAAAGGGCAAATTCTCACATTACAAGTATGTTATGAAAATGAGCTACTCTATGATTTCAAACCTATGATCATGACTATGATATACGTCAATAGGATTTCTATGTTATGTATGTATTCCGTGGGATTTGACTTAGCACCGAATGTGGACTTGAGGTGGGGGCTCAAATTAAGGGGTCCTTATATAAAGTCTCTTGTCGCATAACTACGTGTCACCGTAGGTACAAAGGGATTAGAGGCGAATACCCAAATCTCTACGAGGTGAGTACCCGAAATATCAAGGCTTGGAGGTGAATACCCGAGTCTAAGAACTAGGGGTGAGTAGCCGGTTCACGCGACTGCTAAGTGGATCCACTTAGGCATGTAGGAGTTTACCTTGGCAAAGTAGCCTCCTCCTTCTCGATGTGTGTGTCATCGGATTCCATGTTATAGCTCGCATGGTCTTATTGTCGGTTATGGTTCCTATCCCACATATGTATGATCTTTTAAGTATGTTATGATTTTGAATTTATGTTTTTAAATGCTTTGGTCAATTATGATTTTCTCATGACTTTACGTATTCAACCTTATCATGTGTTTTACTTGACCTTTGCATTCCATGATTTACGTTGCATGTCACGCCCTCATAATGTAGGGGTTTAGGTTGAAGATCCTAATCACCCACATAATTAGTAGGCGTTCCTATCCGAAGGTGTTGTGGTGAGTCCTCATTGACCAGAGACTAGTTTCAAGTTTGTTACTATTTCCTTTTCAAAAGACGTTTGTTTGCGTTGTATGTTGAGGGTGAGCACCTAGTTGGACATATGTTTGAGTCTATGTTGTCATAAGACATTTTTAGATATCTATTCATGATTTAGACTCTCTTATGATGTTTCTGCTTTTATATTTTACCTTATGTATGCTTATGATATGTACAAGAGGTTTGGTTGGAGCCCTTCGGGGTTTCGATCGTCGTGTTACGACTAGGTCCTAGGTCGGGTCGTGACACATACACAGGACCACAATTACATGTTTATTGGAATTTAGAAGTGTTGGCACACTTCCAGGGTGTGTTGCTAGATCTCATATAAGCAAAGCCACAGTGTGAAAGTTCCATTTAACTCAGAAAAATCATTTCTATAAAAAAACCTCAGTTTTCATTCTTTATATGATTTTCATCTTTTCTTGTGAAACATGTGTAATGACCCTCCAGGTCATTTTCCTAATACTACTTCCATTTCGTCATTTAGAGCATTCCTATAGCGACCCTAGGTCATATTGGCGCTGGTAGCTCAGTTGTCTGGTCGTTCGTTTGCATTTTGTGAAGGTTTTCGTGTTGGAAGACCTTTATAACTTGAAATGTGATTTTCAAGTTAAAGTGCGGGAAAACAACCTTGAAATGGATTTCTAACAGTTCCATAAGTTCTAGAATAGCCAAATTAGGCTGAAAGCGAGGTTGACTCGAGTCCCAGGGTTTTCAATGCGAGTTTAAACCATTTTTAGCATTTTAGCTTTGAAAACTGGCCAGCAATTGACTTTGGTCAACATTCTTGGAAAACGCTTTCGGATGAAAATTTTAACAGTGCGGTTAGCTCCGAAATGACGAATTTGGTCTAGAAAGACCTTTCATTCGACTCCCGAGGCTTTCGGACTCATTTCGAGCCCCTCAATGGAATTTGGGTAAAAATGGCATTGGGAGTGGGACCCACATTCAGTCATAACGACCTTGTATGGAAATTTTGACTACGACATTGAATCCGGAACGTCGAATTTGGTAGGGCAACAGTCTATTTGCGCGTACAGGGTTCTGGATGAATCGCGAACACCCCGTCGGAATTTTTGAACTTGTAGAATATCAGCTAAAAAGCTAATATCTGGTGCTCATCAGCCATTGCATATGTTTTCAAAAGGCGATTTCTCACTCATTCTAGACTCAATTGGTGATTCAAAGGCCTAAGTTCAAGGAAATTTCATGGGGAATCCATTGGTGAGCTCGGAATCTTGATTAAAAGTTTCGTGTGAGGTAAATTCGCAACTTTAGCTACTGACTCTTCTTATTTTCACAATGGAATTGTAGTGAACTTTGGAAAATTGTTTCTTAATCATTTTAGGTCTGTTTTCTGCGATTCAGAAGTCAAAATTGCGGGGATTTTTGTGAGGATCGTTGTGGTGCAATTGGTTTCAGTTGTTGAGGCTTTGTTTTGGTAATTTTTCCGTCTTAAGCCGCTGTCCTACGCCATTTTCAGATTAGATTTTTGGTGAATTTTAAGATTTGATATCTTGAGCATATTGGGTCCGTTTTCAGCAATATTTTAAGCTAAATTGTGGGATCCATGAGGAACGTCAGGGTGTGCTTGGTTTTAGCTATAGAGACTTTGTACCTGGTATTTTCTCGGAAATCGTTGCTGCCATAGTTAATTTTTTTAGCTAAATTTGGGTTTTTCTTGTGCGTTGCTTTTGAGGTGCTTTTGGGCACCGAATTGTGTGCCACTTTGGGATATAAGCTTGGGGTGTTGTTTTGGACCGGTATTTGGGGCCATTCTTAAATT
Source organism: Solanum dulcamara (assembly GCF_947179165.1). Lineage (NCBI taxonomy): Eukaryota > Viridiplantae > Streptophyta > Magnoliopsida > Solanales > Solanaceae > Solanum > Solanum dulcamara. The sequence goes on along the minus strand of NC_077237.1, from coordinate 32,183,582 downwards.
CCAAATGCGGGTCCCACATTTTCCATTTTCGACCCCGAAATTGGTCCGTTTTTAAAAATTGCGATTTTAGTATCTAAACGACCGTCATGACGTTGTGATTCTGTTTTTGACAGCGTGGCATCATTTAGAGGTCGTTCGAAAAGAAAAAGCTCCGACAAAGTAATTAGGAGCACGCGCGATCTGCCTATAGGTCGTCTACGACTTTCCTTTCTTTATATTGAGCTGAATTGTGTGAAACATGTTGAAATTGTTGGAATGTTGGGGTTGGATAGCTTATTTATATACCTTGGGGTAGAAATTATGTCCGCTCTTCTCTCCTCGTGATCGAAGCTGACCCCAGAAGTTGGGTATTCCTTCTTAAGAGGACACTCTTAGGTCCTATTTCGGGTATAGAAACCATGTGATCCTTGTTGTTATTTGGTGGTTTTGTTACCGGTTTCTATCTCATATTATTGGTACTACGATGTATGTTGGCCTTAGTGTAAGTTAGTGGAAACTTGTTTTAGATTCTCCAGCGTCGCTCCGATGGGCTTAGATCCCTATAGAATGGCGTAGCAGACTAGAGTTTGATAGTTGGGCCTTAGTTAGACAGTAATTGTGCTCTCATAAACAACCTTATCCATAATTTCGTAAGTTTGCGACTTTCGAGATTCGTTGGTGTTCCTAAACCTTGTGTTCGGCTTGTTTCGGTTTCGGTTGAAGCTTAAGTGCATATGATGAGTTGATTATTTATGGAAGGAGACCTACGGACGTTATACTGAATATATTTGAGGCCTGGACTTGCTGAGGAAAGAGAGCTTTGGGTGATTTACTAGGCATCTTCTAGAAAAAAGAAGTTGAATTAGCATCTGGATTAGATACTTGCGCGGAGCATCGGGGTACAGGCCCTGCCTCTACGGACTCACTACTTACATAGAGCATCGGGGTATAGACCCTGCCTCTACTGATTCATTATTTATAAAAGAGCTTCAGGGTGCAGGCCCTGCCTCTATTAAGTTAGCCATTTATGGTGAGTATCGGGGCTCCAGGCCCTGCCTCTACCACACTGTCAAACTAGACGAGTATCCAGGATTACAGTCCCGGCCTCAGTCCCTAGGAGTGTTGGACAACCCTAGCTCCTACCCTCTTTAGCGTTAGTCATTCTGTGTGCTCGGCGGGCTTATAGGGGTTCGCTCGGATTTTACTTTAAATTGCGCACGTGTGTCCCGACGGGGCTTACAGGATCCTAGTTGGGTGTACTTAGTGTAGATCCCTTCGCTTATTTTATCCTATCTTTATTACTGATACTTTTCCTTACCTTAGACATTATATTATGGCTTCTGTTGAGTTTATTCCTTTTTTTCATATTGCTTTCACCTTCCTTGCTCAATCGGCCTATGATGCCTACTGGGTACCTTATATCTTGTACTCATACTACACTCTGCATCTATTTTAGTGATGCAGGTCTGAGTACCAGCTACCGTCATTGATAGATCGAGCCTGTTGCAGCCAGATTCGAAGACCAGGGTGAGCACATGTCGTTTTGAGATTATTTCTGTCTCCTTCAGCTTGGAGTCTTCTTGTACTTTTGAGACTAGCCAATGTTGTATATATATTTTTGGTCCATTTTTGGGACTTGTACTCGGTTTATTTTGATAGCAGCTTTGTACTAGTGACTTCCAGGTTTTGGGAGAGATTCAGTATTTTGTATTTTGTATATATTTTATCTAATTTCTCCTTTTTTCAACATTTATTCTATTTCTCTTAGTTCTGTTTAGTATTTCCCCCTTATACCGATTACTTGCAATTTCGGGTTACGGGTTTGGTTTACCTACCGAGGGGTTATGGTAAGCGCAATCATGGCTTGGGAGATCCGGTCGTGACAACATGTTACCTTGTTTGTTATGTTCTTACCCAAGAAAGTCTAGCTCCGCTTTTCTAGGAGGTAGTCTATCAGACTTACTGGGTATCCTGTCTGTGATACTTAGCCCGAGTGGCCCCTGCTTCCATTTTCCTAGATGCAGATAACGCAGACCATGTTCCAGATGCGATGTTCAGACTCTAGTTCAGCTTACCTCCACCCTCTTCTTAGGAGGGAAGTCATACTTTATCATGTTATGTTAGAAATATAGGTATTCCAGAGTATGCCCGAAGACATTATGTAGTCAGTATTCTTAAGAGGCTCATGACTTCTCCTACTGGGTGTTAGTTTGTTTCATAGTACAACTTTAGCATTTATTTATTTTTTTGAACAGGTAACAACTTTGTATTATAAACCAGTACTTAGGTAACTACTGAAAAAACCCTTTACAAAAGAAAATGGTCAAGGAAGTAATAAAAAATTGAAGCAAATACAACCCTAACATTAATCAAAATTTTCTAGGATTGTCTCTGTATCATCAGAAAAGGTCTTTGTACACCGAAATAGCCGAACTCAGTTGAGCTTGATCTTCTGTATTGTGCTACTTCTATCCTCTGGCATTTCTTTCTCTTCAGATGATCAACTTTAGCATTTTTTTACACAACTTAGTTATGTTAATTATGTTGGCCCTGGAACTTCAGTTATGTTAATTATGCTGGCCCTTCCGGGTAATTCAGACAACTTAGATTATTTATCAATCAGCTAAACACAGGGTTCCCTCATCAGACAGTAAGTGTCGGGTAAGTTCCCAAAGATGGAATACGAGCCCTGCTCAGACTATTATTTAGACATTCAGCAGAAAAAAACATCTAATCAGAATAAAGAGAAAGATAATCACCTCGGTTGAACCAGTTCTTGGATTAGGAGTTTCTACAGGACCTGGGCAAACTACAGTGACCTTGATTCCTTTACGACAGAGCTGCAAAGGGAAAAGAATTAGATGAATGCTAAGATAAATAAATGCAATAAGATGATAATAACAAGGCTCTTGATCATTTATGAGGAGTACAGAGGAAGCTAGAATAATAATGATAATATTATGGATGTTGGAATCAAACACCATACTGGACCAAATTCAGCTACCAGCTTAAGAGGACATTTTCTGTTATGTATATATGAAACTTTCATACTTGAATAATTTCATTGATTGGTGGTGATGAGACACAACAGCCCTTGAATCCTTGAAAAATTGAACCTGCTCGTAGATCAATAGTGTCTGCCAGATATAATGAGATCCGACTTTTGTCAACTGTCAAACAAGCTGTTCAGATAGATCTCATAATTATTTCTTCCTGCGACTCTTTCAGATGACTAAACTATGCTAAATTAATATAACAGATCCCAGAGAAAAAAGCTTTGCCAGCTTATTTACTGGATTTATTGCTAGGCAAATAAATTCTGTAACCAAAATATGCCAAAATAATCTTCACCTCAACTTCAAGTTAATGATGGCAAGAGATTGAATTACTATGCCCCACCCCCACCCACTTCATGAAATAAGCAACTAGTAAAATAACTTTCCACTTCACATTTATTGTTTGAAGAAGAAAAGATGTCACAACTAGAATAAAGTATATTCAACAAAGGAGAATCTCCTCAGCTACAAGAAACATACGTGGCCGAACGCCCAGTAAAGATGTCAAATCTACAGCCATAACAGAAAATGGAACTCCGTAAAAGATCCTTTCTGCTTGGAGCCATCAACAAGGGCTAGGCCCGTTGGGCCAGCCCGGCCCAACCCGTGATTTGATAGGGCTGGGCTAAGATTTTTAGAAAGAATAAGACTTTTTAGCCCGACCTGGATAAGTCTGCTAGCCTGTAGGGCTTGAGCAATATGGGTTGGGCTGGCCTGTGGGCCAAATAAAAAATAATTGAAGCATAAAATAAAATAAAATACTAAAAATAACAAGAGTCCAAACTTAAAGTCTTAAACCATGCATATAAATATTACAAAGTTCAAAAACTCAAACATTAAAAATATTTTCTTGTACGGTTGTTTTCAAAATATTTACGTAAAATGATAACGATTTCAGATTGAAGTCATGCAACCAAATCTTTACTTGAAATCAAACAGAATAAGTATTATTAAAATTATATTATTTATGAATTTGAGACATGGTTAGTAAGTAGTAAACACCATGTAATATTGTCTTGTCGATATTTAAGTTAACATTTTAAAATTAGAATTTAAATTATAAAAAATATATTCTTATAAAAAAGTAGATTGGCCCAGCGCGACCCGTAGCCCCCGTAGTTGTGGGTTGGGATGACTGTTTTTCGGACCGCCAAAATAATGGGCCAGCCCGGCCTAACCCGTAAAGTTCAAAACTTGTATGGGCTAGTCCGAATGGGCTGGGTCGGCCCATATTGACAGCACTACTGAGTTCTGCTTCATACCATGAAGTCATCCTAAAACAACTCTATCCTAAGATAAGATATAGAAACAAGAAGTCTTCAAAGGCTCTAGAGTTTCATCCCAATTATATAAACCATCAAACTGTAAATGGAACACTTCCTGAGAGGCTCTCGCCCTCCTATCTGTCAGTCTGCAAAGCATGTTAGGAATGTTAGCAAGTGGGAGCTCATACGGCTTTTTGATCTAGAAATCGTCTTGTGTCTTGCCATTAGTAACAGATCAGCGTGTCAACAATAAATGATGTTTACTCACACAGGACTGCACCAATGAGAAGAAACCTAGTTAGCCTTCCGCGTTGTCCTAGATGATTAACAATGAATCTACCAAAATTAATTGCCACATAAAAAATAATATTTGAAGGAACTTTTGCCTTTCAGATAAACGAGGCTAAATAAAAGCTCTAGGGATTGGAAAGTGCGCAAGATCTACAAGGACTTGCATCACAGATATTTACACCACTCAATTCAGACACTTATCTTTGATTAAAGATGTTGACAACAGAAGTTCAAAGGAAAAAAAAATCTTCATTTACGCTGCAGGCAAAGAGGTTAGAAAGAAGAATCTCCAGCAGAGAGGGTAATGACATGATCCTCAAAAAAAAAATTACAATGAAACATAAACCAGAGAGGCAGAAACTAAACTCTAAAGAGAGACACATTCTTTTTTTTTTGAAACTGAAAGAGAGACATTCTTTTGTGAAGTTCTTATTCAGTAAGCAGAATGATGGGGTCACCAACATTTTGAAACCTTCGGCAATCCAAGAAAGATATTATCCTCAAAAGCTTGAAGAAATGTTTATACATGGAGAATACATAGCATGGTAACATCCTTCCTCTTTTCTCTAAAGAGCATTTGCTGGCCACAATAACTATTAGTGAGACGAGGACAGCAGTCATCTTTAAGTAGCTTGAGTACCCACAAGGGTGCATAGATGCAAAAGGATGCAACTTTTGTGCTCCACATACTGAGCTGAAGTAATGCGTCTGTAGACACAGCATGTTTCTTAATCCGTCTTTTCAAACTCAGTTCCTTTGGACTTGGTGAAGAAAACTAGGTCACGGAATGTAATTATAGACCAAAAACAAATAATTAGGCCATGGAGAAAGTATTATTTTTTATGTTTATCTTTTTCCAAACACACAATATTCCTCATTCTTAGACTGCCACATTGGTTCACCATTAAAAGCATACAATTGTGGCATTATAAGCATCTGGATCCTACTAACAAATTCAGCCATTATCCAAATAGATCTTAGAAAGGCATCGTCAGATGATCTATGATGATTTTGGCCTTTAATCTGTTGCATACTTTGAAGAGAGAGAACGTCTAGAGAGAGAAGCTCCTACTTCTCTCTAGAATCTGGTAAGTAGGAGCATATGTCTTTCAAGGAAGCCTTGGACTGGACAGCTTTAGATCTCAGAGGAAGATGCCACAAGGAATCAACAAGAGAACCCATGTTATCGCTGTCAGAGGAACATATTCAGAGGAGAAATATTTTTCTAAAATCTTGCTTGGTTGGATCCTTTTCAAAATGGGTAGGTTCACCGTAGGCAATCAGGAATTGGGCTGCTGCAGAGTGGGGAGTAACAAATGGTTTGAAAATCACACAGCTGAGTGATACCCAAGTTATGTTTCGCTTTGGGAATGAGGATCAGGCTATCAAGATACTTCATGATGGAAGAAGATGATTCAATGGAATTTTATGAAGCTAGAGAGTGGAGGTACCAGGAAGGGTGTGTCGATTCACGCAACGCTGCTCACCGTGACAGTGGATCTGGTGGGTCTCCCAGTCCATCTTTGATGTGTTGAATGTTGATCTTTTCAAGAAAGTTGGGATCTTTGAGGGGGCTTTGTCAATGTTAATTGCAGCCTTCATGATATGTCTAGAGTGAGAATTTTGATGAGAAAAGGGGGGGAAATGCCTGTTTCTGTTTTGGTGAATGGGTTTTAGGATATGGTTATACATTGAATTCACTCCAATGAGGGTGCCTTCAAAGACGGAGGGAAACGACAGTAATGCTGAGAAGGGAGGAAGAATAGGGGGTGGGAGGGGCAAGGTGGCTGTTAAGGGTGGTCATCTTCCACCAGAAGCCTTGGAAGGGAGGCCAATCATGGAGAAGGAGGCAACGGGAGTTTTGAATTGTGGAAAGGAAGAAAAACTCTAAGAAGGTGAAACGACAGAATTACCCTTGGATTAGCGAACCGGTTTGGAGGAGCAGATTGAGCCGGTTCACTACTCAGAGAAAGTCCAGATTGCAAGTAACTCAACCGGGAATACAATTTCGAACAGGCGGATCCCTTTGAAAGAGAAGACGAGCCAAACACCTACTGTTCCAGCGCCAGAAATCAAGCAAAAGAGGAAGGACTAAAAATATCACAATACCTTATGGGTGTAGTGTATGGAGGAGTATTATGAAGGGGTGGGAAGACTTTGGTAGACATACTTCTTTCAGAGTTGGGGATGGTAGAAGGGTTAGTTTCTGGACACACAAGTGGTGTGGGGAGAATGAGCTGAGGGAAGTTTTCCCCAACATATATCGAGTGTTTTGCCAAAGAGAAATGACAGTTCGTCAAGTTAAGAGGTCTCACGAGGGAGAAGTTCATTGGGATCTGAGGTTCAGGAGGAATATACAGGACTAGGAGTTGGAAGAATTTTACTAAGAGCCCGTTTGGATGGGCTTAAAAAAGTAACTTTTATGTATGAAGTGCTTTTAGAACTTTAAAGTGCTGAAAGTTATTTTTATAAATAAGCAGTTGAGTGTTTGGATAAAAGTGCTTAAATGAGGAAAATTATGTGAATTTTAGGGTTAAAAGAATAAAAAGGGTAGTTTGGGAATTTAGTTAAAATATTAGGGATATAAAAGTAATTTTCATGGTCAAAGAAAATGACTTTAAGCACTTCGGAAAAAAAAAGTTAGGAATCCTAATTTTCATTTTTGACTGACTTTAAGAACTTTCTGGCTTAAAGTTAGCATTAGACAAACACGTCCAAAAGCTGAAAAGGGGCTTTAAGTTGGTTTTGACCAACTTAAAGCCAATCCAAACGGGCTCTAATTTGGTTGAGTTATTGTATGGGCAGGATCTGCTTATTGACAGATCAGATGTATGGAGATGGCGAGAGAGTAGAGATGGTTTATCACTGTTAAATCGTATCATGAGAGGTTATTAACGAGAGTTGAATGTATTTTCCCTCATTGTGCTATTTAAGTACCCAGGGTTCCCAGGAAGTTGTGTTTCTTTGCGTGGTTGGCAGCAAGGGGTGTGATATTGACAGCGGAAAACCTGACAAAGAAGAAGATCAACTATGTTAGTTGGTGCTTCCTGTGCAAAAGTTTGAGTGAAGATGTGGATAACCTCTTGTTGCATTGTCAAGTGGCTACTCGTCTGTGGAGAGTGGTTCCTAATCGGTTTGGCGTGCAATGGGTGATGCTGAGAACAGTGAAGGAGGCTTTGCATAGCTGGTGTTATAGGACGGGAAAAAGGAGTCCTAGGGCTTGGAAGGTTGCCCCGCTAGCACTGTTGTGGGTTATTTGGGGAGAGAGGAATAGGAGAGCGTTTGAAGGGGTTGAACAAGATATTGTAAAGTTGCAAAATAGTCTTTTGTTTCTAGTTTGGTCTTGGTGTTCCCATGAGACCCCAGTTTGTATAGAAGATTGGGTCTCTCTTTTTGAGAATCATGTTTTGATGTAGGTTCTCTTTTTGGCTATGCAGCTTGTATATGGGGGGTTTTCCCCAATTGTTGATAAAATTGTTTACCTTATCAAAAATAAAAATGATGCATACCTCAGAACGCAAGGTGTGGAAATACCCATTTACTGCAAATTTAGAAGCTGAGTATACCGCCTGACCTGGTGCAGGAGTCTTTCCAGCTGCACTGCTCATCTGGATATAAAAATAAATCAAATGATTTTTTTCTACCCTCCCCTCATCCAGGGGTATATAAAGTACAGAGAAATAAATTTCTTGCACTTATTAATAATGGAACAGAACAATTACAAAGTGGACAAACTTTCCATAGTCCTGCCGAGGGCATACTAAAAGCAAAAACCTGATTCACATAACAACATGATAAATACAGTTTTCCCAGAGAATTGTTGTGTTAAGTATATTCCTTTTAGAGTACGGATGTACTTGAGTTTCACCTGCCTGTCTAGCCATAAAAAATTTGCATAGAAAGGAAAGATGTCAACTCTGAAAATCAGAATTGTATAGGAGAAGAACCAGAAAGGAATGTGATCCTCAAAATTTTACTAAATTAAGATAACATTAGTAGATTATACTGCGACAACCTTGGTAAATCACCAGCCAGCATTTTGTATGAGATTGGAAAGTTTTATTTTCTTAATTGATAATTTAGTAGATTTTTGTCCGGAACAAGTTTTGCTATCAGGTTATGGCATCAAGATAACTGTAGTCACCAAACTTAGCCACACCTCTGATAATTCTACTTACCACAACAAGATGACCCCTTCCCCGCTTAAGCATGTAAGGCACAAGCATCCGCGTCATCGATATGGGGCCCACGACATTCACATTTAATGTTGCCTACTAACAGATCAGATATGATATAAGTATTTGAAGCAACACAATAGAAACATAAATTCATAATCGAATGTCGTATATTATCAGGTCTCCAAGGGTGGATGGATATGCACAGAACAGAGGCAATTCAGCACAGAAACACTAATATAAGAATAGTACAAACATAAATAAACTGAACCAATGCCAGCCAGTTCAAAGAAACTAATGAAGAGTCCTAAGAACCTCAGGACTCTTTTTCTGACAATTCCTCTGTAGAGATAGATAGCAAAACCATAAAAGCATGCTCATGATTTAGATGACAAATGTCTCCACCGGGAAAAAAAGAAAAAAAAACAGCTTCCCCTTTTTTAATAGATGTTACTCCAATATATTACACCAGGAAGGGCCTGCATCTAAAAGAACTTTTTTATGCCAAGCTAATTATACACAAACTGACATCTCTTACAAGCTAGACACCTAGAAAACCTACATAGCCCATATGATGTAAATTAGAGACCAAATGAAATTCAAGTGATATTTTATTATTTCCTTCGCGTTGCTTGAATTCTTTTTTCCCTCCATCCTCCTGTTTTTGCAGTAATTGTAAAACTCTGTAATCAAGCTCCCTCTAAGTCTCCAAGTTTCACCTCTTCCCTTCTTTTTTTGAGAATGGTAACAAAATCTATATATCAGTGCACAAACACAGTGCCAAACCATATGTACATATGTGAAGCTAAAACCAAAAAAGCTATCGTTACCAAACCTAAACCATATTTATGAAGCTTCTAAAATTTCTAGGATAGCTACAGTTTCTACTAGGGGTTCTTCTTTGCACCAAAAATGAAATAACAAAAGGGAGTTCATATTGATCCTCGGAACTTGATTACCCATGCCTTCAAAGCATCTCGAATTTCTTTCCCTCCAAACAGTCCACCAAATACATTTTCTGACAATTCCTCTGTAGAGATAGATAGCAAAACCATAAAAGCATGATCATGATTTAGATGACAAATGTCTCCACCGGGAGAAAAAGAAAAAAAAAAAACAGCTTCCCCTTTTTTAATAGATGTTACTCCAATATATTACACCAGGAAGGGCCTGCATCTAAAAGAACTTTTTTATGCCAAGCTAATTATACACAAACTGACATCTCTTACAAGCTAGACACCTAGAAAACCTACATAGCCCATATGATGTAAATTTGAGACCAAATGAAATTCAAGTGATATTTATTATTTCCTTCGCGTTGCTTGAATTCTTTTTTCCCTCCATCCTCCTGTTTTTGCAGTAATTGTAAAACTCTGTAATCAAGCTCCCTCTAAGTCTCCAAGTTTCACCTCTTCCCTTCTTTTTTTGAGAATGGTAACAAAATCTATATATCAGTGCACAAACACAGTGCCAAACCATATGTACATATGTGAAGCTAAAACCAAAAAAGCTATCGTTACCAAACCTAAACCATATTTATGAAGCTTCTAAAATTTCTAGGACAGCTACAGTTTCTACTAGGGGTTCTTCTTTGCACCAAAAATGAAATAACAAAAGGGAGTTCATATTGATCCTCGGAACTTGATTACCCATGCCTCCAAAGCATCTCAAATTTCTTTCCCTCCAAACAGTCCACCAAATACATTTTCTGACAATTCCTCTGTAGAGATAGATAGCAAAACCATAAAAGCATGCTCATGATTTAGATGACAAATGTCTCCACCGGGAAACAAAGAAAAAAAAACAGCTTCCCCTTTTTTAGTAGATGTTACTCCAATATATTACACCAGGAAGGGCCTGCATCTAAAAGAACTTTTTTATGCCAAGCTAATAATACACAAACTGACATCTCTTACAAGCTAGACACCTAGAAAACCTACATAGCCCATATGATGTAAATTTGAGACCAAATGAAATTCAAGTGATATTTATTATTTCCTTCGCGTTGCTTGAATTCTTTTTTCCCTCCATCCTCCTGTTTTTGCAGTAATGGTAAAATTCTGTAATCAAGCTCCCTCTAAGTCTCCACGTTTCACCTCTTCCCTTCTTTTTTTGAGAATGGTAACAAAATCTATATATCAGTGCACAAACACAGTGCCAAAACCATATGTACATATGTGAAGCTAAAACCAAAAAAGCTATCGTTACCAAACCTAAACCATATTTATGAAGCTTCTAAAATTTCTAGGATAGCTACAGTTTCTACTAGGGGTTCTTCTTTGCACCAAAAATGAAATAACAAAAGGGAGTTCAGATTGATCGTCGGAACTTGATTACCCATGCCTCCAAAGCATCTCAAATTTCTTTTCCTCCAAACAGTCCACCAAATACATTTCAACAACATAGAAAGATGTTTTTGGCATTGTCCACCTAAGACTCCAAAGAGCTTTTTGGCATTGTCCATTTGATACCTGTCATGCATAGAAAGATGTTCCATATTTGAGAAGTCACCCCACAATGCAATATAGATGACAGTATCAGCTTCCTTACCACAAACATAGCATCTTGAAGATAATTGTATCTCTCTTATTTAAATTTTCATCTGTTAAGCATGCCTGTTTCACTACCAACCACATAAAGCATTCCATTTTATATGGAATTCTAACTTCCCACATGTGCTTCCATGGCCACAACTCTTGACTGATTGGGTGATTAATCAGGATCCCATATGCAGAAAGGGTAGTCCGGTGCACTAAAGCTCCCGCTATGCGCGGGGTCCGGGGAAGGGCCTGACCACAAGGATCCCATATGCAGAATTGACTGTAAATATTCCTTTGCTAGGCCCCTCACACCATATCCTGTCAACCTCTGGCTCAAACCCTTGAACTGATCCAACACCTTATAAAATTCAGCAATTCTTGAGATCTCCGGTCGTTTCACCTCTTCCTTCCATTTCTTTAACCAAGCCGTTGTACCCATATTTCCTTAATGTGCATGAGAAATGTTAGCTCCCTCTTCTGAAATAAAAGACTCCTTAAAATTACTCATACCCTCTATAGGGTTTTGAGCAGCGGGCTGCCCTTTTTACCCTCTATAGGGATAACAAGAAAACAAACGATATTTACATCTTTCAGTGATGAGACATCACAAGTTAACAGTTCTTTTCTAACACGAATATGTCAGTATATCAAAAGCTAGGCATTATTCCTACCAGGGCCGTTAACAATTCTCTTTCTTGATCAAAACAAAAGGAGGAGTTGTTGCAAGATTCAAAAGAACATCAGTTATGAATCAAGTCAGGAGAAGGTGCCAACCATAAGTAATAAAGACAATGAAAAAGACAGATTAGAAAAGTAATGAAAAACACAAGTTAAAAAATTGACTTTGACATAAATATCAAACAAACTTTGAAATTACAAAGAGGGAGTAAACTCTGACAAAGTCTTCTTGTCTGAGAGAGAGAGCGCGCACTTCTTGTTAGAACAAGGTGTCTTTTACAAATGGAGAGGGAGGCTGATGAGTAATGAGTTGGGTTTTTTTTATGACCGTGGTGTATTCTACCAATTCATTAGACTCAAATTCATGAATTATTGCTATGCTTTAATGCTAATTAAGGAGATTTTAGACCCTAGTTCTCTAGTGTGTAGGCATTCCTTGGAAAAATCAAGTTTGAAGGATTTGGAAATTAAAATCACTGAAACACACCGGGGAAGAAACTAGCGCTCCGCAGGAGCCAATCGGCGTGTCGTCGGCTAAACGCCGTCTTGACAGGAGGACAACTGCCTAAGCACCGGCGATTCATTGGCACTATACAATTCCTGATCGGCATCCGCCAACCCAAGTGCAGGTGCTACTGAAGAAACTAGAGGCTGAAGCGGCGTCACAATTGGCTCTGAACAATCTTGGATCGGCATTCCGCCAGTCCAGTCAAGTCAAGGAGCGGAAACTAAAGGGCAGAAACATACTTGGAGGATAAAGTGCTTCCTTTGAAAGGTTCTAAAGATAGAATAGGGATTTGTATAATTATGTACTATTATCTTCTTCCCATGGGTGTGTGTGCAAGATGCGGGTATAAACCCAATGGGTATTGATTAACTAGTTCTAAAATTGATTGTTATACATGGATCAATTGTTGTCTTGAAGTTTTAATCTGAAAATCAGTGGTTGCAAACATCGGTTGAGCTCTCTAACACTATTTTGGCTTGAGAAAGAAAAATAGATTTGGGCAAGATTTCAATGGTGAGGACTTGGTGAAACTAGTCTTTGGATTTGAGCTTGACATAGGAAAAGCTAACTAATTTCCATTTAAGGTTATGAGCTAGGGATAGTCTATCCGCTCAAGCAATATTTAGTGTTTTATTAGTAAGGGTCTTGGAATTCGAGAAAATCCAAGGGACATACGTTTGATAGTTCGAGAGAATATCAAATATAGCCTAGACCAAACACTATCCATCTATCAATCAATTTGGTTGTGATTAATCTTTACCTATTGTGTCGAAACCCCATCGTAATTGTTAGAATAGGAATAGGTCTACACAATCCTACTTAGAATAGGAATAGGAATAATATTCAGTATCCTACTTGGGAAAGAATTGTATTATAGAGTCTATAAATAGGGTCTTTGTGTAATAATGTAAATATACAATCTACTGTTGGTTGTCGTTCGGTTTATGCAGTCAAAATTGGCTCAGACGGTAAGGTTGATCGACTGAAGGCTCGCCTTGTTGCCAAAGGGTACACTTAAATATTTGGGCTAGATTATAGTGATAATTTTTCTCCCGTGGCTAAAATAGCATCTGTCCACCTTTTTCTATCTATGGTTGTCGTTTGTCAATGGACTCTTCATTAGTTGGACATTAAGGTGTCCTTTGGCGCCAAGTTCCCAAATATTCTTGGCAAGTTATTCTTGGGTGATGTTCTGGTGAAGTTTCACCATGCGTTTAGCCACAAATTTTTCCAAGTTTTGGTGAAGTGTTAAAAAATATTATTTTGTACCTGTAAGTTCTAAAAATTATTTTAAATACCCATAAATTTGTATTACCATTTTATAATAAACATGTTCCGTTAAAAAAACCTTATAACATAATTGATAACAATCAACAACAACAAAATAACAATATGGGTAAGAACAATACATTAATCGAAGTAAAAATAAATTATTATTTTTTTCAATCTTGTCACTCAAACTATTCTTTTTTGGGGAGGTAACAACAATCTCTTCTTTTATAAAATCTTTCCACATTGTACGAACAATCTCTTCCCGGCAAGCTTTCATTTCTAGATCAGATGACCGAAAAGACGAAGCAAAGGAGTAAGTTGATAGATAAATATTTAGTTGAAATTAATAAATAATGAGTATTTTATAAAATATAAAAGTTTGAGGTAATTTTAAAAATTTCAAAACTTCCCAAGTTCTAGTTTTTTCTAGAACTTGGGAACTTGAGATTTTTGCCAAATATATTTGCCAAGTAATAGCAAATTATATGGATAAACACTAGTTCCCAAGAATTTTTCAAGTTTTTCCCAAAAACTACTTGGGCGCAAACGCTTACTAAGAATGTTTTTCTGCATGGTGATCTTGAGGAAGAAGTCTATATGGAGCAACCACCAGGTTTTGTTGCTTACGAGGAGTCTAATAGCCTTGTATGTCGATTGTGTAGGTCACTCTATGGTCTTAAACAGTCTCCTCGAGCCTCGTTTGGGAAGTTCAGCATAGTCATTCAAGAGTTTGGCATGACTCGTAGTTAAGATGATCACTCAGTGTTTTATCGGCATTCTACACCAAATCTGTATATTTGTTTGGTTGTTTACGTTGATGATATCGTTATCACCGGCAATGATCAAGATAGTATCACTAATTTAAAGCAACATCTCTTTCAACACTTCCAGACTAAAGACCTGACCTCGACAGATTGAAGTATTTTCTAGGTATATAGATTGCACAGTCTAGATCAAGTATTGTTATTTCTCAACGAAAGTATGCTTGAGACATTCTTGAGGAGACAGCAATGATGGGATATAGATCCATTGACACTCCTATGGATTTGGATGTTAAACTCCTTCTAGGACAAAGGGAGCCACTCAGTAATCCTGAAAAGTATAGACGGTTAGTTGGAAAGTTGAATTATCTCACAGTGACTAGACCTGACATCTCTTTTCCTGTTAGTATTGTTAGTCAGTTTATGACTTCCCCCTGTGATAGTCATTGGGATGCAGTTATTCGTATTATGCGATATATAAAGTCAGCTCCCGATAAAGGAGTACTCTTCGAAAATCAAGGACATGCCCGTATCACCGGATATACAGACGTTGATTGGCTGGATCACCCTCTGATAGACGTTCTACATCCGGATATTGTGTTTTAGTAGGATGTAATTTGGTGTCGTGTAAAAGTAAGAAACAGAGTATGATTGCTCGATCTAGTGCAGAAGCAAAATATCGTCGAATGGTTGTAGCAACTTGTGAGTTAGTTTGGATCAAACAGTTGCTGAGAGAACTAAAATTTGGAGAAACCGATCATATGGAACTTGTATGTGATAATCACACGACCCTTCATATAGCATCAAACCCAGTGTTTCACAAGAGGAAAAAGCACATTGAGATTGATTGCCACTTTGTCAGAGAAAAGATACTCTAAGGAGATATTGTTACAAAATTTATAAAGTCAAGTGATCAACTTGCAGATATCTTCACCAAGTCCCTCGCGGTGCTCGTATTAATTACATTTGTAAAAAGGAAGGTACATATGATTTGTATGCACTGGCTTGAGGGGGAGTATTAGAATAGGAATAGGTGTACACAATCCTACTTAGAAGAGGAACAATATTTAGTATCCTACTTGGGAAAGAATTGTATTATAGTGTCTATAAATAGGATCTCTATGTAATAATGTAAATACACAATTCAATAATATTTTTCTCCTATAATTCTCACAATAATGCACACATCCCTAGTCATTTTCAATCTTGGTAGAACTTATTCGTGTTGATTCCTTGGTCTCGATACTTGATATTGATAATTTCTAGTTGTTTCCTAAAAACCCCATTATATATACAATTGTTGAGAGTGCAAAGTGCTAGTTCGTTTTGGGATGAGAAATCAATTCGAGAGTGATCCCATCCGCCAATCCTTATGGTTCGACTCCGACGTCAGAAGTTGGGTATGTTTTGCATACGACCATCTATGCCTAAAAATAGGACACAGTTGAGTGTTTATCAGAGGCTATTTATTGCCAAAAATTGCTACAATAAAAGTGCTACAGTATCACCTTCAATAATTTCAGCTCATGCTTGCTAATGTCATGCATGACATCAACTTTGATGATGTCAATATAGCTGAAAATTGATGCAAGGATTGTCTACTTCATCTTCGGACTCTGATTTTTTCGATGCCTGTAATTGATTGCTAGGGAGCTCAGCTCTGATTTGTTGAAGAATTTTTTCCATTTGTTGGATGAAAATCTCCTTTGTTATTTGAGTTGGTTAGTTGCACAACTGCAATTGATAATAGTGGTAGAAATGAAATTGGGCGCCATCTGGTGGGGTCAAATGTCCTAAATTGCGTAGGAACCATTTTTACTTTCGACACATAATCCTCTGATGGGTTCCAATTCTTGAACCATTTACAATGGCCCTGGAGGGCTAACCATGGGAGTCCTTTGTCTTTCTGATTTGTAGAAGGCAAATTTCTAAGGCATATGTGCCAGAAGTGAAAAAATGATTCCTACGCAATCCAAAACATCTGACCCCAACAAACGGCGCCCAAATTTCATTTCTACAACAAAAATCAATTGCAACTGCATAACTAGCTAGCCAACTCAAATAAGAAAGGAGATTTCATCCAACAAATGGAAAAAATTCTTCAACATATCATAGTTGAGCTCCCCAACAATGAATCGTAGGCGTGAGAAATATCTGAGCCCGAAGATGAAGAAAACAGTCATTACGTTAATTTTTAGCCAAATTGACATCATAATGCCATCACCTAAGCATCATCAAAGCAGATGTCATGCGTGACATTAGCAAGCATGGGCTGAAATTATTGAGGTTGATACCGTAGCACTACTATAGCTTCACTGTAGCTCAACTGTAGCAATTTTTGGCTATAAATAACCTCCCTCTCCATTTGTAAAAGACACCATATTCTTTCAAGAATCTCTCTCTCTCTCAAGAAGACACGGTTAGAGTTTGCTCCCTCTTTATAATTTCAAATTTCATTTGATATTTATATCAATATTCAATTTTAACTTGTGTTTTTCATCATTTTTCTAATCTGTCTTTTTCATTGTCTTTATTACTTGTGGTTGGCACCGCCACCTACTTTTAATTAAATAATTGCATTATCTAACGCATGATCGGCTCTGCCGCCCAATTATTTATTACATTTGCATTTACATTCTTACATATTTATTTGGGTTTGATGCACTTGAGCCGAGGGTCTTTCAAAAACAACTTCTCTATCTCCACGAGGTAGTAGTAAGGTCTGCGTATACTATATCCTCCCAGACCCTACATAGTAGGATTTCACTGAGTTTGCTATTGTAAGTATTGTTCTTTTGCTTCCTATCCTTCTTCCCCGTATTTCACCCTTATTATTATAGGGGGTTCGCTTCAGGGTTCTTTGTATCAGAGCCATGGGGAAGTAAAGATTATTAGTCATGTTCTTAACTTGCTATTATACAACACTGTCAAATTTGTAATTTGAACATGGAAAAACTTGAATGAACTATACAATTTGGTAAGATCTATTTTGTAACAAGAAGATCCAAATGTGGATGGTACCGTGATCGTTTCAGATCTACACTGTAGGTATTATTCCAAGGCAACAATGGTTGGACTACCAAAGAAGACATAGTGGACATACAGATGGTTATTCATAACCTTTGGATTATCTAATTGAAGAATTTTTTAATATAAAACAGATCTAGCCTTTGCGTATAAAAATGGAACAATAATCCATTAATTTAACTATCAGATTTGGCTCTTCTGTATAATATTGAGTTAAGAACTTGAATATTTTTCTTTATGGAACTCAATAATAACTAACGGTATTATTCATTTGAACATAATATTGCAGTTGACAAACACATCATCTTTTGTAAAACGAAATATTTGTGGTTGTGGGTGTGTACTACTGAATTGAGAGTCTGCTAGCTCTGATTGAAACGATTAAGAAAAGAACCCATGAACTGACTAGGGTGGAACTTTATAGGCTAGGCATGGATATGGACCTAATCTGTACAACGTGGTCTATGAAGACATGATACCTTGAGAGTTTCTTCTGTCACATCCAGTGCTGTAGATTTCTGCAATAAAGAGAATTAGATTATCTAACTACATCTTCATAACATTAACAATCATCTCGAATTGATTCAAAGAGAAACTCAGTGAAAACCCAGATGTTAAAGTTCTGCAAGCTACAAAGATAAAGTTGCAAATTTTAAATTGTCCTTTATAGTGATTTCTCTCGCTCCTCTCCCCACCCACCTGCATGTACTCCAGTGATAACTATAGAGGATTTAGCACCATTTGTTTTTACAAGGGGAACAAAGTTATAAACTACTAGGTTACATTAAAGCAAGCCACAATAATTGAAGTTTTCATTTGACATCCTCAGCAAGTGTCAACCCTCAACCTTCAAACAATTCCACAAATTTAAAGTTTTCTCTTATTTAAGAAACTTTAAGTGTGAATGCTTTTATTGTTTTCTTCCTACATTACTCTGGTAAAATTATATAAGAACTAACGTGGTATCATTTTGTTTCATGCCCAACTAAATAGGAGGCACAAAAGTTAAACATAAAGATTGGCAAGAACACCAAAATATTTTTTTAAGAAGTGAAGAATGAGATTTTGTTGCACAACTCTATTGTCAAGCGCCATAAAAGAAGTTCTCAGTTTCTCTAGATTGAAATAAAAATAGGACATAGTTGGCCAAACCATCTCCAGAAAATATTGAAGTGTCCAATTCTTCAAAACACCCTCATGTTCTATGCTTTTTATAGGACTAGCAAAAGAATTCAATCATCTATGTTAATAGGGTTCCTAATGATCTGTTAATTTAATGTTGAAATACCCGGGTTACGAAAACTCCATAAGACGAGTTTGTTCACAGCAAGCCCTTCTATCATAGCCCAAAAGGAATATTGTCACCGTGAATATAATGAATCCAAATGAAAACAAAAACAAACTACTATAATTGATTAGAACCTGAGTTATATGCAAGAGAATAATTTGGCCAATAATGGAAGTTCAATTAATTGTGGCCTTCTTTATCAAAAAAATTGTGGACTTACTGGACGCTCATAGGCTGCATTGTGAATCATATAATCCACTCCAGCTGCACCAAAAAATGATTCAGCTTTCTCTACGGCCACTCTCAGACTTTCCTCCCCAGATGTCAAGTCCAATGGTAAAATCATCACATCTCTTGGTGCATATTTTCCTGATTTTAACAGATACAATAATGCCAAAGTATAAAGCAGGATAGTAAGCAGCGAAGTAAGAAATAAAGAGAGCTTATCCTGCATTACTTAGAAAGCCTTACCTGTAAGTTGTTGCTTGACATGCTGTAGCTCAGATTCATTTCGAGCAGATATAATGAGTTTTGCTCCTAAACTTGCAAGTTGTTTGGCAAGAATTTCCCCTTTTCACCAATATTCAAAAGGTACCAACGAATGAGAATGACAATAACAACAAGTAAAACCAAAGATAAGAAGTTCTTTATCTCAGTACAGGAAATATTTTAGCAGCAATAGGGAGATGACAAACTTATGACAGTTTAATAGACCAATGATCATAGATTCATAGTATAAAAGATAACAAGTTCAACTGTCATGTACGTAGAAAGCACTAGTTTCATATAAATAAATTTCTTTAAGATCACCATAACTGAAAAAAAAAACAAATACCTATTCCACGACTAGCTCCGGTAATCCAAATAACCTGCACTCAAAATTAAGGTAATAATAATAAATAAATATGTATAAAATTGGGAAGTGAAGTAGACACATTAAGAGAGTAGTACTCCAAACCTTGCTATTTACGAATTTCTTAATAATCAGAATTCAGAAACACAAAAACTTAAGCGAAAAAATGGGTAACCTTATCCTCAATTTCTTGGCGTTTCACTTTCCCTTTTGACAATAATGTGAAATCCCCTGATAATAAAATTTTGAAACTTCAGTGGTCTGTTCATATCAATTTCAGATTCAAAATTCAAGATGCATCCATATGGAATAGTTACCATCAGCAGTGAGGAACTTGATGAAGAAGGATACGAAGATAACAAGGAAAAGGAAAGACAAGATCATCATATTTCTCTCTCTCTTAAATGTCAAAATTATCTAGCATTCGGCGTACATATGCTACCTTATTACACAGGTGTTCGGCGAAGCCAATAGCTTTTGCATAAATTTTACGGAAAAGAATAAAAATGCTCTTAAATTACGCTTATGAATAAAAATGTCTGTTTATATTAATAGTTTAATTCAAAAATGCTCATATTATTATTAAATAAATTAAAAATATCTTTTTTTGAATAAATATTTTTTTAAATAAGTTTTATTTCTAATAAAAATATTATTTTTAAAGAATCTTATTCTTGTTGTCTTTCTTTTAAAATCAGTTTAATTAATAAAAATGTAGAAAATTATTTTTTTTCTTCTTCGGTGTCGTTTGGCCACAAATATATTTGGAAAAAACTTGAAAACTAGTGTTTGGCCATATAACTTGCTATTATTTGACAAATATATTTGACAAACATCCCAAGTTCTAGAAAAAACTAGAATTTGGGCCAAATTTTAGTATTTGAGGATTTTTAAAAATTTAAAATGTATACCAAACTTTTATATTTTATAAAAATATCTTTCATCTATTAATTCAAATTAATATCTATCTACAACCAACTCTATTAAAAATAACAACTTATTTTTAATGAGTTATAATTTTATCCTGAATCAGTGACAAGTTTGGGTGTGTAATTATTGTGTTACTCTTGCTCATATTGTAAGATTATTTTTTAACAAAATATATTTATTATAAAATGATAATACAAATTTATGGATAATTTTTATAACTTATGGATATAAATTATATTTTTCTTAAGAAGTCAAATATTTCTCCCAAAATCTATGACCAAACTTCACCCAAAAATGACTTGCCAAAAATATTTAAAAATTTATAGTTAAACGCTAGCATAATACCATCTTATCAATTACAATAGAATAACTTAATGTACCCTTTTAATGGATAATATACGTCATATATAAGATCATAAGCATATTCGTCATTAATTTTCATTTAGATAATGATAAAAAATAATTATAATAAAATAAAAAAATTTTATTGTATTTTTTAAAAATTAAAGTAGGATAAACATTTGCTAATAAAAAACTATTATTAGAAAAATAATGTGTTCAAAAGAAAATAAATAGTATATTTATTTGAGAAAATTAGATTTTTGACCTATTTAAGTAACAATAAGGGCATTTTTGAACCAACGTACTGACGTCAAGGATATTTTTGAATCAAACTATAATGAAAGACATTTTTATTCATTTCATAAAGTTTAAGACCACTTTTGATCCTTTTCCGTAAATTTTATATTCCTACTAAAATATCAAATACAAAGATATATAAGTATTACCTATAAACTCACAGTCAAAGAAAGGCAGATGGCTCAGTGAGACTTTGTTTTCGCAGGATGTGGGTTCGAAACCCCTTATAACATTGTCTATACTTGGGTTTTTATTTTAAAAAATTGATAACTGATTAAAAAAAGATGGTGTCATTTCTAACTTTTATTGTTGATCTCATTGCTATATTCCATTATCGGAGTTCGGACCTTTGTTTTTCGATATGTGTATTCTCGACTCTCCCTTCCCCTTTTTTGGCTATCCCACATATTGATAATTGATTATATTAAAATAATTATCAAAAATATTTTAGAACTTTAAATTGCATTACTCAAATCATCATATTAATAAATTAAGTTTTTACAAATACAATATACAAGGTAATGTTTTCAAACACATGACTAATATTTTTTGTTTTTGGTTCAAGGTTGGGCCTAGTTCATTTATTAAAATAAAATAGGAAAGCATTCAACCCAGGTCCAAAAGTGGCCCATGTGTACAAACGGACAACAAAAAAAGCTAAGAAAAAGAAAATTAAAAAACACAAATGCAAAAAAATCCAATCTCATCTCTAACCTTCCCAATACCCCCCATCGTCTTCTTTCTCATAACTTCATCTGCAGACCTCAAAAGTGGCTCCAAATCCTAAATCTCAATTGAACCATTGTTATAGAGCTTGAGCGAATTCCACTTAGACACTTAACCTCTTACAAGTGCCATGGAATCGGCCTCGTTGAAGACTTCTTTCACTCAAAAAGTGGGTTCAAGCTTCAAATCAAAGAAATTGTAGCCGCGGGGTAGCATCTCCTCTTTGCAAAGAGTTAGTCGATTTCAAACAAACCCCCATGAATTCTTCCTTCTACACAGAATGAGTTCCGAAGAACTAATACCTTTGTGTAGACATTCAGCTCTAAGAGGTTTGTTTTCGCTTTAGCTGACCTTTTATTGTTAGACCATACTAAATCGAATGTGTGAATACCTTGCTCCTTATTGTTGTAACATTTATATCTACATTTGACTTTTTGTTCCCTTCCTTCATTATTCCTACCTATCTCATTTCATGCATGCTTGTGTGTAGAATTCTCTATTTTGCATTTTCTTGATTCTCAGATTTGGAATCTTTATTTTTTCCATCAATAGTATTTTTCTTGCCTTTTGTGATAACTCATGTATGTTATTAAATTGCTTACTTGATGTACCTGCAAAATGAACAATGTAGTTAGCTAAAAAATATGCCAATGTGTTTCATTTTATAACTGTGTACCACTTCCATCTCTGCTTTCACCATCCACTCTTTTATGCATTGAATATCAACTGATATTATCTATGATACTTCTCACACTCCATCCAACACCTTTTTAACAATTAATGAATCAGTTTTCATGATTAAAGGTACCAATCCATTTTTAGGTAATATTTCAATCATGCTCTGAATGCTTTCACTTCTACCACAATAGCATAACAATTATTCATGCCTTTAGCTTCAACAAAAATTAGAAATATAGAAAATTGCACGAGGTGATTACTGCGGAAGGCCATCACGGGCCGTGGTATGCACCACGCCTTGTACTGAGCCACCATGGTGGTGATTCAAGAACTCATTCCTACAGGGTAAGATCCACGACAATGGTGAGCACCACGGGACGTGAAGCCCTCTGTGGTGATCCCTCCCCTAAGGCCTCAGAAAAACTTCCCAAGGCGAGGACCATGAATGACCACCACGGGTCGTGGAACTCTTAACGGGCCGTGGTGTGTTCTGTGGTTGTCACTCACTCCTGCAGGTTCTACACCATGGCCACATTTCACGGGTCATGACGCTCTCCACGGATCGTGAAGGTCTCCATGGAGGAAGTTCAGAGCCTTTCCTACAAACCTCAAGATTTCCTCCTTTATTTCTTCTAACAAGGGACACCACCACGGGATGTGGTGGGCACCACGGACCCTAAAGGGTCCCCATGAAACCAGTCTAGCCAGTTTTTAAAAATGGTATTTTTGTCTTTTCTCATATTTTAGAATCAAAGTGTGGTTGTTTTGAGGTCTGAATTGACCCTATGTAAATCCCTAAAACTATTCCAAACACTTCATTCTCACACTTAGTGTCACGACCCAGCCCCATAGGCCGCGACTGGGGTCCGATTTGGAACCTCTTATGCGTATTTATCAGCTACACTTAAGTTGAACCGTGTGTGATGTAATACTATACGCATAAACCTCAATAGTTTAAAACTTTTTCATGTACCTGTAGACTCTTTCATTCGTAGCATATCATGAAAGGACACGCGCCGACGAGGCTACCATAACATAAAAACATTTACAACATGTCGTATAGGCACAGTCGAAACAAACTTATAAACAACCCATATCCATATGTCTACAGACCTCTAGGAATAGTAACAGCAACATATGGTGGGACAGGGTCCCCGTCGTACCCCTGAATGTATAATTATATACATTAAGTGACCAGTATCAAAAATTAGGCTCCAGAAAGGAGTTTGAGAGACAATAATTCACCTATCGTAGGCGTCCTAGTATTCAGCAGTGGATAAGAATCAGGAGGTATGCTCGGGGCCTTATGAATGGGATTATCCCCACTTGCATATGTAGATATACATATTGCATTTCTATCAAGGATATGCCAAGAGGAAGGAATTAGCTTTACGTACCCTCTACTTTCCATTATCTAGGAGACCGTGAGAGACACTAACTCTATTAGCATAAGAGCTTTCACCTCCAAAAGTAGGTAGGGGTCGTGAATCATATTCGGAACTTCGTGAGTAGATTCGTACCCATATGTTATATACACATCATATTTAGGACTAAGACACGCCAAGAGAAGAAACAAGATAGGCTTTACATAATTATGCCAAAAACATGCCACAAGAAAGCTTCACATGCCTTGTCTGAGTTATTCCTTATCCTGTTCGACTCGTCGTCTTTTGAACCTATCCAACATAAAAGTAATATGAATACCAACCCTTCTTAACTTTCCAGCATCTTAGGTTACACCTTAGTATTAATGGAAAATTGGGCAGCACCTCCTCTACAATGTGCCTTATCCAAATTTCCAATTAGGTCCCTAAGACTTACATCCAAATAACAACAACAACCTGCAGCAATTCACACCAACAATATACAACATAAACTCCAAACGACTTATTCAAAAATACGATATCACAATAGGGTGTCTAGTCTTTATTTTGTAACGCCTTTAACTATATGAAACGAGGGGTCGTGTGGCTGAAACCAGCAGCATCCAAACCCCTTTTATAATTCATTTAGTCCCTGAAACAATACATTACACCCCTGCAGCATCAACTCACAAGAACAACGCCTTACTTCGACGACAATTCAACTATAACGACTACAATTTGGATTTCTTCAACGCCAAGCATTTCTATACTATTTTCACATTTCCAACCACACACAAGGTGTATAATACACTCCATAAAAACACCATAAAGTCCAAATTGAAAGGACAGACCTTACCTTACCCGAATTTAGCCAAAATTGTCAAAGTGCAACTCAGAACTTCTCCAAACGCGCTAAAATTGAGCGGGCTGTTTGTGTTATTTCTTCGCTGACCCAAATTGAAATTTTATGTTATTAAACACCATTATACAACTTAGGGACACTTTAAATAATTAATTCACGGGACGAAACCCGGAAGCTTACCCCAAAAGGGCCAAACATGTAGCCCTCCTTCCTGGCCCTTTTAACATTTTTCTCTTCTTTTTCTTCCAAATTTCCAATTGTAAAGCTGAAATTTTGGTTCCATAAACATCATAAAACAAATATATACATATCCACATACTTAGGGAACATCGTAGATAATTAATTCACGGAAGAAAAGTGAAGAACTTACCTTAATTCTTCTTGAACCATGGTTGTTGTAGTACTCTCTTCCTCTCACGTTTTCTCTCTATGTTTGGCTAATTTTTTTTGGACTCCAAATGACTTAAGAGTCATTAACAAATATATATATGGTTCCTTAGGAAGTGACACGTGTCAGCCATTAAGGGTGACAAGTGTCAATCCCTTATTGGGCCACGGATCCACCCTTAGCCTCCAAGGCTGCCACGTGTCCTTGGTGGGGACCACCCCCAAGTGGGTCACCTACTTGACCCCAAGAAGGTGGATCACCTTTACTACATGGCACTTCCCTAGGCTGCCATGTGGAACCTCCTTTTGCTGCCACATGTCGCCTTTTCCTCTCCCCCGTGGGTTCGTAATCTCGTCTCGTCTTAAGAGCCGATGTAATATGCACTACGTAAGCTTGATATATCCTTAAGCAACTTAAGTGTATAAGACTCTTAACTTAGTGGCTTACGTAAGTAAATCGAGTCCTACGACTCATTTCTTAGCCTCCAACTCTTTCCGGATTCTTATGACTCTATTTCCAACCTTCCTTCTCGCGAGGTATGACAATCTTCTTTCCTTAGAGTTGTTTGGTGTGTGTGGACAGTAAGGGTCTCATGGCTACTTTTAGGATGATTAGGGACACGTGTTAAGGTTCAAAAGTGCGGGGTATAACATCCTTTCCCCCTTTAGAACATTCGTCCCCGAATATTAAATAAATTTCCCTTAAGACTTTATACGGATCATAGGAAGATTCCTTTCTACTGGAATAACATACATTTTCATCCAAGTAATTAATATATGAGTTCCAAGACTGGGGGTTATCTGTAAACATCGGGAATAGGTACGGACACATGTGTTTTATGTCCTCTTTAACTTCCCAGGTTATGGCTTCACGATTCTTATTCCACCACAGTACCTTGACGGAAGCTATGTCCTTAGTTCACAACCCATTTAATCTGCTGATCCCGGATGAAAATAGGTTGCCCCTCATAGGATAACTCCCTGTTACGTGGACCTCCTCCATGGGAAATATTCTGAGAGCGTCGTTCACATTCTTGTGGAGCATTGATCTGTGAAAACTGAATGTATTATTTCAAATTGGATGGTAGGTCCCACACATAGGTAACTTTATCTATTCTACAAATGCCCTAAGAAGGATCAATGTATCCCTTTCTTACCGACTCTAGGCTTCTAATCGATAGCTTATCCCGAATTAAGATTTACTTCATCAATAGTTTACTGGATCCCCTCTGGGCCTATCCATTAGTCGAAGGGCAAAATGTCGTACTAAGATTCACCTGTGTTCCCAATCCTAACCGGAATGATCTCCAGTGATTAGCCGTACGTTGAACTTCCCTGTCTGAGATAATAGATGTGGGAACCCGTGAAATCTTATTATTTCCTTGCTATGTCATCTCGTATAACCCTTAGCTGAATATCCCTTCCTAATTGGAAGAAAATGGGTTAATTTTGTCAGCTTATCTACCATAGCCCATATGAATTTATACTTCCATAGAGTGCGAGGTCAGCCTGCACTATAACCTATATTAATCGCCTTCCATTTTTGAGTCGGGATTCCCATCCCCCGTAACAGGCTATCAAGCCTCTGATGCTCCTCTTCGTTTAAGCCATTATACAACTCCTCTTAATTTAACTTGTAACACCTTAGGTATGCTATCTTTCTCCTTTACTCAGATCTTCCTTCCAGTTTTATTACCACACGTTATACTATAATTCTTACACAAACGTGTGTAGGTACATAGAGCCATTCAGAAAATGCTTTAGTGTCGCTATACTAGCGGCTTAACTCCTTCGGTTGAGGTCAGGGCTCCTCTATGGCTTTTGTCCTTAATACCGATTATATCTTAATAGCTCTGCCTCGAACCATCTTACCCTTTTCTTTAATAGATTTTAAATATGGCAATCACATTGCTATTACTGACTTTCTTTTATCGAGTAATCATTTGACCTTGTTCTTAGTATGCTAATGTTCGTACGCTGCACAACTATTCTTGTGCCATTTTCAAAAGGTGCGTTGTATTTCAGTCATAATCTTTTCTGCTCTTGGCTTACTCTGTTCTATATGTGTCATTGTACTAACACGCCTTTATAATCTCTTTTTGTCATACTTGTTTCGTTCCCTTTCTCACTTTCCAGGGGGTCACCCATCCCAGTGCTACTCTCATCCAAGAACGGTTAACTTCAGAGTTTTGACAAAATTCGGTGCATTAGTGCGGGTATGATCGTGTCCATCCCTTATGGGGTCTCGTTTGAAGCTTAAGTGTTCCCATTTACATACGATAACGTCAGTCGATTTTCTCTTATGCTTGTACTTCTCTTGTCCACTTTCCCCCTTTTAGGGTGTACCCATGTCATCCTCCATTTATTTTCAGCTATTCACACACGAACGATTCCACTCCAATATATTTAACATGCTACACCATATCTACATATTCTGTTAAATCTTCCATATGTTAGGTTGCCTTTATAGGAAACCCTAGCACAACTGTAGGGTACTTTAGTATTTGGAATATATCGTATAAAATCTCATCTAACGATTGATACTTGAGTATTATCCGTAATGTAGCAGTGCATTCAAAGCCACATTCCATTCATCCCAATTAGTAATTAATGGGGGCTCATAATTAGTGCAAATTCCCCATTCGAGTGTACTTATACTTTAATGACTCATGTTCCAAGCTTTGTCATTATACTAACTTTATTCCTGTGGATACAACTTATTCTTCTAATAACCTCGCAATGCAGCAATTGTTCTGCAAATTGACATACCCTCTCCTTGCAGGATCTCACTAATCATCAAGGTGGAGTCACGTATATTAACTTCGTTATGCCTTTTGAACTTTCATCTTTGTCATGTGCTTCAGGCTCCCTTCTAATCCTGCTTAAAACCATATTAACTTCATTGTAGTAGGGGCCTTATGTTATTACTCTTTCATCATACTATACTTTCAATTCGTAACTGTCTATCTCCCTTTTTGTTCGGTACTCATACTTAACTAATCACATCTATCTTGAACGCCTATATTATAACTTCTCTATTATTCCTCCAGCTCATTTCCATTTTTGGTTGGGCACAAGGAATTTCATATTACTCTTTATTTCCTTGTACTAGCTACCGTTTTTGTCATCACACAACCTTTATTCGAAACTTTCCTTACTAAGCTTTACTTATTCTTACAACGGTTTTTGTTATATTCACCTGGTACCTGTTCACATTCAGTCCCATAGTATAACACCGCTTGACTTTCTTCACAATTCTTACTATGGTCTACCTACCTTTCTTAGTTAGTATTATCCTTAATGTTTCACAAGCTGTCTTATTAACACTTTATATCCATCATAATTCTTTATCCCTCGTACTCTTGTCTTAATCATACTGTTAGTTCCTTCAACTATAACTTGTCATAGTCTATCCCTATGTATCAATTCAGGCGATGCCTTACTATATCATTTTATCCCGATCTATCAGTTCTCTCTGAGTTATCTTCTTTGGCTTATAGGTCCTTTCTAACTTCATTCTACTATTCTAGTATCGACCTCCTAGTTTTTATTGCCATTAACTCAGCAATTAACTTATTTCTCGAGGTCATCCATACTCATTTAGTCAAATCTCATCATTGTTGCGAGAACAACCTTTCAAGACATACTACAGTCCTGTATCTCATTCTCCTCTTATTTCTAGGAAAATTTGGGCAGAGTTTCCTCTGTATTTCTTACTATCTCAACAGCTGCACATAGAAAATACCAACAATGCCTCATAGGGCACACATATATATATTCGTATCGTATCATATCATAGCCACCCAGGGCACATATATATATTCATATCATCTCATATCGCAGCCACATAGGGCGCCCACATTAGCAGTATGAACATGGACTTACCTCGTATGTCCCCTTGAACTGCACCTGTTGCACTTTCCTGTATAATTTTTCTTTCATTTTCCAACTATATATATCAATTGTATTGCAACACCTTACCTGACATAGGTCCTTCATGCCTTTGCTTACCTGCATGCTTCGTAACATCCAATAATGTCAGTTACTTTCTTCTATCGGCGTTATCTTCCTGCTAAACTCGCAGGTTAGTATGAGGAATTTCATTTCCTATAGCTCGGCTCTATCGCACGATCTTAGATATGAAAGAAAGTAACATCCTAAATGTCCTGTAGCCTTCTGTCTATAGATGTGGTGCATAACACACCGATAAATAAGACTCTACTAGACATGGTCTGTAGACATTCCAAGGACGAACTGCTCTGATACCACTTCTGTCACGATCCAGCCCCGTAGGCCGCGACTGGGGTCCGAACTGGACCCTCTTATGTGTATTTATCAGCTACACTTAAGTTGAACCGTGTGTGATGTGATACTATACACATAAACCTCAATAGTTTAAAACTTTTTCATGTACCTGTAGCCTCTTTCATTTGTATTGTATCATGAAAGGGCACGCGCTGACGAGGCTGCCATAACATAAAAACATTTATACCATGTCGTATAGGCACAGTCAAAACAAACTTATACACAACCCACATCCATACCTCTACAGACCTCTAGGAATAGTAACAACAACATATGGCGGGACAGGGCCCCCGTCGTACCCCTGAATGTATAATTATATACATTAAGTGACCAGTATCGAAAATTAGGCTCCAGAACAGTGAAGCCCTTCCAACATAGCTAAGAGGAACTCCTAAACTGATGGATCTCCAGAATGAACATCTGTATCTGCGGGCATGAAACGCAGCCCCCCGAGAAAAGGGGGGTCAATACGATATATGTACTGAGTATATCAAGCATAACGCATCATAACTGAGAGAACAACTGAAATGGGGATGCAGGAAACAAGTATAACAGTTAATAAGGCATTATACCTGCATCTTATAACATAAGGGCATGTACACCATCTTCACATACCGTATCCGGCCTGCTGGGGGACTCGGTGTTACCATGTCATCGCATACGGCGTCGTGTCATATGTTACGATTACATTATTATGTTTTCACATGCATGCCTATCTATCATTACATATCATATCGTACCCGGCCCAGTATGGGTCTCGGTGTTATAATTATATCATCACATACCGTACCTGGCCCATTAGGGGACTTGGTGTTATCATCATATCATCATATACTGTACCTGGCCTTTTAGGGGACTTGGTGCTATAATCATATTATCACATACCGTACCCAGCCTATTAGGGGACTCAGTGTTATAATCATATCATCATATATTGTACCCGGCCCATTAGGGGACTCAGTGTTATAATCATATCATCATATACAGGCAGATCATTATCTGAGACTCACTAGGGTAATCATACTGAACTATCGTTCGTGGATCAGCACAATAATCATCTCAGGTGCCCTTTGAGTGCCACTAGGGCTATATTAAGTGAAGTCTCAGGAATTATAGACATCTTTTAGGGTAATTCCAACCGGATTAAGGGAATCATAGACATCTGTCATCACAGAGTCCTTAAGAATAGGAGCTCTAAGTCCCACTATTAATCGACATATAGACAGTTCAGGGAAACTAGCTCAACTACGATGAGAGTTTTCCTGCCAAGGAATGGATATGAGACATATAGCGTATCCGGAGCTTAGGAATGGACTTACTCTAGAGCTTGTATCATGTATCATTTTCTTTAAGACATGTCAAAAGAAAGAGAGGGTAGGCCTCACATGTTTGTCCTTTCCTATCCCAAAGGAGTTTGAGAGACAATAATTCACCTATTGTAGGCATCCTAGTATTCAGCAGTAGATAAGAATTAGGGGGTATGCTCGAGGCCTTATGAATGGGATTATCCCCACTTGCATATGCAAATATACATATTGCACTTCTATTAAGGATATGCCAAGAGGAAGGAATTAGCTTTACGTACCCTCTACTTTCCATTATCTAGGAGACCGTGAGAGACACTAACTTTATTAGCATAGGAGCTTTCACCTCCAGAAGTAGGTAGGGATCGTGAATCATATTCGGAACTTCGTGAGTAGATTCGTCCCCACATGTTATATACACATCATATTTAGGACTAAGACACGCCAAGAGAAGAAACAAGATAGGCTTTACATAATTATGCCAAAAACATGCCACAAGAAAGCTTCACATGCCTTGTCTGAGTTATTCCTTATCCTGTTCGACTCGTCGTCCTTTGAACCTATCCAACATAAAAGTAATATGAATACCAACCCTTCTTAACTTTCCAGCATCTTAGGTTACACCTTAGTATTAATGGAATATATTTCCTTAGTCATTTCCTCGACTAGTTCTTTAGTTTGTTAAGGCGTTAACGAAAATTGGGCAGCACCTCC
This sequence comes from Solanum dulcamara, assembly GCF_947179165.1. Taxonomy (NCBI): domain Eukaryota; kingdom Viridiplantae; phylum Streptophyta; class Magnoliopsida; order Solanales; family Solanaceae; genus Solanum; species Solanum dulcamara. Next base: position 32,151,980 of record NC_077237.1, on the reverse strand, counting down.
TCTACAATGTGCCCTATCCAAATTTCCAATTAGATACCTAATACCTACAGCCAAATAACAACAACAACCTGCAGCAATTCACACCAACAATATACAACATAAACTCCAAACGACTTATTCAAAAATACGATATCACAATAGGGCGTCTAGCCTTTATTTTGTAACGCCTTTAACTATACGAAACGAGGGGTCGTGTGGATGAAACCAGCAGCATCCACATCCCTTTTATAATTAATTTAGTCCCTGAAACAATACATTACACCCCTGCAGCAGCAACTCACAAGAACAACGCCTTACTTCGACGACAATTTGACTATAACGACTACAATTTGGATTGTCTTCAATGCCAAGCATTTCTATACTGTTTTCATGTTTCTATCCCCACACAAGGTGTATAATACACTCCATAACAACACCATAAAGTACAAATTGAAAAGAGAAACCTTACCTTATCCGAATTTAGCCAAAATTGTCAAAGCGCAACTCGGAACTTCTCCAAACGCGCTGAAATTGAGCGAGCTGTTTGTGTTACTTCTTCGCTGACCCAAATTGAAATTTTATGTTATTAAATACCATTATACAACTTAGGGACACTTTAAATAATTAATTCATGGAACGAAACTCGGAAGCTTACCCCAAAAGGGCCAAACCCGTAGCCCTCCTTCCTTGCCCCTTTAACATTTTTCTCTTCTTTTTCTTCCAAATTTCCAATTGTAAAGCTGAAATTTTGGTTCCATAAACATTATAAAACAAATATATACATATCCACGTACTTAGGGAACATCGTAGATAATTAATTCACAGAAGAAAAGTGAAGAACTTACCTTAATTCTTCTTGAACCATGGCTGCCGTAGTACTCTCTTCCTCTCACGTTTTCTCTCTATGTTTGGCTGATTGTTTTTTGACTCCAAATGACTTAAGAGTAATTAACACATATATATATGGTTCCTTAGGAAGTGATATGTGTCATCCCCTAAGGGTGATACGTGTCAAGCCCTTATTGGGCCACGGATCCACCCTTAGCCTCCAAGGCTATCACGTGTCCTTAGTGGGCCCCAACCACAAGTAGGTGGGCCACCTACTTGACCCCAAGTAGGTGGGTCACCTTCTGCCACGTGGAATTTCCCTAGGCTGCCATGTGGCACCTCCTTTTGCTGCCATATGTCGCCTTCTCCTTTCTCACGTGGGTTCGTAATCTCGTCTTGTCTTAAGAGCTGATGTAATCCGCACTACTTAAGCTTGATATATCCTTAAGCAACTTAAGTGTATAAGACTCTTAACTTAGTGGCTTACGTAGGTAAATCGAGTCCTACGACTCATTTCTTAGCCTCCAACTCTTTCTGGATTCTTATGACTCTATTTCCAACTTTCCTTCTTGCGAGGTATCATAATCTTCTTTCCTTAGAGTTGTTTGGTGTGTGTGGACAGTATGAGTCTCATGGCTACTTTCAATATGATTAGGGACATGTGTCAAGGTTCAAAAGTGCGTGGTATAACACTTAGACTTCACACAAATTCTTTACTCTCAAGTTTTCCCAAGTGTTTCAAGTAAAGGTAGGTTTCATTTCAAGATTTCTTCAAGTCTCTATTCTCAAAGCTACATTAGGGATTTATTCTCCAAGGTATGTAGGTCTTATTAATGGGTTCTTCCATCCATGGAGCTCAAATATTTTTTAAACTTAGCATTTCAATTCCAAATAGTGAAATCTTATAGTTTTTTTATCATGATTCCAAATGTATAGATTTTTGAATATTAGAAATTTATTTATCTATCTTAGTTTATATTGACTCTAAATTTTATAAGATGGATGATTTATCAAAGGTTTTTATATGAAGGCATGAAAAGAGGTTCTAAAGTGTATTGGTGGGTTGTCTTAAAGGTGAATTAAATGATGCATTCCATTACTCTCATACATGTTAGCATTGACTTAAATGACTTAAAAGTTTATTGATTTGAACCCACCTAGTTTTACCATGTTTTAATGAAGTTTGAATTGAAAGCTTTGACTCTAAAATGGATGTTTATGAAAGCAAATGTTTTTGATGAAAAGAGAGTCTTATGAAATGAAAGAATGATGAAATGATATGAATGATGATGAAAGGGCTTCTTAGCCAAAGAATGGATTCTTTATGTGATAAGGACAATTCTTGCATATTTGAATCAATAATGGTTTTTATTAAGCTATCGAATGATGTTTTGATGATCTAAAATTATGTAAATGATTATGTTCTTATATATGAACTATTCCGTGAGATTTGACTAAGCACCAAATGGGGAATTAAGGTGGGATTCGGTAAGGAAATTCTAGTTGCAACCCCTTGTCTTATTAACTATACGCCAATATAGGAGTCCTTATAGGCTTAGGCTAGTGGATCCACAAATAGCCCTTAAAGTTAAAGTTAAAAAAATGAATAAAGTTGGTGGAGCTCTACCCGTCATGTAGTCTCCCCGTGCCAACTAGGGGGTTATGTTAGATTCCATGTAGTAGCTCAAATGGTCTGAAAAGACGATTATGGTCATCTCTCCACAAATGAAGGTTTCAAAGGTTATGTATTTGATTGATCATGCATGCATTGCAATAGGTTACCTACTTTGTTAATGTTCTAATGTTTCTTTAATGTTCATGCATGCCTACATACTTAGTACATTTAAAGTACTAACACATATTCTTTGTCCTATATGATATCACCATGTAGGGATCGACATTGCTCCACTCTCTCCTCTATGTGGCTAGTTGATTACGTAGAATTCTACTAGTTGGTGAATTCCCATGTTTCAGGAATTATATCCCATTTCCTTTTTTTAGCTTATGACATGTATAGCCTTTTGATTATCCTTTAATACTTTTGTAACTACATTTGAGGGTGAGCTCGGAACATGTTATAGCCCCGCCAAGTCTATTAGTAGAGGTATGGTTGGACAAAAAATATATGATGGTTTAAGATTGTTGTTGGTCTTTATTCTATGTCATTTCCCTCAATCCCATTATCCCTTTTATTTCCACTTGTTATTGAATGTCATTACCTATGAAAAACTAAATAAATGCTAAGAGGCTTGTGTTAGGTGCCTCAAGGTGTCTTATTTGTCGTGTCATGTCTAGGCCTTAGGCTTGGGTCGTGAAAAACTTGGTATCAGAGCCTAAGGTTTTGAATGGTCCTCAGATTCCAACATACCACATTGAATAGGGTCTTATTCATGATTGTGAAGTGCACCACAATTATGAATAGGAGACTATGAGATTTTTTGGAAAGTTTTCACTTCTTTCAAATTCATGTCATCCCCTAGAGTTTCCTAAGATTTTTTCTAACTAATACTTCATATTGTATAGTCTAGATCATGCCTCAAGAAGAGTGCCTCCACCTATAGCAAGGGTTGAATATGAGGACCAAGATCCTCTAATCCCTGAGGCTCCACACTATGAGGAAGGAGTTAACTATGCAAAATTCCAAAATATCATCACATTATTGTCTCAGGTAGTAGCCAACCAAAATAACTAAGGTGTTGTTCCTCCCCTTCAAGTGCCTACTCCGACTTCTAGGATTTGGGACTTCAAGAGAATGAATTCATTCGATTTGATAGTTCTAAAGTAGATGAGACCTTATGGAGTTCATTGAGTAGGTTTACCGAATTATGCCCATCATGGGTGTGCCTTCAAATAAAAAGGCCGAGCTAGTAGCTTATCAACTCAAGGACGAAGCAAGGTTTTGGTATGAGTAATAGGTTGTCGAGAAGAGTGAATATATAAAGCCTATTGAATGTGAAGAGTTCAAAGGTGCCTTCATAGATTGCTTCTTTATTTTAGAGCTAAGGGAGGCAAAGATCCAAGAGTTTTGTCACGACCCAACCCGTAGGCCACGACTGGGGTCCGACTTGGACCCCCTTATGCGTATCTATCAGCTACCCTTAAGTTGAACCGTGTGTGATGTGATGCTATATACAAACCCAAATGGGTCAAAACTTTTTTTTTCAGGAACCTGTAGCCTCATTCACCTTTATCATAACAGGAAAGGGAATGCGAACCGACGAGGCTGCCATACCACGAAAATATTTGCAATACGTCGTATGAGCACAACTGAAAGAAACATACAAATAATCCACATACACATGTCTACAGACGTCTAAGAGTAATAACTGCATCATATAGCGGGACAAGGCCCCCGTCGTATCCCTGAATAAATAAATATGTATATTAAATGACCAGTATCAAAAATTAGACTCTAGGACAGTGAATCACTTCCGACATAGCTGAGAGGAACTTCTAAGCTGACTGATCTCCAAAATGAACATCTGTACCTGTGGGCATAAAACGCAGCCCCCTAGAGAATGGGGGGTCAATACGACATGTACTGAGTATATAAAGCATAACATATCATAATTGAGACAACAACTGAAATGGGGATACAAAAGACATGTATAACAGTTAACAGATTGTTGTACCTGCAGCTTAGGACATGCAGTCATATACCTTATCATACCCTGTACCCAGCCCTCTAGTGAACTCGGTATCATAATTGTTTCATCATAATCATATGTCGTCATATCATTATGTATATCATTTTATCATGTCGTCGTATACGGCATCATGTCATCATATACGACATCATCTCGTATGTCATCACAGTATATCCGGTCCACTCTGGGACTTAGGGTCACAAATGTATTCCTATATTTTCATATGCATGCCTACATAAAGTATCTGGCCCTTTAGTGAGGGACTCGGTGAAAGAGTAGTGTACGTCTATAGCGTATCATCATTATATAGTATAATACGCTAAGGAACATTCGGCCCGATCCGTAATTTAAAACAATGCCGAAGAACATATGGCTCGATCCATATTTTCATCATTTGAGACTCAATGAAACAGTCAAGTGAATCGTCACCTGAAGATCATAGTAGTAATCGTCTTAAGTATCTTCTAAACATCATTACGGAGCATATCAACTGGAGTTTCATCGTAGATGTGTATCGAGACATGATTAAACAACTTATGGAAGTAGAGACATTTGTCGTCGCAGAGAATTTAGGAATAGGAGCTGACACTTTCAAATATTATTCAGCAGATAGGAGACTCGAGGGTAGTTCAACTATTTTAAGAATTCTAATACCAAGTAGTAAATTAAAGTCACAAGTCATACCTGGAGCTTATAACTGGAACTACCTCCACCTCATATCATATTCTATTACATTTATACTTAAGACCTTCCAAAAGGAAGAACAAACAGGCTTTACATATACTACTGTTCATGATCTAGTAGCCTGGAAAGGCAATAACTCAACTATTACCGAAGTCTTAACATTACAAAGTGAATACAGTTTATGAATTACACTTGGAGTTTCACGAGTGGAATTATCCCCACATTTTGTATATAAACCATTCATAACTTATACCTAAGACATGCCAAAAGAAAAGAAGAATAGCTCTACATACCAATTATGGGTTAGTCTTTGTCCTGGTCGCCTTATCGTCCCGTGAACCTAGGTAACATGAAATCAATAAGAGCATCAACCTATTTAGACCTTTCAGTGTCTTACATTACTTAAGAGTATTCATAAACCCCATTCCCTCGCTCATCTTCTCGACTAGTTCCTTAACTAGTTAAGGCGTTAATGAAAATCGGACAGCACCTCCCCTATAATGTATCCTATCCAAATTTCCAATCATGTATATAATATCTACAGCCAACCAAAAACATAACCAGCAGCTCGTATATATAGAAAACTTTGCAACATTATACATTACAACCTCCGAATGACTCGCTCGAAATTACGATATCCAAAATATGGTTTCTAGTTTCTATTTTGCGAAACCTTTAATCGTACGAAGTGTGGAATCATGTGGATGCAACCAAAAACTTTCACACCTATTTTAGAACACATTTAGACCCTTCAAAACACACCACCCAATCAGCAGCATCCTCCAAACACACTACGCCTCACTTCGACTATAATTTAACTACGACGACTTTAATTTAGATTGTTTCTTTCGCTGAGCATCCCCACAATTTTTTCCATACTTCCAGAAGTATAAAAGGTACATAATACACTCCATAACAACCCCATAAAGTCTAAATTTAAAGGAGAAACCTTACCTTACCCAAAATTGGCCAAACTAGCTAAAATCGCGCCTCGGAACCCTTCTTAGCGCGCTGAAACTGTGCGGACTGGTTGCTATCCATTTTGGCTGCACCAAACCATGATTTTATACTTCTAATACCTCCATATCATCGTGGTATACTCTGGATAATTAATTTACGGAGCAAAATCCGGACTTACCTATTTGTTTTTCCAAGCCGTCGCTACTTTCTCTCTAAGCTAGGGTTTGCTTTCTTTTCTTTGCTTGCTGCAGATTTTTTTGGATAGGGAATGAAATTATGAGTCATTTAACATGTATATAAGGGCTGCCTTAGAGGTGACATGTGTCATCCCCTTTGGGTGACACGTGTCAAGCCATGATTGGCCACCGTATCATGCTGCCAACTAGGGGCTGCCACGTGGCAGTGGGGTCCACCCCCAAGCAACTGCATCACCTACTTGACCCTAAGTAGGTGCATCACCTTCTTGATTGAGGTGCTGCCACATGTCGCTCTTCCATTGGCTACCACGTGTCGTCTTTTCCCCTTCCTCGTGGGTTCGTAATCTCATCTTATTTTAGGAGCCTATGTAATTCATGCTACGTAAGCTTGGTATGTCCTTAAGCAACTCAAGTGTATAAGATTTCTAAATTAGTAGCTTACGTAGGTAAATCGAGTCCTACGACTCATTACTTGGCCTCTAATTCCTTCCGAATTCTTATGACTCTATTTTCAACCTTCTCTACTATAGGATATCACATTCCCCTTTCCTTGGAGTCAGTTGATAGTGTCGTAGCTTATCCGACTCACATGATAATGTCTAAAGAACTTAAGAGACATTCCGAGCTTGAGAGTGTGGGCTGTAACATCCTTCCCCCCTTTAGAACATTCATCCCCGAATGTTAAATAAAACTTCCCTTAAGACTTTATACAAACTGTAGGGAGATTCCCTTCTATTGCAATAACATAAATTTTCATCCAAGTAATTAATATATGAGTTCCAGGAGTGGGGGTTTACCCGTAGACATTTGGAAATAGGTACGGATACCTGTGTTTCATGTCCTTTTCAGTTTCTTAAGTTATTTCTTCATGATTCTTATTCCGCCATGGCACCTTGACAAAAGCTACGTCCTTAGTTCGCACCCTTTTTAATCTGCCAATCCAGGATGGCCATAAGTTGCCCCTCATAGGATAACTCCCTGTTACATAGACCTCCTCTCCGGGAAATATCCTGGGAGGGTCGGTTATATACTTGCAGAGTATTGATTTGTGAAAACTGAATGTAATGCTTCAAATTGGACAGTAGGTCCCACTCATAGGCAGCTTTATCCATCATAACCCATATAAGCTTATACTTCCGTAGAGTGTGAGATCAGCTTTGTTACACCCCGTACTTTGGTACCTTAGAATGCTTCTTAAGCTTCTCAAGTTTCTAGGAAGGCTCTTAAGTTTCTTAAAAGTCGTTATGTGAGTCGGATAGTTAATAATGCTATCAAATAACTCCAAGGAAAGGGTAACAAAATGCTTCATAATAAGGAAGATTGGAAATAGGGTTATAAAAATTTGAAGGAGTTGAAGGCCGAGAAATGAGTCATAGGACTCGATTGACTAGCGTAAGCTACCAACTAGGAGGTCTTACGTACTTAAGCTACTCGAGTGAGTTTTGAGACTAAGTAGCAAGGAATACATAGGCTCTTAAAGTGCAGCGAAATTACGAACCCACGGAAGAGAAATAAGAAAATGACGTACCTACTTGAAGCAAGTAGGTGACTCACCTACTTGACACATGGTAGCTCGTGATAGGTACACATGGCAGCACATGAAAGTGACATGTGGAAGCAGGTGACACACCATGGGGTGGACCCCACCTGCCACATGGCAACTATGGATTGGTTGCATAATTGAGGTGGCTGCCTAAGGGTGTGACATGTGTCACCCTTAGGGGCTGACATATGTCACTCTCCAAAAAGATATATATCTATGTATGGATGACTACTATCTTCTGTCATGACCCAACCCCGTGGGCCGCGACTAGGGTCTGACCTAGACCCCCATTTACATAACTGTCGACTATAGTCAAATTGAACTATGTATAACGTGATACTGCTCACAAAAACCTCAATGGGTTAAAACTTTTTCATGTTCATATAGCCTCCTAGATATAGGAACCAAACACATGAACCCAATGGGTGATAAAATATTCATACACGTGTGGCCTCTTTCATTTGAATCATGTCATGAAAGGGAAAGCCAGCCGATAAGGCTGCCACAACATAACAGCTTTTACAACATATCACATAGGCATAACCGAAATAAACTCCTAAACAATCCACATATATGTCTACAGACCTCTAAGAATAGGAATGACAACATATGGAAGGACAGGGCCCCCGCCGTACCCCTGCATAAACAAAAATATATAGTAGAGGTTTAGTACCAAAAACTAGGCTCCGACACAATGGAGCTTTTCTGAACTTGCTAGGTGGAACTCTAGGCTGGTGGATCCTCAAAGCGCGCATTTGTACCTGCGGGCATGAACACAGTCCCCCCTATAATGTGCCCTATCCAAATTTCCAATTAGGTCCCTAAGACCTACAGCCAACCAACAACAACAACCTGTAGCAATTCACACCAACAATATACAACATAAACTCCAAACGACTTATTCAAAGATACGGTAGCACAATAGGACGTCTAACCTTTATTTTATAACGCCTTTCATTATACGCAAAGAGGGGTCATATGGCTGCAACCAGCAGCATCCACACCCCTTTTAGAACGCATTTAGGCCCTGCAACAATACATTACACCCCTGTAGCAACAACTTACAAGAATGACACTTTATTTCGACGACAATTCACTTTTAGCGACTCCAATTTAGTTTATTTCGGGCGTCAAACATATTTATCATATTTTCACATTTCCATCCACTTACACAATGTATAATACCCTCTATAAAAACACCATAAACTCCAATTTAAAAGGAAAGTCCTTACCTTACGTTAAACTTGTCAAACTCGCCAAAACTATCCAAAACGTGAAATCTGGACAGCCCACTGTCTTATATTGTCGCTTAATTTCGGAGGGGTAATTGAGGGAAACACGGTTTATGGCCTCAATGAAAGTTATAGACATGCGTATCAAGGTCGCATACAAGTTTGAATCGCCCCTACAACAATTTTGCAAGAAAATATATGCCCAATATACCCACAGCTTTCCGTGTAGGATTTCCAAAACAACATCTGGGCAGCAGCTCCCCCATGCTTCACCACCATTTTTCGAGCAGCGAAGAGCAAAATTGGGTTGTAGAGTCTAAATGAAAGTTGTAGACCTATGAAATATATTTCCAAAACATCTTGAATCACTCAAAAATAAGCCTTACACAAGGAGTTATACTCGTATTACCAACTTGCTTCCACATGTCACTTTCATGTGCTGCCATGTGTACCTATCACGAGCTGCCATGTGTCAAGTAGGTGAGTCACCTACTTGCTTCAAGTAGGTGCGTCGTTTCCTATTTCTCTTCCGTGGGTTCGTAATTTCGCCGCACTTTAAAAGCCTATGTATTCCTTGCTACTTAGTCTCAACACTCACTCAAGTAGCTTAAGTACATAAGACCTCCAAGTTGGTAGCTTACGCGAGTCAATCGAGTCCTATGACTCATTTCTCGGCCTCCAACTCCTTTGAATTTTTATAACCCTATTTCCATGGTGTGTTATTAAGCATTTCGTTCTGCTTTTGTTGGAGTTATTTGATAGCATTATTAACTATCCGACTCACATAACAACTTTTAAGAAACTTAAGAGCCTTCCTAGAAACTTGAGAAGCTTAAGAAGCATTCTAAGGTACCAAAGTACGGGGTGTAAAATGATTGGAAATAGGGTTATAAAAATTCGAAGGAGTTGGAGGCCGAGAAATGAGTCATAGGACTCGATTGACTCGCGTAACCTACCAACTTGGAGGTCTTACGTACTTAAGCTACTCTAGTGAGTGTTGAGACTAAGTAGTAAGGAATACATAGGCTCTTAAAGTGCGGCGGAATTATGAACCCACGGAAGAGAAATAAGGAAACGACGCACCTACTTGAAGCAAGTAGGTAACTCACCTATTGACACATGGCAGCTCGTGATAGGTACACATGGAAGCACATGAAAGTTACACGTGGAAGCAGGTGACACACCATGGGGTGGACCTTACCTGCCACGTGGCAACCATGGAGTGGTTGCATAATTGAGGTGGCTGCCTAAGGTTGTGACACATGTCACCCTTAGGGGATGACAGGTGTCACTCTCCAAAAAGATATATATCTATGTATGGATGACTATTAAGTCATTTTTAGCCAAAAACTTGAAAAGCTTAAGAAGCATTCTAAGGTACCAAAGTACGGGGTGTAACAAGCTTGGACTATAACCTACCTTAATTGCCTTTCATTTCCGAGTCGGGATTCCCATCCCCCGTAATAAGCTATCAAGCCTCTGATGCTCCACTTCGTTTAAGCTATTATACAATTCCTCTTAATTCAACTTGTAACACCTTAGGTATGCTATCTTGCTCTTTTACTCAGATCTTCTTTCCAGTTTTACTACCAAACATTATGTTGTAATTCTTACACAAACGTGTGTAGGTACTTAGAGAAATTCAAAAAATGCCTTAGCATCGTTATACTAGCGGCTTACCTCCTTCAGTCGAGGTCAGGGCTCCACTATGGCTTTTGTCCTTAATATCGATTATATCTTACTAGTTCTGCCTTGAACCATCTTACACTTTTCCTTAATCGATTCTAAATGTGGCCATCACACTGCTATTACCGACTTCTTTTTATCGAGTAATCCCTTGACCTTACTCTTAATATGCCAATGTTCGTAGGCCGCATAAATAATCTTGTGCTATTTGCATGAAGTGCGCTCCATTTTAGTTTTAATCTTTCCTGCTCTTGGCTTACTCTGCTCTACATGTGTCATTGTACTACTGCGCACTTACAGTCTCTTTTGTCATACTTGTTTCGTTTCCTTTTTCATTTCCCGGGGGTCACCCATTCCAGTGCTACTCTCATCCAAACATGCTTAACTTCAGAGTTTTGACAAAATCCGATGCATTAGTAAGGGTATGATCGTGTCCATCCCTTATGGGGTCTCGTTTAAAGTTTAAGCGTTCCCATTTACATATGATAGCGTTGGTTGATTTTCTCTTACGCTTGTACTTCTCTTGTCCACTTCCCTCCTTTTAGGGTGTACCCATGTCATCCTCCATTTATTTTTAGCTATTCACACGCGAATGATTCTACTCCAACATTTTTAACATGCTTCACCATGTCCACATCTTCTGTTAGATCGTCCATACGTTTGATTGCTCTTATAAGAACCCCTAGCACAACCATAGGGTGCTTTGGTATTCGCAATATATCATATAAAATCTCATCTGACGATTGGTACTCGAGTAACATCTGTAATATAGCAATGCATTCAAAGCCATATTCCATTCATCCTAATCAGTAATTGGCTCGTGCCCATGATCGATTCAAACTCTCCACTCGAGAATACTTATACTTTGATGATCTGTGTTTCGAGCTTCATCATAACACTAGCCTGATTCCAGTGGATACCACTTATTCTTATAATAACCTTATAATGCAGCAGTTGTTCTGTAAATCAACATTCTCTCTCCTTGCAGGATCTCACTAATCTCCAAAGTAGAGTCTTATGAGCTTTCATCTTTGTCGTATGCTTAAGGCTCATTTCTAATCCTGCTTAAAACCATATCAACTTCGTTGTAGTAGTGGCCTTATCTTATCACCTTTTTATCGTATTATGCCTTCAGTTCGTAACTATCTATTTCCCTTTTTGTTCGATACTCATACTTAATTAATCACATCTATGTCGAGTGCCTCCCTTGGTAATCCTTTTACTCCTCTTATCAATGTCCATTTGTTTTTGTGCTCAAGAAGTTCCATATTACTCCTATATCCTCCGAAAAACATTAGTTTTACATGACCTTCCTTTCTTGTTTTCAAAACATTTCTTGTTTATCTCTATCTGCTCTTAGTATACCAGTCATTTCTGGCATTCATCCTGTCTTGTCACTCGTTTTCACTTTCGCTACCCTTTGACCTTTTATTCTGAACTCTCCCTATAAAGTTGTGCAAGTCCTTCTTACTCATTCACTATTTGCCCTTCTATTCTTCCCAAATCACCTCGTATCCTTCAATTACTTCTTTACTAGGCTTTCCTTACTTTCATAACGATCTTCATTATATTCACATAGTATCTTGTTCGCATTTAATCCCATAGTATAACACTGTTTAACCTTCTTCACGATTCTTACTATGGGTTACTTACCCTTCTTAGTTAGACTTATCCTTAACGTCTCACAAGCTGTCTTATTAATATTTCACATCCATCACCATCCTTTGTCCCTTGTACTCTCGTCTTCATCATATTATTACTTCTTTTAATTATATCTTGTCCTAGTTTATCCTTATGTGCCAATTCAGTCGGTGACTTAATATATCATTCTATTTAGATCTATCAGTCTTTCCTAAGTCAGCTTCGTTGGCTTATAGGTCCTTTCCAACTTCGTTCTACTATACCAGTATTGACCTCCTAGTTTCTATTGCTATTAATTTCGCAATTAACTTATTTCTCGAGGTCGTCCATACTTGTATATATTTCCTTTTTATTTCTTACTATCTCAACACCTACACACAAAAAATACCAATAATGCCTCACAAGGCACATATGTATATATTCAGATCATATCAGATTACAGCCATACAAGGCACACATATATAGTCATATCATCTCATCTTGCAGCCACACAGGGCGCCCACAATTAACAATATAGAAATGGACTTACCTGTTATGTCCACTCAAGCTGCACCTGTTACACTTTCCTGTTTACCTTTCCTTTCACTTTTCAATTGTATATGTCAATCGCATTTCAATACCTTACCTGATATGTCTTTCGTGTCTTTGCTTACCTGCATGCTGTGTAACTTCTGATATCGTCAGTTGCTTGCTTCTATCGATGTGGTCCTCCTGCTAAAATCACCGGTTAGTATAAGGAATTTCATTCCTTATGACTCAGCTCTATCACACGATCTTAGGTATGAAAGAAACTAACATTCTAAATGTCCTGTAGCCTCCAATCTATAGATGTGGTGCATAACACACCAATAGACAAGACTCTACTAGACACGGTCTATAGACATTCTAAGGACGAACTGCTCTGATACCACTTTTGTCACGATCCAACCCCGTAGGCCGCGACTGGGGTTTGACTTGTACCCCCTTATGCATATCTATTAGCTACCCTTAAGTTGAACCATGTGTGACATGATGCTATATACAAACCCAAAAGGGTCAAAACTTTTTTTTTTCTAGGAACCTGTAGCCTCATTCACCTGTATCATAACAGGAAAAGGAACGCAAGCCGACGAAGCTGCCATACCACGAAAATATTTGTAATACATCGTATGAGCACAACTGAAAGAAACTTACAAATAACCCACATACACATGTCTACAGAAGTCTAAGAGTAATAACTGCATCATATAGCAAGAAAAGGACCTCGCCGTACCCCTGAATAAATAAATATGTATATTAAATGACCAGTATAAAAAATTAGGCTCCAGGACAGTGAAACACTTCCGACATAGCTGAGAGGAACTCCTAAGTTGACCGATCTCCAAAATGAACATCTGTACCTGCGGGCATAAAATACAGCCCCCTAGAGAATGGAGGGTCAGTACGACATATGTACTGAGTATATAAAGCATAACATATCATAACTGAGACAACAATTGAAATGGGTATACAAAAGACATGTATAACAGTTAACAGATTATTGTACCTGCAGCTTAGAACATGCAGTCATATACCTTATCATACCCTGTACCCAGCCCTCTAGTGAACTTGGTATCATAATCATTTCATCATAATCATGTGTCGTCATATGATCATGTATATCATTTTATCATGTCGTCATATACGACATCATATCATCGTATACGGCATCATCTCGTATGTCATCACAGTATATCCGGTCCACTCTGGGGCTTGGGGTTACAAATGTATCCTTATATTTTCATATGCATGCCTACATAAAGTATCCGACCCTTTAGTGAGGGACTCGGTGAAAGAGTAGTGTACGTCTATAGCGTACCATCATTATATAGTAAAATACGCTAAGGAACATTCGGCCCGATCCGTAATTTAAAACAATGCCGAAGAACATATGGCTCAATCCATATTTTCTATTATATCATCATATATATATTTGGCCCGGGATGCGGTGACGAGCATCATCACATATGGCATCATCGTATGCTTCACTTCATCGTATACGACATTTCATCCTCGTATACTTCATATATATATATATAGCCAGCCCGGGACTCGGTGAATGAATAGTAAAACTAGGCACAACCATATTCTCGGCCCCCTTATGGGACTCGGAGGAAGATGGGTTACAGTGTGCTCGAGTAGAGTAGTGAAAAACTATATGCAACTAAGTCATCATTTGAGACTCAATGAAATAGTCAAGTGAATCATCATCTGAAGATCCGAGTAGTAATCGTCTTAAGTATCTTCTAAACATCATTACAGAGCATATCAACTGGAGTTTTAGGAATCGTAGACGTGTATCGAGATAAGGTTAAACAACTTATGGAAGTAGAGATATTTGTCATCGCTGAGACTTTAGGAATAGGAGCTGACACATTCAAGTATTATTCAGCAGATAGGAGACTCGAGGGTAGTTCAACTATTTTAAGAATTCTAATACCAAGTAGTAAATTAAAGTCACAAGTCATACCTGGAGCTTATAACTGGAACTACCTCCACCTCATATCATATGCTATTATATTTATACTTAAGACCTTCCAAAAAGAAGAACAAACAGGCTTTACATATACTACTGTTCATGATCTAGTAGTCTGGAAAGGCAATAACTCAACTATTACCGAAGTCTTAACATTACAAAGTGAATACAGTTTATGAATTACACTTGGAGTTTCACGAGTGGAATTATCCCCACATTTCGTATACAAATCATTCATAACTTATACCTAAGACATGCCAAAATAAAATAAGAATAGCTCTACATACCTGTTATGGGTTAGTCTTTGTTCCGGTCGCCTTGTCGTCCCGTGAACCTAGGTAACATGAAATCAATACGAGCATCAACCTCTTTAGACCTTCCCCCCCTTCCGCCCGACTCTTTGGTCTTAAGAACACTGGTTTTAAGAATGAGTCATTGCCCTTCTCCGACCCTGACTGCCCAACTTGAGAGTGGACAGATGCAGAGGATCTAGTGAAACATCTCGTCTCCAGCCCACTTGATCAGTTTGAAATAATCCCATTGATTCCTATGAAAATAGGAAACTTATATTTCTCATTCACAAATCCATCTTTGGGGACTTTCTTAAAGAGGAACCTCATGTAAATACCATGGAATAAGGTTTGATCCTATTCATGGAGATTTCGTAACTGTTCTAAAAATGGAAAGTTTGACACAATTGGTATTTTTTTTTGGAAATTGGAAGCAGTTACTAATTCATGATCTAGCATGTACAGAATGAAAACTTCCTCAATAAGAGAGCTCCTTGGATCGAATCGGTATGCGTCTTACATTACTTAAGAGTATTCATAAACCCCATTCCCTCGCTCACCTTCTCGACTAGTTCCTTAACTAGTTAAGGCGTTAACGAAAATCGGACAGCACCTCCCCTATAATGTGCCCTATCCGAATTACCAGTCACGTTCCTAATATCTACATCCAACCAACAACATAACCATCAGCTCGTATATATAGAAAACTATGCAACATTATACATTACAACCTCCGAACGACTTGCTCGAAATTACGATATCCAAAATAGGGTTTCTAGTTTCTATTTTGCGAAACCTTTAATCGTACAAAGTGTGGAATCGTGTGGCTGCAACCAGAAACTTCCACACCTATTTTAGAACACATTTAGACCCTGCAACACACACCACCCAACCAGCAGCAGCCTCCAAACACACCACGCCTCACTTCGTCTACAATTTAACTACGACGACTTTAATTTAGATTGTTTCTTTCGCTGAGCATCCCCACGATTTTTTCCCATACTTCCAGACGTATAAAAGGTACATAATAAACTCCATAACAACCCCATAAAGTCCAAAATTAAAGGAAAAACCTTACCTTACCCGAAATTGGCCAAACTAGCCAAAATCGCGCCTCGGAACCCTTCTTAGCGCGCTGAAACTGTGCGGACTGGTTGCTATCCATTTTGGCTGCACCAAACCATGATTTTATACTTCTAATACCTCCATATCATCATGGTATACTCTGGATAATTAATTTACGGAGCAAAATCGGGACTTACCTATTTGTTTTTCCAAGCCGTCGCTACTTTCTCTCTAAGCTAGGGTTTGCTTTCTTTTCTTTGCTTGCTGCAGATGTTTTTGGATAGGGAATGAAATTATGAGTCATTTAACATGTATATAAGGTCTGCCTTGGAGGTGACACATGTCATCCCCTTAGGGTGACACGTGTCAAGCCATGATTGGCCACCGTATCATGCTGCCAACTAAGGGCTGCCACGTGGCAGTGAGGTCCACCCCCCAAGCAGCTGCAACACCTACTTGACCCTAAGTAGGTGCATCACCTGCTTGCTTGAGGTGCTGCCACGTGTTGCTCCTTTATTGGCTGCCACATGTCCTCTTTTCCCCTTCCTCGTGGGTTCGTAATCTCGTCTTATTTTAGGAGCCTATGTAATCCATGCTACGTAAGCTTGGTATGTTCTTAAGCAACTCAAGTGTATAAGACTTCTAAATTAGTAACTTATGTAGGTAAATCGAGTCCTACGACTCATTACTTGGCCTCTAATTCCTTCCGAATTCTTATGACTCTATTTCCAACCTTCTCTACTATAGGATATCACATTTCCCTTTCCTTGGAGTTGTTTGATAGTGTCGTAGCTTATCCGACTCACATGATAATGTCTAAAGAACTTAAGAGATATTCTGAGATCGAGAGTGTGGGGTGTAACAAGTTTATTAATCTTCGTCAAGGGAGTCATGAGTGTGAGGGAATATGCCCTCAAATTCACCAAATTGTCTAAGTATGCTCCTTTCATGGTCTATGACCCAAGGGCAAGGAT
Organism: Solanum dulcamara; assembly: GCF_947179165.1. Classification (NCBI taxonomy): domain Eukaryota; kingdom Viridiplantae; phylum Streptophyta; class Magnoliopsida; order Solanales; family Solanaceae; genus Solanum; species Solanum dulcamara. The sequence goes on along the minus strand of NC_077237.1, from coordinate 32,134,760 downwards.
GAGTAAGTTCATTTCTAGTATTTCTAATTTGGTATCCAAAGAGTGCAAGATGACCATGTTGATCAAAGAGATGGACATCTCCCAACTCATGAAATATGCAGAACTAATTAAGGAAGAGAAGTTGATAGAGAGGTCAAGAGGGTTCAATCCTCAAAGATTCGGTTATGGTGGTAGTGGAAAGGGCCAAGGTGGGAAACGATACATGGGACAAAGTTCCACCAATACTCCTCCTCCAAGGTTCAACAAAGACAAGGGTGCTAACCCGATGGTTTCAAGGGAGAATGTTGGTGCTCAAGCTTTCCCCGCTTGCAAGAAGTGTGGAAGGATACATAAAGGGGAGTGCTTAGCCTGCTCCAATGTATACTACAAGTGTGGTAAGATGGGACACCAATCTCGATATTGTAGAGGTGGTGGCGATAGGCTTCAAGGCCCAATTGCTCATTGTCAACAAGCTCAAGGAAGTGGCCAACACACCAACCGCTTTTATGCTTTGCATAAGAGACAAGAGGTTGAAGAAACACCTAATATTGTTACCGGTATATTAAAGGTCTTTGCTTTTGATGTGTATACATTATTAGATCCGGGTGCCAATTTGTCATTTGTTACTCCATTCCCTGCAAATAGGTTTGATATGTTACCTAAAATGTTAGTATAGCCTTATTTGGTGTCTACCCCCGTAGGTGAGTCGGTTGTTGCTAGAAGGGTCTATGAGGGTTGTCCTTGTCTATCTTGCATAAAATTGTTCCTTGTGATCTCATTGAACTTGACATGATAGATTTTGATGTTATTTTTGGGATAGATTGGTTGCATGCATCTTATGCCTCTATAGATTGTAGGAATCGTCAAGTCAAGTTTCAATTTCCAAATAGGTCTATTCTTGAATAGAAGGGTCATGATTTGGTAGTGAAGGTTCATTTCTTGTCTTAAGGCCCGAAAGTTGATTTCTAAGGGTTGCATCTATCACATTGTGAGAGTTAGGGATGTCGACCCCAAAATTCCTCCTATTGAGTCGGTTTTCGGAGTCAATGAGTTTTTGGATGACCTCCCCGATATCCCTTTTGAAAAGAAAGTTAATTTTGGTATCGACCTTCTCTTTGATACACAACCTATATCAATTCTTCCCTATCGAATGGACCCGATGAAATTAAAGGAGTTGAAGGAATAATTAAAGGACTTATTGGAGAAAGGGTTCATAAGGTCAAGTATTTCGTCATGAGGTGCCCCCGTGTTATTTGTAAGGAAGAAGGATGGGTCGCTTTGGATGTGCATAGACTATCGTCAATTGAACAAGGTGACCATTAAGAACAAATACCCAATTCCTAGGATAGATGATCTATTTGATCGATTGCATGGGGCAAGTCATTTCTCTAAGATTGATCTTCGGTCCAGCTATCATCAACTCAAGGTAAGGGAGTGTGACATTCCCAAGATGGCATTTCAAACAAAGTATGGTCACTTTGAATTTGTAGTAATGTTATTTGGATTGACGAATGTGCCGGTAGTGTTCATGGACTTAATGAATAGGGTGTTCAAACCTCACCTTGATACTTTTATAATGGTCTTTATTGACCATATTTTGATTTACTCTCGACATGAGGAAGAACATAAGAATCATTTAAGGGTTGTACTTCAAAATTTGAGGGATAGGCAAATATTTGCCAAATTTAGTAAGTGTGAGTTTTGGTTGAAAAAGGTAGCGTTTCTTGGTGACATAGTGTTTGGTGATAGAATCAAGGTTGATCCTAATAAAATGGAGGAATTGGCCTAGATCATTGTCTCTTTCGGACATTAATAGCTTTTTGGGTCTAGTTGGATACTATAGGTGTTACACCCCACATCTTTGAACTTGGAAGGTTCCTTAAGTTACTTAGAAGCTAGTATTTGAGCCACTTAAGTTACGACCCTATTAAACAACTCTAAGGAAAGAGGATTGTGATACCTCATGAGAAGAAAGGTTGGAAATAGAGTTATACGAATTCAGAAAGAGTTGGAGGCTAAGAAATGAGTCCTAGGACTCGAGTTACCTACGTAAGCTACTAACTTGGAAGTCTTACATACTTAAGCTATTGGAGTACGTACCAAGCTTGCGAAGCATGGATTACATAGGCTCTTAAAATGAGACGAGATTACGAACTCACGAGGAAGATGAGAAGATGACATGTGGCAGCCAATAAGGAGGTGCCAAGTGGCAGCACCTCAAGCAAGTAGGTGACCCACCTGCTTGGGGGTCAAGTAGGTAACCCACCTACTTGAGGGTGGGCCCCACAAAGACACGTGGCAGCCTAGGAGATAAGGCAAGGATCCGTGGCCCAATAGGAGACAGACACGTGTCACCCTTAGGGCTGACACGTGTCACTTCTTAAGGAAATATATATATGTGGGTTGATGACTATCAAGTCATTTTCCAGCACAAACAAGTCCAAAAAAAAGGAGAAAAAAACGTGAGAGAGGGAGAACACCTATGGCATCCATGGTTCAAGAAGAACTAAGGTAAGTTCTTCACTTTTCTTTCGTGAATTAATTATCTACGGTGTTCGTCAATTATATGGAGGTGTATATATGTATATTACGATGCCTACGGAACCATATTTTCAGTTCTTCACTTGGAAAACCAAGAGAAACTTAAAGAGAAAACGCTAGGGCATAGACCCATTTTTGGAGGGGGCAGTTGTTAGTAATATTGGTATAACGTCTTGTGTATAGCTTAGTTTCGGGTGAGTAAATATGTTTTGTAAAGGAATTTCATATGTCTATAACTTTTATTTAGACTTTCAAATCCATTTTGGCTTTTAACTTCGCAAAAAAGGGTGATGAAGTGTAGAGGAGGTACTGCCCAGATTTGGTTTTGGAAATCCTACACGGACAGCTGTGAGTATTTTGGTCATATATTTTCATACAAAATTAATGTAGGGGTAATTCAAATTTTTTTTCGACCTTGATACACATTTCTATATCTTTCATTGAGGCCACAAATGTTTTTTCCTTCAATTACCCCTTCGAAACTAAGCGACAATACAAGACAGTAGGCTGTCCAGAAATTACGTTTTGATAGGTTTGGCGAGTTTTGGCCAATTTTTGGAAAGGTTAGGTTTTTCCTTTCAATTTGAAGTTTATGGTGCTTTTATATGGTGTATTATACCCCTTTTATGCTGTTGAAAGTTTAAAAATATTTTAGAAATGCTTGACGTTTGAAATAAACTAAATTGGAATTGCTATAGTTAAATTGTCGTCAAAGGATAGTGTTGTTCGTGTGAGGTGCTTCTGCAGGGGTGTGATGTGTTGTTGCAGAGCCTAAATATGTTCTAATGTGGGTTAGGGTGCTGCTGGTTGAATCCACACAACCCCTTGTTGCGTATAATGAAAGGCGTTACAAAATAAAGGCTAGACGCCCTATTGTGCTACCGTATTTTTGAATAAGTCATTTGGAGTTTATGTTGTATATTGTTGGTGTGAATTGCTGAAGGTTGTTGTTGTTGGTTGGATGTAGGTCTTAGGGACCTAATTGGAAATTTGGATAGGGCACATTATAGGGGAGGTGCTGCCCAATTTTCGTCGACGCCTTAGCGAATAACAGAACTAGTCGGGGAAACGACTAAGGAAATAGATTCCATTAATACTAAGATGTAACCTAGGGTGATGGAAAGTAAAAAAGGGTTGATATTCATACTACTTTCATGTTGAATAGGTTCAAATTACGGTGAGGCAAGCAGGATAAGGAATAATTCAGACAAGGTATGTAGAGCTTTCTCGTGGCATATTTTGGTATAAGCACATACAGTTATCTTTCTTTCCTTTTGGCAAGTCTTAGACTTAAGTGAATTGTATGTGGAATGTAGGAATAATTCCATTCCCAGAACTCCAGGTATGCCCCATAATCCCTAACTACAGTTAAGTGTTGACACCCCTACAAGGATTGAGTATTGCCTGTTAAGGCTTCTACGTGCTAAAGAGTAGTGTATGGGAAACTATCTTTCCCTTCTCTTGATATGTATTTGGTACAAAAGTGAAATTTGAATGCCATAATGTCTCACCGATCCCCATAATGGGCCGGATATGAAATATGTATATGAAGGTCATCTGAAAGAAAGTACAGAGTACATAGAGCTTATTCTCTTTCTTCTCTTGGGCATGTCTCTGTTTAGCTGTAAGTTAAATGTAATCTAAACTCCGGGATAACTCCATTCTTAAATATTTCTTATTTACTTTTGAACATCGAACTTTGATAGTGGTTGAACTATTTCCCTGGAAACTTGTATATATTAAAGAGGGACCAAATGTACAAGCTCCAAGTCTTAAAGACTATATGAGATTAAGTGTTTTTGATTCCATAAATGATTTAGCCCTACGTTAATACATGGATAGGGTCCCCGAGATTACTTTTGAGATAGCCCATAATGGTATTTAGAAGACACTCGAGATGACTACACCGTTACTCGGGTCCTCAAACAAAAGCTTAACTTTCTTATTTGGTCGAGTCTCTGATAATGATTTAAATTGCATATAGTTACTCACGACTCTATTCGTGTATACTATAACACTTCTTTCACTGAGTTCTGGGCCAGGTACATTGTCATGCACAATTCACTGCATTGTTCACCGAGCCCCTCATTAGAGGGCCGGGTATGTATGCATATATATGATGATGTGTTGTAATAAGGTGGTGATGGCGCCGGGCTTATGATGGTCCTACAGATGTGATTCACCGGACCCTTGAAAGGGCCGACTATATTGTATAAATTGAGCATGCATGCTTTTGTGATTCACAGAGTACAGGTACATGACTTCGATTTAATAATTTGTTCCCCTGCTTCTCTATTTCGAATATACCTCCAGTGTATTATGTTACATTTTATATACTCAGTATATATGTCATACTGACCCCCTTTCTCGGGGGGCTGCGTTTATGCCCATAGGTACAGATACAAATTTTGGGAGTCTGTCAGCTTAGAATTCCATGCAGCTCAGCTGGAAGAGGCTCCATTATATCGGGGCCTAGTTTTTGATACTGTCCACAGATGTATAAAAATTGTTTTATCCATCAGGGGTACGGCGGGGGCCCTGTCCCGCCATATGTTGTCATTTATATTTTTAGAGATCTACAGACGTGTATATGTGGGTTGTGTATGTCAGTTTGATTCAGCTGGGTCTAAATGATATATGATATATGTTATTATGTTATGGCAGCCTTGTCGTCTTGCGTGCCTTATCATGTTGTGATACAAATGAAAAAGGCTATAGGTTTATGAAAATGTTATCACCCAGTAGGGCTCTGTTACATGATATTATCTTATTTATGATTCAATATGACCGCAACTAATAGATATGTGTATGGGGGGTCAAGGTCGGACCCCAGTTGCGGCCTACGGGGTTGGGTCGTGACAATAGGAGATTTGTTGAAGGGTTCTCTTCCATATTATCTCCTATGACGAAATTTACTCAAAAGAAGGAAAAGTTTCTATGGACGAATGAGTGTGAGAGAAGTTTCCAAACTTTGAAAGATCATCTTACCTCCGCTCCTATCTTGACTCTATAGTTGGGCTTAGAAGGGTTTGTGGTTTATTGTGATGCTTCAAATATTAGCTTGGGTTGTGTCTTCATGCAAAATGGCAAGGTTATAGCCTATGCTTCTAGACAATTGAAAGTGTATGAGCGTAACTACCATACCTATTATCTTGAGTTAGCGGCCATTGTATTTGCTTTTAATATTTGGCGGCATTACCTCTATGGGGCACATGTGGATGTGTTTACCGATCACAAGAGTGTCCAATATATGTTCACTCAAATGACCTCAATCTAAGGTAAATGAGGTGATTAGAACTCCCCAAGGACTACTATATGAGTGTGCATTATCATTGGGGTAAGGCCAATGTGGTTGCTGATGCACTCAATAGTTTGTCTATAGGGAGTGTGGCTCATGTTGATTAAGGAAAGAGGGAATTGGTAAAGGATTTTCATCGGTTGCTAGATTAAGAGTGAAGGTGAGTGGTTCCGATGATGGTGGAATGTCGGGTCAGAATCGTCTTTGATGGTGGATGTTAAGTCAAAACAAGACCTTGATCTGACTTTAGTAAAGTTAAAGGAGTTGGTGAAAGAAAAGAAAGTAGAGGTCTTTTCATAAAGGGGAGATGGGGTACTTCATTACCAAGGTCAGTTATGTGTTTCGAATGTGGATGACCTAAGTAGTTTAATCTTGAAGGATGCTCATAATTCTTCATACTCTATTCATCCCTTGTTCGACTGTAATATATTCAGACTTGAAAGAGCTTTATTGGTGGGGTGGAATGAAAAAGTACATTACAAGGTTTGTGGCTGAATGCCCAAATTGCCTACAAGTTAAGGACGAACACCAAAGTCCAGGCGACCTAGAGCAATACATTGAAATTCCCACTTGGAATTCGGAAGATATGAATATGAATTTTATAGTGGGTTTGCCTCATACTCGGGAAATGTCATGATTCGATTTAGGTGATTGTTTATAGAATGACAAAGTCAACTCACTTTCTATTGGTCAATACTTCCTATAGTGTCGAGGATTATGCTAAGTTGTTTATTCGAGAATTGGTGACGTTGCACAATGTGCCATCGTCAATTATTTCGGATTATGGTACCCAATTCACTTCTAACTTTTGAAAATCATTTCAAAGGGGTCTTGGTACCAAGGTGAAGCTAAGCACCCATTTAATCCTCAAACTGATGGGCAAGCCAAATGGACATTTCAAACACTAGAGGATATGTCAAGAGCTTGTGTGTTGGAGTTCAAAGGAAATTGGGATGACCATTTACTGCTCATTGAGCTCACATACAACAATAGCTACCACTCAAGTATTGAGATGGTACCATTTGAGGCTTTGTATGAAAGATGATGTAAATCTCTGGTTGGTTGGTTTGAAGTAGGTAAGATGACCTTGTTGAGTCCTGATTTCATACTTGATGCTGTGGAGAAGGTAAGAGTTATTAGGGAAAGATTCCAAAGTCTCCAAAAGTCTTATTATGATACAAGGATAAGAGATCTTGAGTTCAATATGGATGATTAGGTATACCTAAAGGTTTCATCCATGAGGGGTGTAGTCCAGTTCGGTAAGAAAGGGAAATTGAGCCTTAGGTATATAGGGCCGTATAAAATCTTGAGATGTGTTGGCAAGGTTGCTTATAAGTTGGAGTTGCCTTTGGAAATGGCCATGGTTCATTCGGTATTCCATGTGTCTATGTTGAGGAAATGTGTGGGTGATCCTAGTTCCATTGTTCAATTGGAAGTAGTGAGTGTGTAAGAAAACTTAACCTATGAAGAAGTTCTGGTTGAAATTTTGGACCGGCAAGTCAAGGGATTGAGGAACAAGAAAGTTTCATCCGTCAAAGTCCTTTGGAGAAATCAACAAGTTAAAAGCGCTACATAGGAAACAGAATCGGATATGATGAAACATTACCCTCATCTTTTTCACTCTACTCAAGCCTAAGGTACTAAGCTATTCATGAATTGTTTAAGACTCCTATATTTGAAAGTTGGTTGATTTGAACCCACCTAGTTTTACAATATTTCAATGAAGTTTGAATTGAAAGCTTTGACTCCAAAATGAATGTTTATGAAAGCAAATATTTTTGATGAAAAGGGGGTCTTATGAAATGTATAAATGATAAAATGATATGAATGATGATGAAATGACTTCTTTTCCAAAGAATGGATTCTTTATGTGATAAGGACAATTCTCACATATTTGAATCAATAAAAGTTTTTAATAAGCTATTCCACCGAATGATGTTTTGATGGTCTAAACTATGTAAATGATTATGTTCTTATTATATGAACTATTCAGTGGGATTTGACTTAGTGCCGAATGGGGCATTGAGGTGAGATTTGTGTCATGACCCAACCCCATAGGTCGTGACTAGTGCCCGAGTTGGACACTCATGTAACTATCTATTATACCTCATCGAATTGAAACCAAATACCATATGGAGACTTTCTAGAAACATGATGTCATCTCAAGCGTTACCTATATGTATCAAGGTAAACTGTCTCTTGAGGAGGCACAATCAATTTAAATTTCCTAAAATATGTACATACGCGAGCCGATAAGGCTGCCACTACGAATAGAAATATCCTAAAATACAAATCATACAGGCATAACCGAACACATAAATACACAACCCACACATATGTCTACAGACCTCTAAGAGTATCAATAGTATCATATGGCGGGACAGGGCCCCGCCGCACCCCTGAATAAACATATATTCATCAAAAAGGGGTATATACCAAAAGTTTAGGCTCTGAGACAAAGGATAACTCTATGATAGCTGAATAGGAATCCTAGACTGGCGAATCACCTAAGCTAGTACCTGCACCTACGGGCATGAAATGCGCCCCCCCGAGGAAGGGGGTCAGTATAAGATATGTACTAAGTATGTCAAGCATGAAATACAATAGAAAAGATCATAGATGAAGTAGAGAGTCCAGGAGATAAGTATGATAATCAAGAACTTACTGTACCTACAACTTACGAAACAAATCATGCATATCATTATCACATACCATACCCAGCTCATTATGGGACTCGGTACCATAATCATATCATTATATTATCATATCATTATATACATATACCATACCCGGCCCTCAGTAAGAGACTCGGTGAATAAAGTCATGTACACGTATATCGTACATGGCCCATCGTAGGGCTTGGTGCTATCATATCATCATATACATATACTATATCATACCCGGCCCTCTAGTAAGAGACTCGGTGAAGATATAGTGAAGTTGTGCATGATAACATACCCAACTTGGGACTCGGTGAAAGAGGTAATAACAGTATACACGAGTAGATATCATGAGCAATCATATACAATCAGATCATTATCTGAGACTTAATAGAATAATCAAAATGAACCATCATTTGAAAATCAAGACAGTAGTCATCTCAAGTACTTTTTGAATGTCACTATGGACCATATAAATGGAGCCTCAGGAATCATAGACATATATCAAGATAATGCAAAACAGCTTATAGAATCAGAGACATTTGTCATCGTAGAGTCTTTAGGAATAGGAGCTTATACATCCAACTACTATTCAACATATAGAAGTCTCAAGGATAGTAGCTCAACTACTTTAAGATTTTTAACAACCAAAAGTGAATAAGGATCATGAATCATGTTCAGAACTTATGAATGGAATTACCACAAATCTCATATCATTCATCACTTACGTCTAAGACATGCCAAAAGAAAGAAGGGATAGGCTTTACTTACCTTTAGCGCTTATCCGTAACACAATGCGTGTACGCTACCCATAGTGCCTTAACCTATATTAAGATGTCAAGAACTATGGTTAAGCTACGGGGAGATTCAAAATGTATTCTAATGTTATTAACTCCTTTCTAGAAACTAGACGATGTTTCCCTTATATTCAAACTAACTACACAATGACTAAGCCAACATCAATAAACACACGTTCAAGTACCATATCGAGGCTATTCAAGACAATACTTGAGAACCCTTCTAACAACCTGCACAACATCCCAAATAGTCCACACTTACAATATTCTATAACAATTTACATACGACTACGACATATTCAAGTTATTCTTAAGGATCCATAATCATAACATTTTCATCTCAACAACTCTATAACAACCCAACAAACATACAACACAATGTATAGTCTTAATTATCATTAATCTTCCAAGCTCAACAAGAACAACAACAACATATCAAAATAGCCCCCAACTACAGCATAGAGAGATGCCCAAAAGTCTTACGAACACCTATGAATATACCAAGAAAACCACATATGCTATCCATATAGTATTTTCATCCAAATTCGTGACTTATACCAGTCCACACGCGACATCATTCATTCATATGCAAGAAAACCATGTTTATATCACCACAAGTTCTGCAACAACTCATAAAACAAATTCAACCTCAACTCTAACCATTTAATTCCTTCACTCTCATCACATAATTCATGATAACAATACCAAAATACTACTTAAAATTAATTCATCAATTCCAACTACAACAACCCCCTTATATGGTTCAACAATACTTTAACATCAACCTTCATAATTTCATGGATTCAATTTATATCTACACATTTACAATATGTCTAAACCCTTACTAAAATGTGTAAAAAGAGGATTAGACCTTACCTTAATAATTTGATTCCTCAAATTGGCTGAAACTTGATGACTTCAATTAACTCAATTTTGCTGCTCCTAGGATCACCCCGCGTTGCTATGGACTTTCTAAAGGGTTGGATTACCTTGTAAAAATTAGTTTTGGATCACTAATTAGGGATGTAAGTTCATCCAGTCATGGTCGAAGCTCCATGTCTCTCTAGCTCTCTATTTCTCAAAATGTGGAAGATGAAAGAAATGAGTTCTTAGTCATAACTAGGCTTATATATGCTGTCCATGTGGGGTTGATATTTGTCCCTATGTTGTCCATGTTGTTGACATGTATCCATTGTGGACATGTGTCCTACTATTCTTTATACACTAATCGGGTTCTGCCACATGTCTTGGTGGGGCCCACTTAGTGATCTAATTAACTTAATTAATCTCAATTAATCCCTAATCCCCACTTTAATATAGACCAATTAAAATTTATAACCAATTCGTGTATTAATTTAAATCATGAATTAAAGTCTCTATCTCATTGTTACACCCCATACTTTTGTACCTTGGAACGCGTTCTTAAGTCTCTTGAAAGGCTCTTATGTTTCATGGAAGGATCATAAGCCTCTTAAATTTCTTAAGGTTTCCTACAGTTTCTTCAAGCTTCTAAAAGCTTCTTAAGAACTCTTAAGCTTCTTAAGAGTTTCCATGTGAACCGAATAATCTATAACGCTATCAAATAACTCTAAGGAAAGGAGAATGCGATACCCCATAGTAGAGATGATTGGAAATCGAGTTATAAGCATCTGAAAGAAGTTGGAGACCGAATAATGAGTCATAGGACACGATTTATTTACGTAAGCTACCAACTTGTAAATATTACATACTTAAGATACTGGAGTACATATCAAGCTTACGTAGCAAGAATTATATAGGTTCATAAAGTATTTGATAGAAGCTGAGAGAGTGCCATATGGCAGCATGAGAGAGTGACATGTGGTAGCAGCTGGAGAAAGGGTAGTGGACCCCACATGCCATATGGCAGCCTGTGATTGGAGGAAAGGGGTGTGTTGGCCGAATGAGGGCTTGACACGTGTCACCACGTAGGACTTGACATGTGTCATCACTTAGGGGTTGACATGTGTCACCCCCTTAGGTGGCCTATATATATATATATATATATATATATAGTCTTATGACTTATTAAAGTTCAATACTTATCTATAAAATTCAAGAACAAGAAAGAAGAGAAGAGAAGAAACTAGAGAGGGAGAGAGCCACGGTTTTAGAAGGAAAACAAGGTGAGTTCTTCAATTTCACTCAATAAATTAATTATCTAGGGTGTACCACGATGTTATGAAGGTATTAGTAATGAAATTTATGGTTTGGAGTAGCCCAAAACGTTAGCAAATTAGCCATAAAATTTTAGGCGCGCTAAAGAAACTTCTGAGGCAAATTTTGATGAGTTTGATGAGTTTCGGGCAAGGTAAGGGTTCCCTTTCAAATTGGAGTTTATGATGTTGTTATGAGGTATATTTAATGTCTTAAATATGGTTGGAAGTAAAAAAATTGCATAAGAATTCTTGACGTTAGAAACAAACTAAATTGAGTGGTTATAGCTAAATCGAAGTCGAGTAGTGGGTTGTCATTGTGGTACTGCAGGTGCAGCTGGTTGGGTTGCGTATTGCATGGATTTAAAGTGTTTTAAACAGGGTATGGGTTCTTCTGGTTTCATCCACATGACCCTCCGTTTGGTATGGTTAAAGATTTTGTGAAATAAAGATTAAAAATTCTATTTTCGTATCGTAGTTTTGAGCTAGTTGTTTGGCGTTGTATTGTGTAATGTTGAGGTGGATTACTTATATATATGCTTCTAGTTTTTGTTGTTGGTATGGTTTTTGACACTATGTCCGTGTTGAAACCTCGGGGATGTTGAAGTTACAGGGGAAATGCTGCCCGATTTTCGATAGTATCGGAACTAGTAACAAACTAGTCGAGGGTAATGGATAAGGAAATGACTCCTCTTAGTACTTGATTGTAGAGTGGGATATTGGAAAGTGAAAGGCTATTAATCTTAGTATTACTTTCATGTCAAATAGGTTAAGGAGGTATCAAGACAAACCAAATTTCAATTAATCCCGAAAAAGGTATGTGAAGCTTTATCTTGGCATGTCTTTGGCATAAGTATGTAAAGCTATCCTTCTTTTCTCTTGGCATGTCTTAGCCTTAAGTGATTGATATACGAAATGTGGGTATAATTTCATTCATATAACCCCAAGAATGACTCATAAGTCTTATTTACTTCTCGATAGTAGAATTCCTATACTAGTTGAGTTATTGCCTCTCAAGGCTTCTATATGATGGAGAGTAGTAAGTATGTGAAGTTATCTCCTTTCTCTTGGCATATTTTGGCATAAGTACGTAGAGCTACCCTTCTTTCCTCTTGATATATCTTTGACATAAATGTGGTGCTATGATGGTAAGGTAATGCAATAATAAGTTTATGATACCGAGCCCATGGCGAGCCGGGTACGATATATGTAAATGATGACTCCTTGAGGAAAAGTAGAGACTAGGTAAAACTTATTCTTTCTCTTCTTTTTGCATATCCTAACTATAAGTAAAATGTGATACGAGCTCTAGGGTAACTCCACTCTTAAGTCCTGAATGTAATTCATATTTCTTATTCACTTCTGAATGTCAAACCCTTGTAGTAAGTTGAACTACTTTCCTTGAATTCTATATGTGAGAGGTACTGGATGTAGAAGCTCCTAGTCCTAAGAACTATGTGACGATGGGTATCCCTGATTCTATGAACTGTTAGTATTACTTTAGTACATGTCTAGGGTCCCCGAGATCCTAAGTGATATAGGCCTCAATGGCATTTAGAAGGAACTTGAGATGGCTACACTACTATTCTGGTCCTCGGATGATAGCTTAATCTTCTTACATTGTTGAGTCTCTGAAAATGATTTAGATTGTATATGGTTAGTCACTACTTGATTTGTGTATACTATAATACATCTTTCATTGAGTCCCATAAAAGGCCAGGTACGATATACGATGATATGATTACACCGAGTCCCATAAAGGGCCGGGTACAGTATATGATGATATAATAACACCGAGTCCCATAAAGGGTTGAATATGGTATAAGATATGTGGATCGGACCAAACATTCCTCGGCATTACTATATGATATGTGAATCAGACCGAACATTCCTCGGCATTACTATATGATATGTGAATCAGATCGAACGTTCCTCGGAATTACTATATGATATGTGGATCAGACCGAATGTTCTTTGGCATTACTATATAATATATGGATCGGGCCGTCGTTCCTCGGCATTATTATACGATATGCAGATCGGGCTGTACGTTCCTCGACATATACTTACTATATACATGGATTGGTCTGTATGTTCCACAGCGCTAATAATATGTATGTGCTTATGAGGACAGAATGATGTAGATGGTACACCGAGTCTCCTAATGGGTCAGGCACAGTATGTGATGGTAATATGTATGACTTTCTTTTATACGATGCGAGTACGGTAAATGGTTAAATATTATACTTGCCCCCTGCATCCCTACGCTAACTGTAATCTCCTTTTGATGTCTATGCTTTACATACTCAGTACATATGTCGTACTGACCTCCCTTTCTTGGGGGGGAGGGGAGGCGCTGTGTTCATGCCCGCAGGTACAGATACACACTTTGGGGATCTGTCAGCGTAGGAGTTCCACTTAGCAATTCAGAAGCGCTCCGTTATCCCAGAGCCTAGTTTTGGTATTAACCTTTGATGTATATATTTATTTGTTCACGGGTAGGGAGGGGGCTCTGTCCCACCTTATGTTACTGTTCTTACTCTTAGAGGACTGTAAACATGTATGTGGGTTGTGTATGGGTTGTATATACATGTATGTATAGTGGTGCCTATGATAAGCCTCGCCGTCTTATATGTTATCCTACCTATTGATGTGCTATAACTTAAACAGGGGACAAATTTACTTACAAATAGCAGGGATCTACGTGAGTGCCAAGTTCGGGCACCCATCACGGCTTATGAGGTTGGGTCGTGACACTCATATCCCGAAATAATCTTGTCCACTACTTTAAGATAGTAGGTGCATCACCTCCTTAATTCCTGCCAAAAGTTCATAAGTAGTTGCATCAACTACTTGCCCTTTTTATTTAAATGAAGTCCACACATTCTAAGTAGATGCGTCACCTACTTAAAGTGGGTGCGTCACCTACTTGTTCTTTTTTGTAGGTTAGCAATTAATCCTACCTTAAAAATCTGTATAATCCTTACTACTCAAGCTAGACGTGTGCTCAAGTAGCTTAATTATGCAAGACATCCAAACCAGTAGCTTAAGCAAGTAGGTCAATTACCATGACAAATTATTTGGCCTCAAAACCCTTTCAAATACTTCCAAGCCTATCTCCAACTATCACTACTCATATAGAACTAGTCTATGCAAGATATGGGGCATTACATCCTCCCTTCCTTAGGATTCTTTTATAACATCATGGATAACATAGATCACATGGCAGCTTTAGAGGAGCTTAGAAATGTCACAACATACAAAAGTACGGGATATAACAATTCGGTAAGGAAATCCTAGTAGCAACTCCTTGTCTCATTAACTATTATCCAATATAAGATCCCTTGTAGGATTAGGCTAGTGCATCCACATATAGCCCATAAAGTGAAAGTTAAAGAAATGAATGAAGTTGATAGAGCTCTACCCGGAAAGTAGTCTCCCTTTGCCAACGTAGAGGGTTATGTTGGATTTCATGTAATATCTCACATGGTCTTAAATGTCGATTATGGTCATCTCCCTACATACGATGGTTTCAAAGGTTATGTATTTGATTAATCATACATACATTGCACTAAGTTACCTACTATGTTAATGTTCTAATATTTCTTCAATATTCATGCATGCTTACATACTTAGTACAATCAAAGTACTAATGCATACTCTTTTGCCTACATGATATCACCATGTAGGGACCGACATTGCTCTACACTCTGCTATACGTGGCTAGTTGATTATGTTGAAGGCTACTAGTTGGTGAGTTCCCATGTTTTTGGAAGAAAAACATCCCATTTCCTTTTTATTAGCTTATGACCTGTATAGCCTTTTGATTATCGTTTGGTACTTTTGTAATTATGTTTGAGGATGAGCTAGAGACTTGTCTTAGCGCCCGTCAAATCTATTAGTAGAGGTATAATTTGACAAAAATGTATAATGGTTTAAGATTTTTGTTGGCTTTTATTCTATATTGTTTCCCTCAGTCCCATTATCCTATTTATTTTTGATTTTTATTGAATGTCATTACCTATGAAAAGCTAAATGAATGCTAAGAAGCTTGGGTGAGGTATCTCTGGGTGTCTCATTCTCTGTGTCACGTCTAGGACCTAGGCTTGGGTCATAACAGAAAGAAACCATGGCCTGCCCATTAACCAAAATAGAATATCAATTATTGGCCATCAACCTCCAAATCATGTCCAACACCATACTATTGAAACTCGATTCTCCAACACTCTAGTCAGAAACTTCCAATCCACCCTATTATAAGATTTAATATATCTAACTTAATGACCACATTCTCTACCTTTTTCCTCTCTTCCTAATCTCTGAAATATCTTTTATGCTAACAACATTTTCAGTAATATTTCTACCTTTTAAAAATCCTGACTTATTAGGGGAAATCAATTTTGGAAGCATCCTTTCCAATCTATCATAAAGAAGCCTTGAAATAATTTTATTAAGAAAATTACTCAAGCTAATTGGCCTAAGTTCTAAAAAGGATTAAATGATATCTTTTTTAGGTAATATAACCAAATTTGTATGAGTGATAGAGTTAGGCAAAGAAAAATCCTGAAAGAAATCATGAACCACCTTCATAATGTCTGAACCAACGATATCCCATCAAGCTTGATAGAAATGACTTGTAAACCCATCTGGCCCATAAGTACTTTTTGCATTAAGCTCTAATACAACTCGTTTGATTTTATTTTCTTGAGGTAGTGCATTCAGTTTATCATTATCCTCTTGATCAATTTGAGGATGAATGCACTATAACAGAGAGAAATAAGAAATTATTACCCCCCCTAGTAAATTGATCTTTAAAAAAGCACACAACCTCCTCTTCTATCTCTTTATCACCCTTAGATCAGGTACCATCAGCTCTCATTATTCTGTTAATATCCAATCTCTTTCTTCTTCCCTTGATCAAGCTATGAAAAAATCTAGTATTTCTATCCCATTCCTCAAATCATTGCAAACTAGCTTTTTGTCTCCAGTACTCTTCTTCATAGTGAATATAAAGTTTTACCTCAACTTGGGCCTGTTGCAACATTGCTCTATTTTCTGAAGATGGACATTCTTCAAAATATTTCTCTTTCACTTTCACAATTTCATCCCTAATGACCAGTTGATTAAAAATGTCCCTAAATATCTCCTTGCTCTACTTTGATAATGCTTGCTTTGTTCTTTTCTGCTTGATCTTTAATTGAATAAATACATCACCAACATCTTCAGAGACCCAATTTTGTTGCACCACATCTTTAAAGTTTTTCTTTTCTATTCAGAACTTCAGAAACTTGAAAGGTTTAATAATATTTTGACTGCTACTCCTACAAGTTAGTAATAAGGGTGCATGGTCAAAACCTAATCTGGCCAAATATTAGAAACTGATATCTCCATACAAATCTGAAAACCTTTGATTAACCACCACTCTATCTAGCCTCTTGAAAATGCATTCTTCATTTACTCTGCCATTCCGCTAAGTAAAAGGGCTTCCAGGGAACTTTACATCAAATAGATCATAAGAATTAATACAAAAGACAAAATCTTCATATTCATGAGGATACAAAGGTAAACCTCCAATATTTTCTTCTACTCCCATTATCACATTGAAGTCTCCAACCACAATCCAAGGTAATAAAAAATGGTAACTTAGAGAATAAATCTCATCCTAGAGTCTCAACCTCTCTTTAGCAATGCATTTAGCATAAACCACTGTTGCAAGCACTTGATTACCTTCATCTAGTGTAAGCTGCATACACAGTTGTTGCTCATTACCTAAAATAATACCCACCTAAATATGATCTTTGGAAAAAATACAAATATGGCCATTACTGTCATAATTCACATAATTCATCCCAAGCCTTCTTTTATATCTTTGAATATGACTAGATTCCTAAAAAGATTCCATTAGAGCTATTATAGCAAATTTATGATGCCTGTTTAACATTTGCGCCCTATGAAATATATGTTGAGTGTTAACAGATATAATATTCCAAAAAAGAGCTTTCACTGCTATTTAGATGCTGCTTTTACCCCCCCTTTTGGCATGAATCCTTGTTGGTATGCTATTGCTTGTAACTTTTCTCTTGCTCTTACCTTTCTTGGTTTTAGACATAATTTTAGGAGATAAAATCTGCCTCTGTACTTACTTTGTTGATGATGTTGTTGTTGTCTTCCTCTTCTTTATCTTCTTCAATATTTGATATTGCAAGTTTTTCAGTAGAGTTTACATGCTCTTTATACTAATTTTGATGTGACATAATTGCATGCGGATTGTTCATAGGAGGTGATTTCTCTTTTATTCATGTCACTACAACCTCCTTATGATCTTGACCAGTATTATTTTCAATTTGTCATACTTGCTCTGTATATAATCAGGTAGAAATCTACCCTTAACTGCTATGATAACTTGAAGTGGTTGCTGATCCATCACATTTTCCATCTCATTCACAAGGGTGAGATATTTTTGGCATTCCTGGCATGTATATATCTCTAATTGTTTCTCCTTACTGACCTCTTCATTATTTTCTTCTGTAGGACCATTCACCCTATCAACTATGATCTGATACCCACCTTTAGATGATTTCTTCTTCTCTATCATAGCTTCACAGGTTGAAGCATCAGATGCACTGGGTTTATGCTCTTGATCTTTTAAAATAGATGCATCTTGATGACCCTTACTCTCTTGTTTCCTAAAAGACTTAGATATCCACTCTTCTTTAGACATTTGCTTCTCATTGATTGCATCTATGCTGACCATCTACTCTGTAATAGCCATTCCATTACTCTCTGAATGTATGATTGTTGCACTTGTATTATCAGTCCGATTTCTCTCCCTTGTAGTCACTATACCTCTTTTTTTAGGTAGTTCCTTTTTTGTATTGTGGTCAGCTCATACATCAAAGGTATTAGCAGTATTAACACTTTCCTCCCCTCCCGTAACTTTGCTCTCTCCCCCTCTGTCCCCAGCCTTATTCCTAAGAAATCTCCTGGTAGTAAGATTCCATCTTTTGAATTGATTTTCAACTCTAACTACTAGATTTTCATTAGAATTAGATTTATCACCTTCTTCTATCTTCTTCCCTTTAACATTATCCTCTATAGGCTTCCTTAGTTCTAGGTGTAAAAGCCTATATTCTTGTTCAGCATGCCCTTGTAGCCTGCATTCTTTATAGTACTTAGGTACCATATTTTATTTCACCTTAACTTTCTCAACTCTGGATATTCCTGCCACCTCATCAACAACTTCTAGCTCTACAAATTTAGGAAAATCAGCTAGTAATTCTGCTTGTACTTTGACCCTAGAACAATTAGGTATAGTCTTGTTGATAGTAGCTAAATCTAGGTGCATAGGTTTTCCAATTCCATAGGCTAATGAAAATATGGATTCTTTAACAAAATATGTAGGTTTTAAATCTAGAAAAGAGATCCATGCCATAACCTGAGTAGTCTCCTCATCAATAATAAACTTTTCATCATAGATCAATGGTCTCCTCATATATAAGTATCCATACTTAGAAGGAAGGTAGAAGCTTGATTTTGATATTATATTAATAAAATATTCTTGAAGATTGAATCCCTTTAATATATGTCTATTCCTCAATAAGCCAATCTTACAATCACCCTTTATGTTGCATTGCTTGGATATTTGAATCCGAAGCTTATCTAATTTCGGCCAACCATATGAGAATTTGCCGACCACAACATATTGTAAATTCTCATTGATATTCATTCAATATACTTATTCCTCTGTCCAAGTAACTCTAGGAATTCCATTATTATAACAAATCTTCTTAATGGATATGGGCTCAATAGGAGGAGTAGCAGGTATTACTAATTGTTTCTTTCACAATGTTCGCATATTGTTCCATAGCTGGTGCTTTACTGGTATGTTTGTTAGGCAAATTATTAACGTGTAGGAAACATAGGTATGATGACATTAGGATTAAAACTTAAAGGCTTATTAGGGTGAACAAGAAGTGGAAAGTCCGAGAGATTACTCTAGTCAGTCACAAGAGGTGATGGTAGCTAGGCAAACTATAGTTCCAATGATATGCTTGTGTGGATATTAATTTAGGGGATCATAGAAAACATAGTTCATTTGTGGGATATAACCTTTGACTGACTAATATCTCATTAACATAATTTTGTGATTTTAAAGAAAGAGTCAATATGATTTGGAATTTCTTCAAGCCTCAAACCCCTTCAGATACTACTCCTAGCTCTCCTTTGTCAAGTTTGGCATCGCCTGTCAATCTTTTCAAAGCATTGGATAATGACAAAGTGTTGATCGATTTGAATAAACATAGTTCATTTGTGGGATATAACCTTTGACTGACTAATATCTCATTAACATAGTTTTGTGATTTTTAGGATTTTAAAGAAAGGGTCAATATGATTACAAATTTCTTCAAGCTTCAAATCCCTTCAGATACTGCTCCTAGCTCTCCTTTGCCAAGTTTGGCATCTCCTGTCAATCTTTTCAAAGCATTGGATAATGACAAAGCGTTGACCGATTTGAATCTTAAATTTGATCTTGCTCAATGAAAATAAATTTCAGAACTTCTCTTAATAGACATAATAGAGTGAAGATATATTACATACAAAAGGGACCTTACCAAACTATAATTTCAGAACTTCTCTTAATATACATAATAGAGTGAAGATATATTACATACAAAAGGGACCTTACCAACCTATTGACATTATTTTTTTCAATAAGAGATTTTTGAGGAATACCGCATCACTTTAATACTAAATGGTTTAAAACTCCACATTCTTAATGGTTAAAATATAGCATTAAAAAGGATGCAACCTTTTGCTTAAGTTGTTACTTGTTTAAAAATGAGTTTGGAGGATATGAAGAAAAAGTAAGTGATTCTTTCCCAACAAAAGATTTTTGAAGTTCAAATAAAGGTTTAAAATTGATTAAAAAGCATGTTGATGAAGTCAATAGTGTTCATATTCATTGTTTCAAGATGACGCTAGATTTAATGAATAAGACCAATCTATTCTAGCTTCATTTTACATGCAATTCAAAAAAATCAAAGATGAACATAAGATTCATTTGAATTCTTGGATTGATGTGATAAGATATCTTTTGAATGAAGAAATGTTTTTTTAAGGTTACAATGAGTGTGCAACTTGTCACGACCCAACTCCGTAGACCATGACTAGGGTTCACCTGGACACCCGTATATATACCTATCATGTGTAGTCAAGTTGAACTATGAACAATATGATAACTTACATAAGAGCTCCAATGGTTCATAACGTCTTCATATAAATACATCCCTATCATTTGTCTCTTCAGGATTCACCACTAATCATATCATAAAAGGATACGCAAGCCGACAAGGCTGCTATTACATGTTAATATCCACAGCACATCATATATATGGACAAAACTTACACACAACCCACATATATGTCTATAGATCTCTAAGAGTATCAATAGTATCATATAGCGGGACAGGACCCCCGCCGTACCCCTGAATAAATGAATATATACATCAAAAAGATCGGTACTAAAAATCTAGGCTCTAGTACAATAGAACACTTCAAAATAGCTAAGTGGAAATTCTAAGCTGGCGGATTCCCGAAATGAGTATCTGTACCTGTGGGCATGAAACACAGTCTCCCGAAGAAAGGGGGTCAGCACAGAATACGTACTGAGTATATAAAGCATAAAATACCATAGAGGATATCACATCTAAAATAAGGATTCAGAAGACAAGTATAATAATCAATAAATCACTGTACCTGCATCTTATAAAATAAAGTCATGCATATCATCATCATATACAGTACCCGACCCATTTTGGGACTCGGTGTCATAATTATATTATTATATGTATACATATACCGTACCCAACCCTCTAGCAAGGGACTCGATGGATAGAGTAGTGTACACTTATATAGTACTAGGCCCATTATGAGACTCGGTGTCATAACCATATAATCATAACATCGTAGCATCTTATACCATACCTGACCCTCTAGTAAGAGACTCAGTGAATAATATAGTAAAACTATGCATGACAGCATACCAGGCCCGAGACTAAGTGAAAGAAATAATAACAGTATAAACGAGCAGAGTAGTGAGTAACCATATGCAAATTAAATCATCATCTGAGACTCAATAGAATAAGTAGAATAAACTCGCACTTGAGTATTAAAGGCGATAATTATATTAAATAACCTTTGAATGTCATTATGGACCATATCAAATGGAGCTTCAGCAATCATAGATATGTATCAAGATAATGCAAAACAACTTATGGAATTAGAGACATTTGTCATCATAGAGTCTATAAGAATAAGAGCTTATACATCCAACTACTATTCAACATATAGAAGGCTCGAGGGCAGTAACTCAACTACCTTAAGAGTTTTAATGTCAAGAGGTGAATAAGAGTCATGAATCATACTCGGAACTTACGAACAGAATTACCCCAAAGCTCATATCATATATAACTTATAGCTAAGACATGCCAAAAGAAACAAGGGATGGTTTTACATACATGTTATAGGTCAACCATACCCAAGATTGCTTTGTTACCCCTTTAGCCTATTTAATACGAAAGTAACACTATTATTAATAAACTTCGACTTTCCAGCTTATAAATCTACAACCATTCACTTATAGGAGTCATTTCTTTATTTACACTTCTCGATTAGTATTTTGATTAGTTAAGAATTTAACGAAAATCGAGCAGCATTTCCCCTATATAACTCGTCTAACCCGAACTTCCAATTAATCTCTAATTAGCACAGCAACACCATAAACAATGACCCCCATCCACTTCCAATAAAACTACTTCAATATCTTTTTAATACAAGTTCTAAACAACCCACCCAAAACTACGACATCAAAATATTATTTTTGAGCTTTACTTCACAAAATCAAAACCACACGGAAATGAGCATAACGTTGTTGTGAACAGCAGCACCTATACTCATCTATAACTATATTTCTATCCCTTTAACAACCAAAAATTACCTTCAAATACAATACCATAATAATGACAACACCAATCAAACTTTAATCTAATTAGAATAACTCCAATTCTGTCCATTTATAATGCCAAAAATAACTATGTAATTTTCTTACTTCTAATTCCACTTAATACAAATTAATCTCTCCATTACAACCTCATTAACTTCAATTATACGATAAGAAGAAGAAATCTTACCTCAAACAATTTAGGGCAGATCCTACAATTACTTGCACCAATTGCACCACTTCTTTTTCCTCAATTTAAATCCTAATGTTCCTTCCCCCTTGGAATAGTTAGAACACTTTTATGGAATTAAAATTCTCTTTATTCCACCATATTGGAGCTGGCCGTGCTTGCTTCCATGGATGAACTCTCTTTCTCTAATTCTATTTTTTTGAAGAAGAAGTGAAGTGGATGACTAATTAATTAGTCATCACCAAGCTTATATATGGGACCTTAGGGTATGGACACATGTCCACCCTTATGACATATGGACATCCTTATGACATGTGGCCTACTTTAATCCACACACTAACCTGCTGCTGCCACGTGTCATGTGTCCATCCTTATGACATCCTAATTAAGTTAATTAATCATAACCAATCACTAATTTCCACTTAATAATATAGACCAAATAAGATTTATAACCAATTCGTGTATTAATTAAAAGCGGGAATAAAAGTCTCTATCTCGAATCCCGGAATAATCTTGTCCACAACTTTAAGAAAGTAGGTGCATCACCTTCTTAATTCCTACCACAAGTTCATAAGTAGTTACATCACCTATTTTCCCTTTTCATTTAAAATGTCATCCACATATTCTAAGTAGGTGCATCATCTACTTGAAGTAGGTGCATCACCTACTTGTTCTTTTTAGTAGGTACCTTAAGAAGCTGTTTAATCCTTGCTACTTAAGCTAGACGTGTGCTCAAGTAGCTTAATTATGTAAGACATCCAAACTAGTAGCTTAAGCAAGTAGGTCAATTATGGTGACAAATTATTTGGCCTCGAACCCCTTTCAAATCCTTCCAAAACTATTTCAAACCATCACTACTTACATAGAACTAGTCTATGCAAGATATTGGGCGTTACATCCTCCCTCTATTAGAATTATTTGATAACATCATGTATCATATGGCAGCTTTAGGGGAGCTTAAAAATGTTCCAATGTACAAAAGTATGGGATATAACATCCTTTCCCCCTTTAGAACATTCGTCCTCGAATGTTAACTAGTCTTATAAGGTCTTACAAGGATTTCGGGAAGTCTTTGTAATAGTTATCACTTAAAACTTTCTTATTAATCAATATAACCAATTTATGGGTTTAAATTACCTGTGGGTATAGGGAACAAATGAGGATACTTATTCTTCGTCTCCTCTTCGGCTTCTCAGGTCATCTCTTCTCTATTCTTGCTTCATCACAATACTTTGACGGAAGCCGCATCCTTAGTATATAACCTTCTGACTTGGTAGTCAAGTACAGCTATAGGGTATTCCTTATAAGATAGCTCCTCTATCACTTGGATATCATCCACAGGGAATACTCTAGAAGGATTACCAATGCATTTGTGAAGCATCGACACATGAAAGACGAGGTGCACTGCCTCCAAATCAGATGATAGGTCCAACTCATAGGCAACTTTGCCCATTTTATGAATAATTTGATAGGGCCCAATGTACCTCAGACTAAGTTTTCCTTTCTTGTCGAGTCTCATTACACCCTTCATCAGTGACACCTTCAAGAACACCCAATCCCCAATTTCAAACTATAAGTGTCGACGTCGATTATCTATGTATGACTTCTATCGACTTTGGGCTTCTAATAGTCTCTCTTGAATTAGATTCACTTTATCTACAGCTTGCTGAATCATGTATGGGCCTATAGTTTAGTTTCACCAACATCAAATCAACCAATAGGTGACCTACATTTCCTGCCATACAAAGCCTCATACGGTGCTATCTGGATGCTAGAATGATATCTATTATTATAAGCAAACTCAATAAGGGAAAAGAATCATCCCAACTACCTATGAAGTCAATAATATAGGCCCGTAACATATCTTCTAGCGTCTAAATAGTACGTTTAGCCTTCCCATTAGTCTGAGGGTGAAATATTGTGCTAAGACTTACTTATGTCCCCAATCCTTCTTGGAATGATCTCCAGAAGTTAGAGGTAAACAGAGCTCCTCTGTTTGATATAATAGATATGGGGACCTCATGAAGTCTTACTATTTTCTTGATATATAACTTCGCATAGTCTTCAGCTGAATATGTAGCCCTAACTTGAAGGAAATGGGCTGATTTTATCAGCCTATCTATAATAACCCATATAGAATCATACTTCCATGAAGTGCGACGTAAGCCTGTAATAAACTTCATATTAATTGCTTCCCATTTCCAAGTCAGGATTTCCATCTCCTGTAATTGTCATGACCCAACCCCGTACGTCGCGACTAGGGTCTGACCTTGACCCCCGTATACCTACCTATCAGTTGTAGTCATACTAAACTATGAACAAGGGGATACTACTCGCAAAAACCCCAATGAGTTAAAACTTTTTCATGCACGTATAGCCTCTTCTGTCATGACCTAACCCCGTAGGCCGTGACGGGAGCCTGAACTGGACACCTCTGTCTACCCTGGCTAACTATACATAGTCTGTCCCCTGGTTATACTCAAAATACATCAATAGATAAGAAAACTTATAGGCCGACAAGGCTATTATAACATATGGGGTCGTCCCATGATGCATATATATAAGAGCCGATAAGGTTGCCATGACACAGGGAATGCCCTAAATCATAAGTCATACCAGCATAGCTGTACACTCACGCATATGCAACTCATATATAGTTCATATACAGTTCATATACAACTCATATACAGCTGATATACACCCACACTTACATACGTACAACCCACATCCGTATCCACAGACCTCTAAGAGTAAGAAAATAGTAACATACGGCGGGACAGGGCCCCCGCCGTACCCATGAACAAAACTAATATATACATCAGAACTTAGTACCCAAAATTTAGCTCCAGTACAATGGAGCACTCTTAGACCGCTGAGTGGGACTCCTACGTTGGTGGATCCTCAACCTGTGTACTTATACCTGCGGGCATAAAATGCAGCCCCCTAAAGATAGAGGGTCAGTACGACATATGTACTGAGTATGTAAAGTGTAATATAACAAAACTAGAAGTATATCTGAAACAAAGGAGTAGAAGAACAATTTATCAAATCAAAAACATGTACTTGTACTTTGTGAATCATAAAAACATGCATGCTCAAATTTTTAATATAGCCGGCCCCATCAGGGGTCCGGTGAATCATATACGTAGTATCAGTATCAGGCCCCGTGCCATCGTCACCTTATTACAATATATCATCATAGTATCAATATCAGGCCCCGTGCCATCGTCACCTTATTACAACATATCCTCATCATATATATACATACGGATGCCGACCCTCTAGTGAGGGACTCAGTGGACAAGAATTGCACAAATCTGATAACCAGCCCGGGACTCGGAGAAGAAGTGTTATAGTATACACGAGTAGAGTAGTGAGAAACAAAACACAGTTTAAATTATTATCTGAGACTCAATGAATTCATCAAGTGAACCATCACCTGGGGATCAGGGCAGAAGGTATCTGACGTATACTCTCTAACTGTCACTAAGGACTATGTAAAAAATGAGTTTTTGGAAATCTTAGACATATACCAATGTGAAATATCTTATAGCAGTTAGAGCCTTTCTATTTTTTACAATCAAGAGCTTAGTCGAATTAATTGTTATACATTCATATAGAAGACTCGAAAATAGCAGCTTACTACTTTAAAGTTCAATCATTCAAAAGTGAGTGAGGGTCCTGAAGTCATATTCAGAACCTGCGAATGGAATTACCCCCAAAGCTTATATCATATCCTGCTTACATCTAAGACATGCCAAAACAGAAAAGATAGGCTTTACATGCCTATACCAAAAACATACCAAGAGAAGCTTCACATACCTTGTCTGAATTATTCCTTATCCTGTTTGCCTCACCGTCCTTTGAACCTATTCAACATGAAAGTAATATGAATATCAACCCCTTTTAACTTTCCATCACCCTAGGTTACACCTTAGTATTAATGGAATCTATTTCCTTAGTCGTTTCCCCGACTAGTTCTGTTATTCGCTAAGGCGTCGATGAAAATTGGGCAGCACCTCCCCTATAATGTGTCCTATCCAAATTTCCAATTAGGTCCCTAAGACCTACAGCCAACCAAAAACAAAAACCTGCAGCAATTCATAACAACAATATACAATATAAACTCCAAACGACTTATTCAAAAATACGATATCACAATAGGGCGTCTAGCCTTTATTTTATAACGCCTTTAACTATACGAAACGAGGGGTTGTGTGGCTGAAACCAGTAGAATCCACACACCTTTTATAATGCATTTAGGCCCTGCAACAATACATTACACCCCTGCAGCATCAACTCACAAGAACAACGCCTTACTTCGACGACAATTCGACTATAACGACTACAATTTGGATTGTCTTCAACGCCAAGCATTTCTGTACTGTTTTCACGTTTCCAGCCACACAGAAGGTGTATAATACACTCCATAACAACACTATAAAGTCAAAATTGAAAGGAGAAACCTTACCTTACCCGAATTTAGCCAAAATTGTCAAAGCGCAACTAGGAACTTCTTCAAACGCGCTAAAATTGAGCGGGATGTTTGTGTTACTTCTTTGCTGCCCCAAATTGAAATTTTATGTTATTAAAAACCATTATAAAACTTAGGGACACTTAAAATAATTAATTCACAGAACAAAATCCAGAAGCTTACCCCAATAGGGCCAAACCCGTAGCCCTCCTTCCTTGCCCCTTTAACATTTTTCTCTTCTTTTTCTTCCAAATTTCCAATTGGAAAGCTGAAGTTTTGGTTCCATAAACATCATAAAACACATATATACATATCCACGTACTTAGGGAACATCGTAGATAATTAATTCACGGAAAAAAAGTGAAGAACTTACCTTAATTCTTCTTGAACCATGGTTGCCGTAGTACTCTCTTCCTCTCACGTTTTCTCTCTATGTTTGGCTGATTTGTTTGGACTCCAAATGACTTAAGAGTCATTAACACATATATATATATATGGTTCCTTAGGAAGTGACACATGTCAGCCCCTAAGGGTGACACGTGTCAAGCCCTTATTGGGCCACAGATCCACCCTTAGCCTCCAAGGCTGCCACATGTCCTTGGTGGGGCCCACCCCCAAGTAGGTGGGTCAAATACTTGACCCCAAGTAGGTGGGTCACCTGCTTCCATGTGTTACCTCCTTTTGCTGCCACGTATCGCCTTCTCCTCTCCCCTATGGGTTCGTAATCTCATCTTGTCTTAAGAGCCGATGTAATCCGCACTACGTAAGCTTGATATATCCTTAAGCAACTTAAGTGTATAATACTCTTAACTTAGTGGCTTATGTAGGTACATAGAGTCCTACAACTCATTTCTTAGCCTCCAACTCTTTCCGGATTCTTATGACTCTATTTCCAACCTTCCTTCTCGCGAGGTATCACAATCTTCTTTCCTTAGAGTTGTTTGGTGTGTGTGGATAGTAAGGGTCTCATGGATACTTTGAAGATGATTAGGGATACGTGTCAAGGTTCAAAAGCGCGGGGTATAATAGTAATAGTCCACCAGGCTTCTGATGCTCAATTTTAACTTGTTGGCAATTCAGGCAATGGTCTATGAACTCTGCTATATCCTTCTTCATGCCATCCCACTAAAATAAATATCTGAGGTCATGATACATCTTTGTTGACCCTATATGAATAGAGTAACAAGCATAGTTTGCCTCTCTTATCACCTGTTGCCGTAGCCCTGCAATCTCAGGTACACATAATCTGCCCCTATATCTTAATACTCCGTCAGGTGTGACTTTGAATGGGGAATTTTCCTTTTGAAGAGATGCATGCCTATACTATGCCAGAATAGAGTCCTCGTACTGGTGTCGCTTTACCTCTTCCATGATAGAGGATTTGGCAACTCCTCAAATAGAAACTATACCATCATGAGAATCAGCCAAACGGACCCCAAGATTAGCTAATTGGCAAATCTCACAGACTATCTTATTCTATTCTGGTTGTACATCTACCAAGCTACCCATAGATTTATGATTGAGTGCATCTTCTACAACATTGGCCTTGGATGATATAGAATGTCAACATCATAGTCTTTCAGCAACTCTATCCATCTTCTCTGCCACAAATTTAGCTCCTTCTGCTTAAAAATATATTGGAGACTTTTGTGATCCATATAGATATTAACATGTACGCCATATAAATAGTGCCTCCATATTTTCAAAGCATAAATTACTGCTGCTAACTCCAGATCATGAGTTGGATAATTTCTTTCATGTTTCTTGAGCTACTGGAAGGCATAGGCTATGACTCTACCATGTTGCATCAATACACAACCTAGACCAACATCGGAAGCATCACGATAAATAACATAGACATCTGGTCCTTTAGGAAGAGTTAGAACTGGGGCCATCGTCAACTTGTCTTTCAGCAACTGAAAGCTTCATTCACAAGCATCGATCCACTAAAACTTAGCTGCCTTCTGAGTTAGCCTTGTTAAAAGTGTTGAAATCGAAGAAAACTTCTCTATGAATCTCCTGTAGTATTCTGCTTGCCCTAGAAAACTATGTACCTCCGTAGGTGTTGTAGGTCTAGTCCAAGTCTTTACGACCTCAATTTTTTGTGCATCTACTCGAATACCATCAACTACAATAATATGTCCCTAGAATGCTACTAAAGTCAACCAGAATTCACATTTAGAGAATTTAGCATACAATTTCTGGTGATGGAGCACCCTAAGTACCATCCGCAAATAATCTGTATGTTTCTCTTCCGATCTTGAATAGACCAGAATATCATCAATAAATACAATCATGAATAGGTCTAGGAATGGCTTGAACACTCGGTTCATTAGATCCATAAACACCGCTGGAGCATTGGTCAACCTAAAAGACATTACTCTAAACTCATAATGTTCGTATCGGGTCCTGAATGTAGTCTTTAGAATATTTGCCTTTTTTACCCATACCTGATGGTAGCCTGACCGCAAGTCTATCTTTGAAAAATACTTAGCACCCTGCAACTGGTCAAATAAATTATCAATCCTAGGGAGGGGATATCTATTCTTTATTGTTACCTTGTTTAGCTGCCTGTAATTAATACACATTCACAGCGACCCATCTTTCTTTCTTACTAATAGTACTGGTGCTCCACAAGGTGACATGTTGGGCCACATGAAGCCCTTTTCTAACAATTCTTTTAGCTTCTCCTTTAATTCCTTCAATTCTGCAGGTGCCATTCTATAAGGAGAAATAGATATGGATTGAGTATTTGGTAACACATCTATAGTGAACTCTATTTCTCGTTCAGGGGAAAGACCTAGAAGTTCATCTAGAAATACATCTGGATATTCATTGACTACCGGCACTGGCTGAAGAGTCGGTGCCTCTACTTCTAAGTTATGCACACAAACCAGATGGTAAATATAACCCTTTCTGACCATCTTTTTTTCCTTGAGGTATGAAATAAATTTTCTCCTCGGCGATGCCATATTCCCCAGCCACTTGATAATTGGCTCACCTAGGACTTGAAACTGAACTATCTTATTTCTACAATCAACATTAGCATAACAAGAAACTAACTAGTCTATACCCATAATAACGTTGAACTCTGTCATATCTAACTCTACTAAATCAGCCAAGGTATGACGACTATATACCCCCATCAAGTAATTTCTATATATTTGCTTTATTATAATAAAGTCTCCTACCAGTGTAGTTACCTCAAATGGTTCTATTAATTCGGCTTTTATTCTAATTCTACTAGCAATAAGGGGAGATATATATGATAAGGTGGAGCTTGGATCTATCAATGCATATACATCCTGGGAGAAGATTGCTAATATACCTATAACCACATTTGGTGACGCTTTCTGATCTTGTATACTAGTTAAGGCATATATGCGGTTTGAAAGACCACTAGAACTAGAAGCCCCACCATGGCCTCTACCATAGCCTGCTGATGTATGAATACCCTGCCCCATAGGGTTCATAGCCACCGAAGAAGAAGAACCAACAATTAGCCCAGTAGGCTGAGCTGCACTACTTGGATTATCCTTGAATGGACACTCCTTCATGATATGGCCTTGCCGGATGCAAGTAAAGCAAGCACTTGTAGCAAAATGGCATTTCCCAAAATATGGCCTACTACAACGAGAACACCGAGGCAAAGGTGGCCTTGACTGACACGAACCCCTGTTCATTTGTGAACCTGAAACCCTAGAGCTCTGACAGGCTCCTGAATACCCTGTGCTATCAAATCTCTTACTTGTGAACTGTGGGGGTGCACTCCGGGATAGCTGGGAAGGGTATCTACTATACTGCTGAGGCTGTCTGCCTCAAAAATCTCCCGAATAACCAGCCAACCTAGCTCTCTTATACTGGCCTCTATCATGATCTCTATCGGGCTGATGCCCTCTGTGCCGATTCTCTACCCGCTATGCATATGACTGTACCCAAGCAATATCCATACCTGGCTGAGAAGCTATTGCCATACATTTGACAATCAAATAATGATCCATCCCCATCACATAACAATGCACTCCATCATCCATATCAACTATAATAGTGGGCGCATGTCTTGCCAACGAATCAAACTTAAGGCTATAATCTCTAATACTCCTGCTATTCTACCTCAAATGTAAGAATCTATCAACTCTGGCTCGTGTCATCCTTGAAGGTAGAAAGTATCTAAGGAAGGCTTCTACAAATTCATCCCATATTGCTGGAAGAGCACCCTCGCCCCTCGATAACTCCTAGGTCTCATACTAATTAAAGGCTTCATCACGCAGCCGATATGAAGGCAACTCAACAGACTCAGTCTCAACGACCCTAATATTTTTAACGTATATTGCATCTATCGAATAAATTCCTGTGGGTCATCCATAGGTCTCGACCCATAAAACTCTGGGGTTTACAAGTCAAGAAGTCACAAACCCTCAAGGTATCATGTCTATTTGCATCATCTACTCCTAGCCCATGCCTGCAAGTCTGCCCTGCCATTAATCTGGTTAGCAACTGAACTGCATTTCTCATAGCCCTATCCTCTGCCCCTGGCTGTGGAGCTGGAGGCTCAGGTACTAGAGCCTCAAGATTTGTAGCTGGTGCTGCTCTAAGCTCCTCTGGAAGTGGCGGCGTAGTAGAGCTCACCGACTAGAGCACAACCTCAAGCATAGATTGGGTACAGGCCCTAGTAACTCTTGGGGTCTGGCTAATCTCTCCTGCTACTGACTTGCCCTTCTGGGTAGCTGTTACTTTCCTTGGAGGCATCACTATAAACATAATAATTCATTAGGGAGGAATTATCCTGATAATATAGCTCCACCACACGATCTATAATAAGAAGGTAGGATAACATCCTAAATGTCTTATAGCCTCCTGTTTATAGATATGGTGCACAACACACCGATAAACAAGATTCTATTAGACACGGTCTGTAGACACTCCGAGGATGAACTGCTCTGATACCACTTTTATTATGATCCAACCCCGTAAACTGTGACTGGGATCCGACTTGGACACCTATATACATACCTATCAGGTGTAGTCAAGCTGAACTACGAACAATATGATAACTTATATAAGAGCTCCAATGGTTCACAATGTCTTCATATAAATACATCCCTATCATTTGTCTTCTGAGGAGTCACCACTAATCATATAATAAAAGGACATGCAAGCTGATAAGGCTGCCATTACATATTAATATCCACAACACATCGTATAGATACAGCTGAACAAAACTTACACACAACCCACACATATGTCTACAGACCTCTAGAGTATCAACAGTATGATATGGTGGAACAGTTTCCCCACCATACCCTGAATAAACAAATATATACATAAAAAAGATTGGTAATAAAAATCTAGACTCCGATACAACAGAGCACTCAAAAATAGCTGAGTGGAAATCCTAAGCTAGTAGATTCCCAAAATGAGTATCTGTACCTGCGGGCATAAAACGCAGCCCCTGAAGAGAGGGGGTCAGTACGGAATACGTACTGAGTATATAAAGCATAGAATACCATAAATGAGATCACATTTGAAATAAGAATTGAGGAGATAAGTATAATAATCAATAAATCACTGTACCTGCATCTTATGAAATAAAGTCATGTATATCATCATCATATATCGTACTCGGCCCATTTTTGGACTCGGTGTCATAATTATATCATTATATCATCATATGTATATATATATATCGTACCCAGCCCTCTAGCAAGGGATTCAGTGAATAGAGTAGTGTACACTTATACCATACCCATCCCATTATGGGACTCGGTGTCATAACCATATCATCATAACATCGTATCATCTTATACCGTACCCGGCCCTTTAGTAAGGGACTCGGTGAATAATATAATAAAACTATGCATGACAACATACTCGGTCCGAGACTCGGTGAAAAAAGTAATAACAGTATGCATGAGCAGAGTAGTGAGTAACCATATGCAACTTAAATCATCATCTGAGATTCAATAGAATAAGTAAAATAAACTCGCACTTGAGTATTAAAGGCGATAATCATATTAAATACCCTTTGAATGTCACTATGGACCATATCAAATAGAGCCTCAGGAATCGTAGACATGTATCAAGATAATGCAAAATAACTTATAGAATCAGAGACATTTGTCATTGTAGAGTCTTTAAGAATAGAAGCTTATACATGCAACTACTATTCAACACATAGAAGGCTCGAGGGCAGTAGCTCAACAACTTTAAGAGTTTTAACGTCAAAAAGTGAATAAAGATCATAAATCATGTTCAGAACTTATGAATGGATTTACCCCAAAGCTCATACCATTCATCACTTACATCTAAGACATGCTAAAAGAAAGAAGCGATAGTTTTACATAACTCTTATAGGTCAAACGTACCTAAGCTTGCTTTGTTACCCCTTTAGCCTATTTAATACGAAAGTAACACTATTATTAGTAAACTTCGACTTTCCAGCTTATAAATGTACAACCAATAGCTTATAGGAATCATTTCTTCATTCACACTTCTCTATTAGTATTTTGATTAGTTAAGAATTTAATGGAAATCGGGTATCATTTCCCCTATAAAACTCGCCTAACCCAAACTTCTAATTAATCTCCGATTAGAATAGCAACACCAAAAACAACGAACCCATCCACTTCCAATGAAACTACATAAATATCTTTTCAATACAAGTTCTAAACAGTGCACCCAAAACTACGATATCAAAATACGATTTTCGATCTTTACTTCGCAAAATCACAACCACACGGAAAGGAGCATAATGTTGCTGTGAACAGCAGCATCTATACTTATCTATAACTATATTTCCATCCCTTTAACATACACAAATTACCTTCAAATACAATTAAAACAACTCTAATTTTGTCCACTTACAACACCAACAATAACCATGTAATTTTCTTACTTCCAATTCAAATTAATACAAATTAAAATCTCCATTACAACATCATTACTTCAATTATACAATAAGAAGAAGAAATCTTACCTCAAATAAGTCAGGGCAGATCCTATAATTACTTGCACCAAATGCACCATGTCACGACCCAACCCCGTGGGCCGCGACTGGGGTCCCACCTGGACCTCCGTTTACGTAACTATCGACTACAGTCAAATTGGACTATGTATAACGTGATACTGCTCACAAAAACCTCAATGGGTTAAAACTTTTTCATGTTCATACAACCTCCTAGATATAGGAACCAAACATATGAACCCAGTGGGTGATAAAATATTCATACACGTGTGGCATCTTTCATTTGCATCATGTCATGAAAGGGAAAGCCAGCCGATAAGGCTGCCACAACATACTAGCTTTTACAATATATCGCATAGGCATAACCAAAATAAACTCCTAAACAACCCACACACATATGTCTACAGACCTCTAAGAATAGGAACGACAATATATGGCGGGACAGGGCCTCGCCGTACCCTTAACCAATATGTACAAATGTACAACAAAATGCTAGTACCAAAATAGGGCTCTGGCAAGGAGCACTGCCAACCAACAGGGTGGATGTCCTAGGCGAGCGGATTAGCAAATCGAGCGTCTGTACCTGCGGGCATGAAACGCAGCCCCTCGAAGAAAGGGGGGTCAGTACGAAAAATGTACCGAGTATATAAAGTATGGACTGTAATAAATAAAGTCGTTACCAGAGCAGAATGTGCAAAAATGAGCAAAATATCCAGAATATCAAAATGCTTTTCATAATCACCGATAATGTATGCAGAAAAACATATGACATATCCGGCCCCATTAAGAGACTCGGTGAACATATACAAAACGTAGTCACCGCCCCTTCACTGGCGCCATAACACATCATAATACCAGAGTAGGGAATATCTCCATAACAGATCATATCATATCAGATGGTCGTATCAGATCATATCATACCATATGTGTATATGGCATATCATAACTCCACAAAACCCATGTACAGGTCGTACCTGCCCCCTCACATCGGGGCACGACAAATAATGCAGAGAAGTACGCACGATAACAAAACCTGACCCGGGCTCGGTGAAAGAAACATTGAGGCATCCACGAGTGGAGTAGTGAGAAACTATATGCAATTTAAATTATATTTGAGACTCGACGGAATAATCAAAATGAGCTTTCCTTCAAAATCGAGACAAAAGTCATATCAAGTACCTTTTGAAAGTCACTATGGACTATATCAAAATAGAACTTCTGGAAATCATATATATGTATCAAGTCATAACAAAATATCTTTTGGAGGTTGAAAAATTGGTCATCCTAGTGGCTTTAAGAATAGGACTTCTTGGGAATCATATGGAAATCATATACTTGTTTTGTAAAAACCATGCCAAAAAAGGAGATTAGCTTTATATACTTATGTCAAATAATGCTAAAAGAAGGAATAATATTTACATACTTATGCCAAAGAAATACTAAAATAAAGTATAAGCCTTACATACGTATGCCAAAACATGCCAAAAGAAGGAAATGTTAGCTTTAAATACCTGTTACGGGTTACTTCTTATCCTGTTTGTCTCGTCATCCTTTAAACCTAAGTAACATGGAAGAAATACAAGTATAAACAACCTTAGTCTTTTCATCACCTTATGTTACACACGAATATTTATAGAGCTCATCTCCTTGCTCGCCTTCTCCACTAGTTCCTTAGTTAGTTAAAGAGTTAACGAAAATCAGGCAGCATCTCCCCTATAATGTGCCCTATCCGAATTTCCAATTATACTCCTAATATCTACATCCAGCCAATAACAATAACCTGCAGCATATATATATATATACAATTCACATCAATCTTATACCACATAAACTCCAAACGACTCGCTCGAAACCATAATACCAAAATAAGGTTTCTAGTTTCCGTTTTGCAAAACCTTTAACCGTACGAAGCGGAGGACCATGTGGCTGCAACCAAAAGCTCCCACACCTATTTTAGAATACCTTTAGGACCTGAAACTCACCATCACACACCTGCAACAGCCCCCACACGCACAATGCCTCATTTCGACTACAATTTAACTATAGCGATTCCAATTTGGTTTATTTCGGATGTCAAGCATATTTATCATATTTTCACATTTCCAGCTACTTACACAACATACAATACCCTCTATAACAACACCATAAACTCCAATTTAAAAGGAAAGGCCTTACCTTACGTTAAACTTGTCAAACTCGCCATAACTATCAAAACGCGAAATCTGGACAACCCACTATCTTATATTGTCGCTTAGTTTCGGAGGGGTAATTGAGGGAAACATGATTTGTGGCCTCAATGAAAGTTATAGACATGTGTATCAATGTTGCAAAAAATTTTGAATTACCCTACAGCAATTTTGTACGAAAATATATGCCCAAAATACTCACAGTTGTCCGTGTAGGATTTCCAAAACAAAATCTGGGCAGCACCTCCCCCATACTTCATCACCCTTTTTCTAGCAGAGAAAAGCAAAACTGGGTTTTAGAGTCTAAATGAAAGTTGTAGACCTACAAAATATCTTTCCAAAAAATCTTGAATCACTCAAAAAGAGGCCTTACACAAGGGGTTATACTCGTATTACCAACTTAGTGTTTCTCCAAACCATGGCTGCCTTTGCTTTCTTCTCCACGTTTTTCTCTCTATTTTTGTTCAAGTTTTTGGTTAAAAATGACTTAATAGTCATCCATCCTTGAAAAAAGAGGATGCATCGAAATATATCTGCTACACCAAAACTAGGTGCAAAGAACCAAGCAGACTGACCTAGTGGATAAATCTAAAATACAGAAAGAAAAACAGCAATTGGACCAGAAGGGATGGATGTAGACCCATCGGGCAGGGATAATCATTCCGGTCCTGGTAGAAGTGGCGACCATTCTCAAGACGAGTGCCCAACTACCGACTCCTCCCAGAATTGCGTTATCAGAGCCGAGCCACTGTTCGCCCATTAAAGCGGTACGTGAGCTGGGTTCAGAACATCGTGAGACAGTTCCGTTCGTTCGAACTCTCCATTCTGGTTAGCTCGATAGAGTGGCAGGCGAAATCTATCTTTCTTTATAGATATTGAGATAGATATTGAGTAGGTAGGTGGCTAGTCACTTCTTACTCGTGTAGTGAGAAAAACTATAGATATATATCTTTTTGGAGAGTGACACATGTCAGCCCTTAAGGGTGACATGTGTCACACCCTTAGGCAGCCACCTCAATTATGCAACCAATCCATGGTTGCCACATGGAAGGTGGGGTCCACCCCATGGTGTGTTACCTGCTGCCACATGTCACTTTCATGTGATGCCATGTGTACCTATCACGTGCTTCCATGTGTCAAGTAGGTGAGTCACCTACTTGCTTTAAGTAGGTGCGTCGTTTCCTTATTTCTATTCTGTGGGTTCGTAATGTCGCACTTTAAGAGCCTATGTTGTTACACCCAGCACTCTTGAGTTTGGAACACCTTCTTAAGTTCCTTAGACACTATCATGTGAGCCAGATAAGCTACGACACTATCAAACAACTCTAAGGAAAGAAGATTGTGATACCTCGCGAGAAGGGAGGTTGCATATAGAGTCATAAGAATCCAGAAAGAGTTGGAGGCTAAGAAAGGAGTCGTAGGACTTGATCTACCTATGTAGTGCGGATTACATAGTACAGATTACATAGGCTCTTAAAGTGAGACGAAATTACGAACCCGCGAGGAAGGGAAAAAGACGACGCGTGGCAGCCAATGGAGGAGCGACACATGGAATCACCTCAAGCAAGCAGGTGATGCACTGAATTAGGGTAAAGTAGGTGATGCAGCTGCTTGGGGGAGGTGGACCCCGCTGCCACATGGCAGCCCCTAATTGGCAGCATGGCATGGTGGCCAATCATGGCTTAACACGTGTCATCCTAAGGGGCTGACACGTGTCACCTCCTAAGGACACCTACACATAAGTATATTCTGACTAAGGGGCTGCTTCTCATCCCAAAATTTCATCCAAAACTGCAGCAACAAATAAGAGAAAACAAACCCTAGAGCTAAGGACAAAATTGCGACGACTTGGGAGAAAAATAAGGTAAGTCCCAATTTCGTTCCGTAAATTAATTATATAGAGTATACAAAGATGATATGAAAGTATTAGTAGTATAAAATTAGAGTTTTTTTCAGCAAAAAAACGGACAGCAAGCTGCCACGACGTTACAGCACGCTGAAAAAACGTTCCGAGGCGCGATTTTGGCGAGTTCTAGCCAATTTCGGGAAAGGTAAGTTCTTCCCATCTAATTTGAAGTTTATGATGTTAACTTAGGGTGTATTACACACCTTAGGGGCTGATGGAAGTTGGGGAAAAGGTTTGAAAAGTTCGGCATTCGAAATAAACAAATTTGGAATCGCTATAGTTAAGTTGTTGTCGAAATAAGGTGTTGTGCGCGTGGGGGCTGCTGCTGGTTGTGTTGTGGCGTGTTGAAGGGTCTAAAAGTTCTATAACTTAGGTGTGGGAGCTTCTGGTTGCTTCCACATGACCCTCCTCTTTGCAAATAAAGAATTCGCGAAAGAAAGATTAAAAACTCTAGTTTTGGTATCTTAGTTTCGAGTGAATTGTTGGGGGTTTATATTGTGTAATTTTGGTCATAATATGTATATGTATGGGATGCTGGTGGTATTTTTGGTTTTCTTCAGTTGATAAGTACATGGTTTGGAATTCGTATAGGTCACATTATAGGGGAGGTGCTGTCCGATTTTCGTTAACGCCTTAACTAGTTAAGGAACTAGTCGAGAAGGAGAGCGAAGGGATGAATGTTATGAATACTTGTGGGTAGTCTAAGTTGCTGAAAAATCCAAGGTTGTTAATAATTGCATTACTTCCATGTTAAATAGGTTTTGAGGACAACGACGTGGACGTGATTAAGAGAAGTCCATACAAGGTATGTGAAGTTTTCTTTTGGCGTGTTTTTGGAATAAATACGTAGAGCTATTCTTCTTTTCTTTTGGCATTTCTTAGATATAATTTATAAATGATATTTATATGATATTTGGGATTCAATCCATTCGTAAATCCCTGAGTATGAGCCGAGACTCTTGTTTACTTCTTGATATTAGAACTTCTGCAGTAGCTGAGTCATTGCCTTTTAGTCTTCTATGTGATGAAAACTAGTACATGTAAAGCCTATTTCTTATTTCCTTTGGAATGGCTTAACTTTAAGTGAAATGGTATATGATATAGGTTTAGAGGTAATTCCATTTATGATCTCTGATTGTAACTCATGACTTGTAGTCACTCCTGAACATTAAGAGTCTGAAAGTAGTCAAACTACTATTCTCGAGCCTGCTATATAATGAATAGTAAGTAGAGGTACCAGCTCCTCTTTTTAGAGGCTATGAAATGATAAATACCGTTGATTGCATGAGTTGAGTCTTTGATTATATAAATTGTGTTTCTGATTGCATAAACTATATTTCTGATTGCATAAATTGTGTGGCATTATTTTGATGCATGTTTGTGATCCCTGAAGCCCCAACTGATGTAAGCCCTAATGAAATCTAAAGGGATACCTCGGATAATTACTCCCCCAGTTTTCAGGTGACGGTTCACTTGACTGTTTCATCGAGTCTTAGATAATGACTTAGTTGCATATGGTTTTTTACTACTCTACTCGTGTATACTGTAACCCATCCTTCCTCGAGTCCCACGATGGGCCGGGAACGTTATCGTGCATAGTTCTACTACTTCTTTCACCGCGTCCTGGGCCGGATGTGTATAGTTCCACGCATGAGGAGACGATGCCATACGTGAGGTATGATATATGTTATATGTTATGACGATACGATTATTTACCGAGTCCCGGGCCGGCTGTAATGTGACAATATATGTGGAGGAATAAGGAAGGAACACCGAATCCCTCCTTAGAGGGCCGGGTACGTTGTATATTATGATGGTACGCTATAGACGTACACCACTCCATTCACCGAGTCCCTCAGTAAAGGGCCGGATACTTTATGTAGGCATGCATATGAGTTTAAAGTGATACATTGTGACCCTAAGCCCCGCAGTGAACCGGGTATAATACGATGATATACATGATAAGATGATACCATATACGATGATATGATACCGTATACGATGATATGATAAAATAAAATACGTGATGATATGATGACATGTGAATATGAGAAAATGCTTATGACATCGAGTTCACTAGAGGGCCGGGCACAACATATGATGATATGTATGATTTACGTGTCGTAAGGTGCAGGTATAGTAATTCGTTAAGTTATTATACTTGTCCCCTGCATCCCTATTTTAGTTATGTCCTCAGTTACGATGTATTATGCTTTACATACTCAGTACATATATCGTACTGACCCCCCTTTTCTCGGGGGGGGGGGGGGGGCTGTGTTTCATGCCCGCAGGAATAGATGTTCATTCTGGAGATCCATCAGCTTAGGAGTTCCTCTCAGCTGTGTCGGAAGTGCT
Organism: Solanum dulcamara; assembly: GCF_947179165.1. Classification (NCBI taxonomy): domain Eukaryota; kingdom Viridiplantae; phylum Streptophyta; class Magnoliopsida; order Solanales; family Solanaceae; genus Solanum; species Solanum dulcamara. The sequence continues at coordinate 32,094,237 of NC_077237.1, read as the reverse complement.
TCACTGTTCTGGAGCCTAAATTTTAATGCTGGTTGCTTAATGTATATATTTGTACATTCAGGGGTACGGTGGGGGCCCTGTCCCGCCATATGTTGCTGTTACTATTCCTAGGGGTCTGTAGATATATGGATGTGGGATTGTCGTGAGTTCTTCTCAATTGTGCCTATACAACATTTTATGAGTATTTTTATGTTACAGCAGCCTTGTCGGCTTGCATGCCTTTATGTGTTATGAGACGAGTGAAGGAGGCCATACGTACACGAAAAAGTTTTAACTCATTGGGTTTTTTTTCTGAGTAGTATCACCTTGTCCATAGTTCAATATGACTATAACTGATAGGTAGGTATACGTGGGGTCCAGGTCAGACCCCAGTCGTGGCCTACGGGGTTGGGTCGTGACAGAAGTGGTATCAGAGCAGTTCGTCCTTGGAATGTCTACAAACCGTGTCTAGTAGAGTCTTGTTTATCGGTTTGTTGTGCACCACATCTATAGACAGGAGGCTATAGGACATTTAGGATGTTACTTTCTTTCATATCTAAGATCATGCGATAGAGACGAGCCATAGGAAATGAAATTCCTCATACTAACCTGCGATTTTAGCAAGAAGACAACACCGATAGAAGAAAGTAACTGACGATATTGAAAGTTACAAAGCACGCAGGTAAGCAAAGGCATGAAGGACCTATGTCAGGTAAGGAGTTGCAATACAATTGACATATACAATTGAAAAGTGAAAGGAAAGGTAAACAGGAAAGTGTAACAGGTGCAGCTCGAGTGGACATAACAGGTAAGCCCATTTCCATACTGTTAATTGTGGGCGCCATGTGTGGCTGCGAGATGAGATGATATCACTATATATGTGTGCCCTATGTGGCTGAGATGTTATACAATATGAATGTATATATGTGTGCCCTGTGAGACATTGTTGGTATTTTCTGCGTGCAGGTGTTGAGATAGTGAGAAATACAGAGGAAACTCTGCCCAAATTTTTGTAGAAATAAAAAGAGAATGAGGTGCAGGGCTATAGTATGTCTTGAAACGTGGTTCTCGCAACAATGATGAGATTTGACTAAACAAGTATGGCTGACCTCGAGAAATGAGTTAATTGCTGAATTAATTGCAATAGAAACTAGGAGATCGATATTGATATAGTAGAACGAAGTTGGAAAAGAGCTAATAAGCCAAGGAAGATGACTTAGAGAAGACTGATAGATTGGGATTAAACGATATGGCGAGGCTTCTCCTAAATTGATACATAGGGATAAACTATGACAAGTTATGGTTGAAGGAAGTAACGGTATGACAAAGACAAGAGTATGAGGGATAAAAAATTATGACGGATATGAAGTGTTAAGAAGACAGCTACGAATTAAAAGTATAGTATGATGAAGAAGTAATAAGATAAATCCCCTACTACCACGAAGTTGATATGGTTTTAAGTTGGATTAGAAATGAGCCTTAAAGCACAAGACAAAGATGCAAGCTCAGGAGGCGTAAAGAAGTATGGTGTACACGTGACTCCACTCTAATGATTAGTGGTATCCACTGGAATAAAGTTAGTATAATGACGAAGCTCGAAACATGAGTCATTAAAGTATTAGTACACTCGAGTAGGGAATTTGCACCAATTATGAGCCCTCGCTAATTACTGATTGGGATGAATGGAATGTGGCTTTGAATGTACTGCTACATTACGGATATTACTCGAGTATTAATCGTGAGATGAGATTTTATATGATACATTGCGAATACTAAAGCACCCTACGGATATGCTAGGGTTTCCTAGAAAGGCAACCTAACGTATGGATGATTAAACAAAAAAATGTAGATAGGGTGCAACACGTTAAATATGTTGGAGTGGAATCATTCGCATGTGAATGGCTGAAAATAAACAGAGGATGACGTGGGTACACACTAAAAGGGGGAAGTGGACAACAGAAGTACAAGCGTAAAAGAAAATCAACTTATGCTATCGTATGTAAGTAGGAATGCTTAAACTTCAAACGAGACCCCATAAGGGATGAACGTGATCATACCCACACTGATGCACCAGATTTCGTCAAAAATCCGAAGTTAAGCGTGCTCGGATGAGAGTAGCACTGGGATGGGTGACCCCCTGGGAAGTGAAAAAGGGAATGAAACAAGTATGACAAAAAGAGATTATAAAGGCGTGTTAGTACAATGACTCATATAGAACAGAGTAAGCCAAGAGAAGAAAAGATTATGACTGAAATACAACGCACCTCGTGAAAATGGCACAAGAATAGTTGTGCAGCTTATGAACATTGGCATACCAAGAGCGAGGTCAAATGATTACTCGATAAGGGAAAGTCAATAATAGCTATGTGATTGCCATATTTAGAATCTATTAAAGAAAAGTGTAAGATGGTTTGAGGTAGAACTATTCAGATATAATCGATATTAAGGACAAAAGCCATAGCGACGCCCTGACCTCGACCGAAGGAGGTAAGCCGCTAGTATAGCGACACTAAAGCATTTTCTGAATGGCTCTACGTACCTACACACGTTTGTGTAAGAATTACAGGATAATGTGTGGTAATAAAACTAGAAAGAAGATATGAGTAAAAGAACAAGATAGCATACCTAAGGTGTTACCAGTTGAATTAAGAGGAGTTGTATAATGGCTTGAACGAAGAGGAGCATCAGAGGCTTGATAGCCTATTATGGGGGATGGGAATCCCGACTCGGAAGTGGAAAGTAGTTAATATGTATTATAGTACGAGCTGGCCTCGCATTCTAAGGAACTGGGAGTTCATACGGGCTATGGTAGATGGGCTGACAGAATCAACCTGTTCCCCTCTAGTTAGGAACGCATATTCAGTTGAGGGTTATGCGAAATGACATAGTAGGGAAACAATAAGATTTCACGGAGTTCCCACATCTATTATCTCAGACAGGAAAGTTCAATTTATAACTAACCGCTGGAAATCATTCCGGAAGGGATTGAGGAACACAGATGAATCTTAGTATAACATTTCGCCCTTCGATTAAGGGACAGGCTCGGATGTGATCCACTAAATTATTGATAAAGTAAAGCTTATTCCGGGACAAGATATCAATTAGCAACCTAGAGTCGACAAGAAGGGGATACATTGGTCTTTCTCAGGTCATTTGTAGAGTAGATAAGACTGCCTATGAGTTGGACCTACTGTCCGATTTGAAATAATACATTCAGTTTTCACAGATCAATATTCCGCAAGCATATAAACGATGCTCTCAGAATATTCCCCATTGAGAAGGTCCACATAACAGGGAGTTATCCTACGAGGGGCGACCTATTGCCATCCGGGATAAACAAATTAAAGGAGTTGCGAACTAAGGACGTAGCTTCCGTCAAAGTACTATGGCAGAATAAGAATCGTGAAGGACTAACCTGGGAAGTTGAAAAGGATATGAAACACAAGTATCTGTACCTATTCCCAATCTCTACAGATAGCCCCCAGTCTTGGAACTCATATATTAATTACTTGGATGAAAATGTATGTCATTCCAGTAGGAAGGAATCTCACTATGATCCGTATAAAGTCTTAAGGGAAGTTTTATTCAACATTCGGGGACGAATGTTCTAAAGGGGGGAAGGATGTTACACCCCGGACTCTTGAGCTCGGAATGTCTTCTTAAGTTCCTTAGACACTATCATATGAGCCGAATAAGCTATGACACTATCAAACAACTCTAAGGAAAGAAGATTGTGATACCTCACGAGAAAGGAGGTTGGATATAGAGTCATAAGAATCTAAAAAGAGTTGGAGGCTAAGAAATGAGTCGTAGGACTCGATTTACCTACGTAATACACTAAGTTAAGATTCTTATACACTTAAGTTGCTTAAGGATATATCAAGCTTACGTAGTGCGGATTACATAGGCTCTTAAAGTGAGACGAAATTACGAATCCGCGAGGAAGGGAAAAAGACGACGCGTGGCAGCCAATGGAGGAGCGACACGTGGAAGCACCTCAAGCAAGCAGGTGATGCACCTACTTAGGGTCAAGTAGGTGATGCAGCTGCTTGGGGGAGGTGGACCCCGCTGCCATGTGGCAGCCCCTAATTGGCAGCATGATATGGTGGCCAATCATGGCTTGAAACGTGTCATCCTAAGGGGATAACACGTGTCACCTCCTAAGGACACCTACACATATGTATATTGTGACTAAGGGTCTGCTTCTCATCCCAAAATTTCATCCAAAACTGCAGCAACAAATAAGAGAAAACAAACCCTAGAGCTAAGGACAAAATTGCGACGGCTTGGGAGAAAAATAAGGTAAGTCCCAATTTAGTTCCGTAAATTAATTATATAGAGTTTACCACGATGATATGGAAGTATTAGTAGTATAAAATTAGAGTTTGGTGCAGCAAAAAAACGGACAGCAAGCTGCCACGACGTTACAGCACGCTGAAAAAACGTTCCGAGGCGCGATTTTGGTGAGTTCTAGCCAATTTCAGGAAAGGTAAGTTCTTCCCCTCTAATTTGAAGTTTATGATGTTAAATTAGGGTGTATTAAACATCTTAGGGGCTGCTGGAAGTTGGGGAAAAGGTTTGAAAAGTTCGGCGTTCGAAATAAACGAATTAGGAATCGCTATAGTTAAGTTGTTGTCGAAATAAGGTGTTGTGTGCGTGGGGGCTGCTGCTGGTTGTGTTGTGGTGTGTTGTAGGGTCTAAAAGTTCTCTAAATTAGGTGTGGGATCTTATGGTTTAAGACACATGACCCTCCTCTTTGTAATTAAAGAATTCGCAAAAGAAAGATTAAAAACTCTAGTTTTGGTATCTTAGTTTCGAGTGAATTATTGGGGGTTTATATTGTGTAATTTTGGTCGTAATATGTATATGTATGGGAAGCTGGTGGTATTGTTGATTGGATGCAGGTGCTAAGGACATGGTTGGGAATTCGGATAGGGCACATTATAGGGAAGGTGCTGTCCGATTTTCGTTAACGCCTTAACTAGTTAAGGAACTAGTCGAGAAGGCGAGCGAAGGGATGAATGTTATGAATACTCGTGGGTAGTCTAAGTTGATGAAAAATCCAAGGTTGTTAATACTTGTATTAATTCCATGTTAAATAGGTTTCGAGGACTACGACGTGGACGTGATTAAGAGAAATCCATACAAGGTATGTGAAGTTTTCTTTTGGCGTGTTTTTGGAATAAATATGTAGAGCTACTCTTCTTTTATTTTGGAATGTCTTAGATATAAGTTATAAATGATATTTATATGATATTTGGGATTCAATCCATTCGTAAAGCCCTGAGTATGAGCCGAGACTCTTGTTTACTTATTGATATTAGAACTTCTGCAGTAGCTGAGTCATTGCCTTTTAGTCTTCTATGTGATGAAAACTAGTACATGTAAAGCCTATTTCTTATTTCCTTTGGAATGGCTTAACTTTAAGTGAAATGGTATATGATATTGGTTTAGAGGTAATTCCATTTATGATCTCTGATTGTAACTCGTGACTTGTAGTCACTCCTGAACATTAAGAGTCTGAAAGTAGTCAAACTACTATTCTCGAGCCTGCTATATAATGAATAGTAAGTAGAGGTACCAGCTCCTCTTTTTAGAGGCTCTGAAATGATAAATGCCGTTGATTGCATGAGTTGAGTCTTTGATTAGATAAATTGTGTTTCTGATTGCATAGACTATATTTCTAATTGCATAAATTGTGTGGCATTATTTTGATGCATGTTTGTGATCCCTGAAGCCCCAACTGATGTAAGCCCTAATGACATCTAAAGGGATACCTCGAATAATTACTCCCCTAGTTTTCAGGTGACGGTTCACTTGACTGTTTCATCGAGTCTCAGATAATGACTTAGTTGCATATGGTTTCTTACTACTCTACTCGTGTATATTGTAACCCATCCTTCCTCGAGTCCCACGATGGGCCGGGAACATTATCATGCACAGTTCTACTACTTCTTTCACCGCGTCCCGGGCCGGATGTATATAGTTCCACGCACGAAGAGACGATGCCGTACGTGAGGTATGATATATGTTATATGTTATGACGATACGATTATTCACCGAGTCCCGGGCCGGCTGTAATGTGACAGTATATGTGGCAGAATAAGGAAGGAATGCCGAGTCCCTCTTTAGAGGGCCGGGTATGTATGTATATTATGATGGTATGCTATAGAAGTACACCACTCCATTCATAGAGTCCCTCACTAAAGGGACGGATACTTTATGTAGGCATGCATATGAGATTAAAGTGATACATTGTGACCCTGAGCCCTGCAGTGAACCGGGTATAATACAATGATATACATGATAAGATGATACCGTATACAATGATATGATACCGTATACGATGATATGATGAAATAAAATGCGTGATGATACGATGATATGTGAATATGAGAAAATGCTTATGACACCAAGTTCACTAGAGGGACGGGCACAATATATGATGATGTGTATGATTTACGTGTCGTAAGGTGCAGGTATAATAATTCGTTAAGTTATTATACTTGTCCCCTGCATCCCTATTTCAGTTATGGCCTTAGTTATGATGTGTTATACTTTACATACTCAGTATATATATCGTACTGACCCCCCTTTTCTCGGGGGGGCTGCATTTCATGCCCGCAAGTACAGATGTTCGTTCTGGAGATCTGTCAGCTTAGGAGTTCCTCTCAGCTATGTCGGAAGTGCTTCACTGTTCTGGAGCCTAAATTTTGATGCTGGTTGCTTAATGTATATATTTGTACATTTATGGGTACGACGGGGGCCCTGTCCCGCCATATGTTGCTGTTACTATTCCTAGGGGTCTATAGACATATGGATGTGGGATTGTCGTGAGTTCTTCTCGATTATGCCTATATGACATTTTGTGAGTATTTTTATGTTATAGTAGCCTTGTTGGCTTGCATGCCTTTATGTGTTATGAGATGAGTGAAGGAGGCCATACGTACACGAAAAAGTTTTAACTCATTGGGGTTTTTGTATGAGTAGTATCACCTTGTCCATAGTTCAATATGACTATAACTGATAGGTAGGTATATGGGGGGTCCAGGTCAGACCCTAGTTATGGCCTACTGGGTTGGGTCATGACATATGTATTCCTTGCTACTTAGTCTCAACACGCACTCAAGTAGCTTAAGTACATAAGACCTCCAAGTTGGTAGTTTACGCGAGTCAATCGAGTCCTACGACTCATTTCTCGGCCTCCAACTCCTTTCAAATTTTTTATAACCTTATTTCCAATCTTCCTTATTATGAAGCATTTCGTTCTCCTTTCCTTGGAGTTATTTGATAGCATTATAAACTATACGACTCACATAACGATTTTTAAGAAACTTAAGAGCCTTCCTAGAAACTTGAGAAGCTTAAGAAGCATTCTAAGGTACCAAAGTACGGGGTGTAACATCCTTCCCCCCTTTAGAACATTCGTCCCCAAATGTTAACTAGCCTCATAAGGTCTTACGAGTGCTTCAGTATTCTTCTGTACTGGTTGCAGTTCATAGGCCTTGTATCAACTCATATGGTCTATTTAAGAAGGTAGATTACCTATAGGCATAGGGAACATGTGATATTTCTTTTCCATTACTTCTTTCCAGTTTCTTTACCACACATCATATTGCACCCTTTACACGAACATGTGTAGGAGATTAAAATAGCCCGAAAGATGCTTTAGCATCACCATACTAGTCTGTACATAAACCTGTATCGTTTATTACTTCCTTCCTCTACTTACCCTTGAGTTTCCTCATATTCCAGTATAGGAGAGATCTCTCATCCTTTCCTTGTTTTGCTGCTTGTACACCACAATATTAGTAGTCAGTAACTTTGATACCAACGTCTTACCTTCAGTAGAGTATAACCTGGCTATTCCTTACAGTATATTTAAGTTCTCATCGTAATTCTCTTATTGTATTCATCCCCTTTGTATGCACCTATTCTTTGATGTCATACTATTCAAGTCCCTACTATAAATTCTCTGCACTGTCTCCGGTATCATGGCTTCTATCCGTTTATTGCTGGCCTTTAGATCTTATTAACTCGTGCCAGTATGGGATCTCACTTAAAGCCAATTCCCCCCTTTAGGGTGTACCCATGTCACTATCTGTTGTGTTCTACCTTACGCCCTTATTTCTAATTTTCCAATACATATGATTCTTTTCCAACACATTCGGTATATTGCACCATATCTATGCCTTCCTTTATATCTTCCATACCTTTGGTTGCCTAGGTACGACAACTTAACATAATCATGAGGTGCTAATCCAGTCTAATTATGGGTACTCGAGTCACATAGCAATTTATTCGAAGCCACTTTCTCACAAGGCTTTACTTATTTTCATAACTATCGTCATTATATTCACATCATATCCTGTTCGTATTCTACCCCATAGTATAACACTTCTTAACCTTTTTCACGATTCTTACTATGGGTTACGTACCCTTCTTAGTTAGTCTTATCCTTAATATATCGTTCTATCCAGAACTACCAGTCTTTCCTAAATTATTTTCTTTTTATTTCAAGGAAAATTTAGGCAGAGTTTCCTCTGTATTTCTTACTATCTCAACAACTGCACGCCGAAAATGCCAACAATGCCTCACAGGGGCAATACGCATAAAGATACATATATATGTATCATATCACGTCATATCGCAGCCTCACAAGGCGCCCAATATCAACAATAGTATAAAATGATGGACTTACCTCGTATGTCCAACTCGAACTGCACCTGTTTAGACTTTCCGTCTACTTTTCCTTTCAATTTTCAACTTTACAGGTCAACTGTAATTCAATACCTTACCTGGCACCTATCATTCGTGCCTTGCTTACCTGCGTGCTGTGTAACTTCCAATATCATCAGTAACCTTCTTATATTGAGGTTGTCCTTCTGCTGAAATCACAAGTTAGTATGAGGAATTTCATTTCCAATGACTCGGCTCTTTCGCACGATCGTAGATATGAAAGAAAGGTAACATCCTAAATGTCCTGTAGCCTCTTGTCTATGGATGTGGTGCACAACACACCGATAAACAAGACTCTACTAGACACGGTCTGTAGACACTCCAAGGATGAACCTAGCTCTGATACCACTTCTTTCGCGACCCAACCCCGTGGGCCGCGACTGAGGTCTAACCTGGACCCCCGTTTACGTAACTGTCTACTACAGTTAAATTGGACTATGTATAACGTGATAATGCTCACAAAAACCTCAATGGGTTAAAACTTTTTCATGTTCATACAACCTCTTAGATATAGGAACCAAACACATGAACCTAGTGAGTGATAAAATATTCATACACGTGTGGCATCTTTCATTTGCATCATGTCATGAAAGGGAAAGCCAACCGATAAGGCTCCCACAACATACTAGCTTTTACAATATATCGCATAGGCATAACCGAAATAAACTCCTAAACAATCCACACACATATGTCTATAGACCTCTAAGAATAGGAACGACAATATATGGAGGGACAGGGCCCCGCCATACCCTTAACCAATATGTACAAATGTACAACAAAATGCTAGTACCAAAATAGGGCTCTGGACAAGGAGCACTACCAACCAACAGGGTGGATGTCCTAGGCGAGCGGATCAGCAAACCGAGCATCTGTACCTGCGGGCATGAAACGCAGCCCCTCTAAGAAAGGAGGGTCAGTACGAAAAATATACCGAGTATATAAAACATGGACTGTAATAAATAAAGTTGTTACCAGAGCAGAATGTGCAAAAATGAGCAAAATATCCAGAATATCAAAATGCTTTTCATAATCACCGATAATGTATGCAGAAAAACATATGCCACATCCGGCCCCATTAAGGGACTCGGTGAACAAATACAAAACATGGTCGCCGCCCCTTCACTGGCGCCACAGCACATCATAACACCAGAGTAGAAAATATCTCTGTAACAGATCATATCATATCAGATGGTCATATCAGATCATATAATACCATATGTGTATATGGCATATCATAACTCCACAAAACCCATGTACAGGTCGTACCTGTCCCCCTCACATCGGGGCACGACAAATAATGCAGAGAAGTACGCACGATAATAAAACCTGGCCCGGGCTCAGTGAAGGAAACATTGAGGCATCCACGAGTGGAGTAGTGAGAAACTATATGCAATTTAAATCATATTTGAGACTCGACGGAATAATCAAAATGAGCTTTCCTTCAAAATCAAAACAAAAGTCATATCAAGTACCTTTTGAAAGTCACTATGGACAATATCAAAATAGAACTTCTGGGAATCATATATATGTATCAAGGCATAACAAAATATCTTTTGGAAGTTGAAAAATTGGCCATCCTAGTGGCTTTAAGAATAGGACTTCTTGGGAATCATATGGAAATCATATACTTGTTTCGTAAAACCATGCCAAAAAGGGAGATTAGCTTTATATACTTATGTCAAATCATGCTAAAAGAAGGAATAATATTTACATACTTATGCCAAAGAAATACTAAAATAAAGTATAAGCCTTACATACGTATGCCAAAACATGCCAAAAGAAGGAAATGTTAGATTTACATACCTGTTACGGGTTACTTCTTATCCCGTTTGTCTCGTCATCCTTTAAAACTAAGTAACATGGAAGAAATAGAAGTATCAACAACCTTAGTCTTTTCAAAACCTTAGGTTACACACAAATATTTATAGAACTCATCTCCTTGCTCGCCTTCTCGACTAGTTCCTTAGTTAGTTAAAGAGTTAACGAAAATCAGGCAGCATCTCCCCTATAATGTGCCCTATCCGAATTTCCAATTATACTCCTAATAGCTACAGCCAACCCACAACAATAACCTTCAGCATATATATATACAATTCACATCAATCTTATACCACATAAACTCCAAATGACTCGCTCGAAACCATAATACCAAAATAAGGTTTCTAGTTTCCGTTTTGCAAAACCTTTAACCGTACGAAGCGGAGGACAATGTGGCTGCAACCAAAAGCTCCCACAACTCTTTTAGAATACCTTTAGTACCTGAAACACACCATCACACACCTGCAACAGCCCCCACACGCACAACGCCTCATTTCGACTACAATTAAACTATAGTGATTCCAATTTGGTTTATTTTGGATGTCAAGCATATTTATCATATTTTCACATTTCCAGCTACTTACACAACGTACAATACCCTCTATAACAACACCATAAACTCCAATTTAAAATAAAATGCCTTACCTTATGTTAAACTTGTCAAACTCGCCAAAACTATCAAAATGTGAAATCTGGACAGCCCACTGTCTTATATTGTCGCTTAGTTTCGGAGGGGTAATTGAGGGAAACAGGATTTGTGGCCTCAATAAAAGTTATAGACATGTGTATCATGGTCGCAAAAAATTTTGAATTACCCCTACAGCAATTTTGTACGAAAATATATGCCCAAAATACTCACAGCTGTCCGTGTAGGATTTCCAAAACAAAATCTGGGCAGCACCTCCCCCATACTTCATCACCCTTTTTCGAGCAGAGAAAAGAAAAACTGGGTTTTAGAGGCTAAATGAAAGTTGTATCCCTACAAAATAGATTTTCAAAACATCTTATATCACTCAAAAATAAGACTTACACAAGGAGTTATAATTGTATTACCAACTTAGTGTTTATCCAAACCATGGCTGCCTTTGCTTTCTTCTCCACATTTTCTCTCTATTTTTGTTCAAGTGTTTGGCTAAAAATGACTTAATAGTCATCCATACATAGATATATATCTTTTTGGAGAGTGACACATGTCAGCCGTTAAGGGTGACACGTGTCACACCCTTAGGCAGCCACCTCAATTATGCAACCAATCCATGGTTGCCATGTGGCAGGTGGGGGGTCCACCCCATGGTGTGTCACCTGCTTCCACGTGTCACTTTCATGTGATGCTATGTGTACCTATCACGTGCTTCCATATGTCAAGTAGGTGAGTCACCTACTTGCTTCAAGTAGGTGCGTCGTTTCCTTATTTCTCTTCCGTGGGTTCATAATGTCGCACTTTAAGAGCCTATGTATTCCTTGCTACTTAGTCTCAACACGCACTCTTGTAGCTTAAGTATGTAAGACCTCCAAGTTGGTAGTTTACGTGAGTCAATCGAGTCCTACGACTCATTTCTCGGCCTGCAACTCCTTTCGAATTTTTTATAACCTTATTTCCAATCTTCCTTATTATGAAGCATTTCGTTCTCCTTTCCTTGGAGTTATTTGATAGCATTATAAACTATACGACTCACATAACGATTTTTAAGAAACTTAAGAGCCTTCCCAGAAACTTGAGTTAGAAACTGAACTTAACTCATAATATACATGTATATATGTGGTCATAGGAGGTGACACATATCATCCCCTAAGGGGGACACGTGTCCAGCCCCTATTAGGCCACCGTGTCCATGCAAGCAAGGAGGGGCTGCCATATGGCAGTGGGACCTACCTCCCCCAAGCCGGTGGGTCACCTGCTTGTTTGAGGTGCTTTCATGTGTCACTCCTCCATTGGCTTCCATGTGTCTTTTTTTTCTCTTCCTCATGGTTTCGTAATCTCATCCTATTTTAAGAGCGTATGTAATACGTGCTACGTAAGCTTGGTATGTACTCCAATAGCTTACGTGTATAATACTTCTAAATTGATAGCTTATGTCGGTAAGTTGAGTCCTACGACTCCTTATTTGGCCTCCAACTCCTTCCGATTTCTCTTAACCCTATCTCTAATCTTTCCTACTATAGGGTATCACATTCTCCCTTTTTAGAGTTGTTTGATAGTGTTGTAGATTATGCGGATCACATGATAACTTCTAAGAAACTTAAGGGACATTCCGAGATATGGAATGTGGGGTGTAACATCAACTCTTGGATAAAAGAACAAAATAAATTTTAGACAAGTAGACTTGACTAGACGATCCTTGAAAACTCTAAAGTCAAAAACACACAGTTCGAAGGAGTTCTAACTTATATAATAATTAATATGATAAGAACAAATTTATTTTAGACATATAATAAGGTTATCTAGAGGTGCATTTTAAAACATGTTTGGCGGGTGAATGAAGAAAAGAAAAATTAGCATCAACCACATATTAAATCAACCTAATAAAGATACCGCTAATGACACTATACAACCAACACTAAATAATATACTTACTACGGGATATGAACAACAATAAGATTAACATGCCATAACTTTGACACAAATTGTATCCAAACAAATCAATCAGTTCATGTAGAAATGACAGAAAATGTGAAATTCAACTAACACATGTTATAATGACAAAACTCAAGAGCTAACATTCAATACCCAGGAAGTTAAGAACATATACAGGGGTGCTTTCCACAAAATGCTTAAGGCCTTTAAGATTTTAAACTATATGTAGTTAATGCAAAGATAAACTATAAAAAAAACTACCACATAAGTATTGAATGTAACATTTAAAGACTAACTGGTTTCAAATTATCGAATGCCATAAGAAATCAGAAAAATCAGAATGCTAACAGCTACAGTTGATATCATAATAATTTAAACTAAAATATCGAGGATTAGTACTCCAAACCCAAAAATGTACAAGAACTTCAAGTATATAAGTAATTTTTGTGAATAAGAAGATGAAGTTACGTACCTTTGAAGTCCAGGTTCCTAATTTAATCCACTTCGTGTTTGTACTTCACCAAGCATTAGCAATTCCTCTAATTTTTTAGCTTGATCATCTTAAAGCATTTTTCTATGCTTAAAAGAACCTCCAATGATATTTAAAACATTAGGAAGAATGTCAATTTTTTTTAGCAAAAAAATGAATGTAATATGCCGAAGAATTATCTTTTAGAATCAAAGTTGTAAGACCATTCAGCTCTTCTTGCATGTTACTAGTTTCATCATAACCCTGGCCCCGTATTTGAGATCATCTGAAAAAATGGTCTAAAAGTAAAGAGTAGATCGCTTATTTTAATGACTCTGTAGATGTGTTCTTTAACATAAATAATACCAAGAAATATCTTAATAAATTTACCTTCCTTCTTGACATACTGCAGAATCAGGGCCATTTGTTCCTTATGGGAAACATCCTTTGACTCTTCAACCAATATTTCAACATAATCCCCTTCAAGTCTTCAATAATTGCTTTTGTACAAAAAATTACAATGTATTTTTGGATAACTGGAGAAATCATGGTGTTATTTTTTTGAGATTTTTCTGATACAATATTTTACTCCCCTAAAGCTGTCATGTGATCCATGTTATCCATGACATTATCAAATGATCCTAAGGGAGGGAGGATGTAATGTCCCATATCTTGCATAGACTAGTTCTATGTGAGTAGTGATGGTTTGAAATAGTTTTGGAAAGATTTGAAAGGGGTTCAAGGCCAAATAATTTGTCACAATAATCGACCTACTTGATTAAGCTACTAGTTTGGATGTCTTACATAATTAAGCTACTTGAGCATACGTCTAGCTTAAGTAGCAAGGATTACACAGCTTCTTAAGGTACCTACAAAAAAAAACAAGTAGGTGATGCACCTACTTAGAATATGTGGTCAGCATTTTAAATGAAAAGGGCAAATAGGTGATGTAACTACTTATGAACTTGTAGCAGGAATTCAGGAGGTGATGCACCTACTTTCTTAAAGTTGTGGACAAGATTATTCTGGGATTTGAGATAGAGACTTTTATTTCCGCTTTTAATTAATACACGAATTGGTTATAAATCTTATTTGGTCTATATTATTAAGTGATAATTAATGATTAGTCATGATTAATTAACTTAATTAGACCACTAAGTGGGCCCCACCAAGACACGTGGCAGTAGCGGGTTAGTGTGTGGATTAAAGTAGGCCACATGTCATAAGGATGTCCATATGTCATAAGGGTGGACATGTGTCCAACCCCTAAGGTCCCATATATAAGCTTGGTGATGACTAATTAATTAGTCATTCACTTCACTTCTTCTTTAATAAAATAGAATTGAGAAAGAGAGTTCAGCCATGGCAGCAAGCACGGCCAGCTCCAATATGGTGGAAGAAAGGGAATTTTAATTCCATAAATTTGTTCTAAATATTTCAAGGGAGTAGCAATATTAGGATTTAAATTGAGAAAGAAGAAGTGGTGTGTTACACCCCGTACTTTGGTACCTTAGGACCTTCGGGGCTGAGATCTCCGACTCCAGGACCAAGCAGGAAGAGTCTGAGCTATTCTATTGAGACTGACCCCTTAGAGGACCCCAATTATTCGATCAAGACCGACCCTTCAGAGGACTCCCAGTATACGAGTAAGGCTGATTACGTGGGAGGCCCAACGGCGATAGCCCCAGAATGTCCAATGATTCGGGAAGCTGTTCCGGAAGCCCCGCCAATTGCTTTGATGATGGAGCACTATGTCAGGCCGGCTTCTATGGTAAGTGTTACTGCATACTCAAGCCCCTTATCTTGGACGTCGGTAAACCAGAGGTCGCCAGGTTATTCGTGTCTCATGGACTCAAGCGAGGGAGATGATGAAGGACAGACAAGTATATGGTACACAAATGAGGAGGAAGAGTATACTTCACCTCCTAGGTCACCGGGACGAACAAGGGACTAAATGAGCTACAAGCACAGGATAGGTGAAGTTTTGTTTACTATATGGGGTAATTTTGTCAGTGTTGTTTGGAGATAGTGTAGAAGGCCCTGTGTCGGTGTAATAGAAAATGTGATAAACACATGTATATATTGGCCCTATGAGGCATTGTGGCGGTAATATGACATGAAACGAATATATATATATACATGTTGGCCCTATGAGGCATTGTTGGTATTTTCTGCGTGCAGGTTTTGGGATAGTAAGAAGTGTAGAGGAAACTCTGCCGAAATTTTCCCAGAACGGGGAAAAGGAAATAAAACATAAATTTTTGAGATGTCTGAAAAGTTGATACCAAGTACCCTTATTATGTTCAACTACAGTTATAAGAGGTATCCTTTAGGTGGTCGATAAGGGGCACCCTTTTCACTTGAAGAATTTTATTTTGGAGGAACAAAAGCTTATTAAGTAGAAAGTTTAGACTACGGCATCTCCAGCCATATTTGTACTATAGGAATTTAAACATAGGGCTCAGGGTGAAGGATAAGATGTCCCACGAATGAGTTTCACTCTTTTTAAAAGAAATACCAAGCCCTCAACTCCTAATCGTAAATTAGATGAGTTGTTCATAACTCGAGGGTAAACTCAGAAGGAGACCAGGTAGGTCAAGTATTAAAAGAGGTACTGTGATGTTTAAGAGGTTCTGATTTCTTCCAACAATGGTTGGAAAATGATTTATGATAACAGTTTATAGTTCTCCACTGACTAATTGGGGAAAGAACTTCTAACAGAAGCACCTCAAAGAGATGTCAGGAACTGAATATATGTACGAACTAAAAGAGGAGTATCGATATGTAAGTATGAATTGAACAGGGTGACACAATTATACTGGGATAAAGTGAGACCGCTAATAAGGCGCCCTTTGGTAAAGGCTAACTAAGTTAAAAGCCTGCATTGAGTACACAGTAAGGGTATGTAGCTTAAGATATAAAAGAATAATGCATGTGCACAACGTCGCCCCTAAAATGGTGGAACCCTTAAGGGACGAGGATGGCAAACTTAAAGAATAAATGGCACAACTCCTATTCGCCCCAAGAAGCAAAGGATATAGGTAAGGATAAAGTTATTACTTCAAGAATACCTTAAATAGTTATTGTCAGAATACTAGCATGGCCTAATTGAAGTTAGAAAACTTATAAGCACCAATAAATAAGAGTACGAATACCCACTAAAGGGGGGAAGTCAATGAGAAAATGGCAAAAGTAAGAGGAGGCAACTGATGTGGTAATATATTTGAGATGGACTTCTAAACATCAACAAGATATCTTACTGAATCACGTTAAGTTGGAAAGGTCCGAAAGCTACCAATAATTGGATAGAAGCCAAAATGCTACATAAGGCAGCGTTAGGAAGTTTGTGATGAGATCCTGAACAACATAACACCAAAAGGCGGCTGCGTATAAAAACACAAGAGTGTAACAATGAAAGGGTATCAACTAAATTAAGAGACATTACGAAGGATAATGACAGCATGCTAGACCAAAAACCAAAGCGTTGGTTATAGAGTTAGTCGCAAATAATGTTACAATAGCTAAATAACCAAAGAAAAAGGAATAGAAAGCCTCCTGTGGTAGAAAATGAGGAGAACACAAAGTGAATAGAGGATAGTGGAGCTAAAGGTCTACGCCGATACTAGATGCAAGATAATAGACGAAAGGACAAGGCAAAACATAAAGACTCGCGAGACAATTCTAAGGTAAATCTGGAGCTAAATTGAGTGCCCCACACATTACGTCAAGGATTACAATGAAATGCAACATGAAGACCTCCTAGGGAGGTCACCCATCCCAATATTACTCTCGCCCTAGCACGCTTAACTTCGAAATTCTAATGGAACTTAATGCGTTAGGGCTGGTATGATCATGCGAGATAGAAGAATCCGAAATAGCAACGGAGAAACGAGATGAGATTATGTACCCAGAGTATTATAAGATATGTTAAGGAAATTGTAACAAGGTCTTAAGAAAAATAGGAAGGATTAGCTAACTGACAACGTACTCAAATGCCACAGTTCTTCAATATAGAACCAGTTAATGAGTGGAAAACCACATAATAACTATATAGGCCTGTGGGCAAAGAAATTTCGACACCACAGAGGGCAAAGAAGCAAAACCCAAAAGGGTAAGGGTACCAGCTGATGTAATTTACAAATAACAAGAAACAATACCCAAGGTCGAAAATTCCACAATATGACCAGGACTACAAGATTCACTTCACACTTCAGCGCCAAATTACTCTGGAGGGAATGTTATTTGTGGATTAACAATATTAGTCCCTACTCCTTCGATTAAAGGTTACCTACTCCGCCAAAAAGGTGTAAAATTGTAGAGTAAAAGAGTGGTAGGACCTTACGGAGTCCCCATAGCTATTATTCCCGGTAAAGAACCCCAAGTTATAATTAACTACCGAGAGATGCAAAGATAGGTTAAGCCAAACTATCGAGATAGAATTGGTACTACGGATGACATAATACATGGCCACGATTGGGCCAAAGATCTCCCCCGACATCGAATGTAGGATAAGGGAGAAAAAAGTAAGGTAAAACATGAGGACTAGCGAGATCACGGTAAGATACCTCTTGTACCCTCTCATATTCTTGTAAAGGTGAAGAATGACACAGGATAATGCGTCTAGAGGGTTACAAGCGGGGGTAAGGGAAATTGTGAAAGAATTTAAGCAAAACTGGTAGAACTAGCCAGTCAGTACAGGATGGCGAATATATACACCAAAATTCCTTCGGAATTATACTAGATCATGCTAGACAAAGCACAGAACCACTACGAGAGCCATTATATGAGGTGACTGTAATGTTATTCAGTAGCCAATCTTAAGGATTGAAAAGCAGAACCCAAAAGATAGAGTGCCAGTGAAGTTCTAAAAATAGTCGAGAAGGACAATACGAGGCTAATGGTTCCCAAGTTAACAATGTCATTATGAACCTATTCTATACTCTTTAAGAGTAGGGTACTATACGGGTTATTGTAAGAAGGCTAACGAATCAGCTTATTTACTTTCAAGCAAGACCACCTATGCAGCTGGAACTAGGTGAAGTTATATGACATGGAAGTAGTAAGGTTCCGTGAGGTTTCCTCAGCTAATATCTCAGATAGAGGGACTTCAATTATAATTAACGTCTTAAGATCAGTCCAAGAAGAGATCAGGAGCACATACAGGTCTTAGTACCTCGTTTCTCCATGGAGTTACTAAAAAGACTAAGAGCACTATTAGCCGCTAGAAGATATGTCACAAGACGGGAGATTAACTTCGAAGGTAGACAGAGTGATTATCCATCACTTATCAAGTTGTCTATAATAATAATTACTACTCCAGTATTCCAATGGCCCCGACAGGGTTGAGCAAGCTAAGAACTAGCAGCCCAGAGTCAAAAAAATGATATACAGATAATCGACATCGATATTTAGAGTTCAAATTGATGATTGGATGTTCATAATGGAGTCACTCAGAAAAGGGAACTTAACCCAAAATATATTACACTGTATCAAGTTGATCATAAGGTAGGCAACATAGCTGGTAAGTTTAGCTTACCACCTTATTTGGAAACTGTATGCCCAGTTCATCATATAGGAATGCTTCCCGAAGATACTGACGAGCCACCCAAGGTATATTCCATAAATAAGGTCTAGAGATGAAATACCGTGATGAAAAACCTATGGCCCTCTTAGATCGGCAAACTGGGGGAAGGATGTAACACCCCACATCTTTGAACTCGGAAGGTTCCTTAAGTTACCTACGTAAGCTACCAACTTGGAAGTCTTACATACTTAAGCTATTGGAGTACGTACCAAGCTTGCATAGCATGGATTACATAGGCTCTTAAAATAAGACGCGATTACGAACCCACGAGGGAGGAAAAAAAAATTTGACACGTGGAAGCCTAGGAGGGTGACATGTGGCAGCACCTCAAGCAGGCAGGTGACCCACCTGCTTGGGGGAGGTGGACCCCATTGCCACATGGCAGCACCCCCATTGGTCGCATAATTGAGATGGCCCAATAAGGGCCTGACACGTGTCATCCTTAGGGCCTGACATGTGTCACCTCATATGTATATATGTGTATATGACTCTTCATTTGTTCAATTATTCAAAAACATCAGCCAAAATAGAGAGAAAACCTGAGGGAGATGGCAGCCATGGTTTTGGAAGATTAAAGGTAGGTTTCTCATTTTTTCTCCGTGAATTAATTATATACGGTATTCCTTAAGCATGTGGATAGGTATATATGTATTTTATGATGTCTACGGAACCAGAACTTCAGCATTATAATTGGAAACTTGGAAGAAAGAAAAAGAGAAAAACATTGGAGACAAGAGAGAGGGGCTACGGGTTTGGCTATTGGAGGTAAGCCTCCGAGTTTCATTCCGTGAATTAATTAATTATGGTATCCCATGGTTATATGACGATGTTTAATAAATAGAAAATCCAATTTGGGGCAGCGAGGAAGTCGCACAAACAGCCCGCTCAAGTTCAGCGTGTTTGAAGAAGTTCCGAGTTGCGATTTGGCTAGTTTTGGTCAATTTCGGGTAAGGTAAGGATTCTCCTCTAAATTTGGACTTTATGGTGTTATTATAGGGTGTATTACACACCTTTTGGGCTGATGTAAGTTGTGTAAAAGTCATAAAAAGTTTGACGTTCGGAATAAACTAAATTGAAGTCGCTATAGTTGAATTGTTGTCGAAATAAAGTGTTGTTCTTATGAGGTTCTTCTTCAGGGGTGTGGATTGTGGTTTCAGGGTATAAATAGGATATATATTAGGTGGGGGAGCTTCTGGTTTCATCCAGACTACCCCCCGCTTCACACGGTTAAAGGTTTGGCAAAATAGAAACTAGAAACCCTATTTTGATATCGTATTTTTGAATAAGTTGTTTGGACTTTATGTTGTATATGGTTGGTGTGAATTGCTGCAGGTTATTGTTTTTGGTTGGCTGTAGGTCTTAAGTACCTAATTGGAAATTTGGATAGGGCACATTATAGGGGAGGTGCTGCCCAATTTTCGTTAACGCCTTAACAAACTAAAGAACTAGTCGAGGAAACGACTAAGGAAATTGATTCCAATAATACTAAGGTGTAACCTAAGATGCTGGAAAGCTAAGAGTAGTTGATATTCATATTACTTTCATATTGAATAGGTTCAGAGGACGACGAGACGAGCAAGATAAAGAGTAACTCCCAAGAGGTATGTAAAGCTTTCTTTTGACATGTTTTAGCATAGGTAAGTAAAGCTCATTCTCTTTCTTCTATTGGCATGTCCTAGTTGTAAGCTGAATGTGATACGAGCTCCGAGGTAATTCCATTCTTAAGTATCTCTTATTTACTACTGGATGTTGAACTCTATGGTAGTTAAACTATTTCACTGGAAACTCTTATATGTTTAAAAGGTATGAATATACAAACTCATAGTCATAAAACTATTTGAAGACAAATACTCTGGAATCCTTAAGTGAATAGTCTTACTTTGGTATATGTCTAGGAACCTCGAGATGTAATCAATGTAGCCCCTAATGGCATTTAGAGGGTAACCAGAATGACTATACTGTTACTCAAATTCTTGAACAATAACTTAGTCCTCTTATACAGTTGAGTCTCGGCTAATGATTTAAACTGTGTTTTGTTTCTCACTACTCTACTTGTGTATACTGTAACACTTTCTTCTCCGAGTCTCGGGCCGGTTGTTAGATTCATATAATTTACTGCATTGTTCATCGAGTCCCTTGCTAGTGGACCGGCATCCGTATGCATATATATGATGGCCTGGGGCCTGATACTGATACTATAAGGATGTGTTGTAATAAGGTGACAATGGCATGGGGCCTGATACTGATACTACATATATGATTCACTGGACCCCTCACGGGGCCGGCTATATGGAAAATTTGAGCATGCATGTTTTTGTGATTCACAGAGTACTGGTACATATTTCTGATTTGATAATTGGTTCCCCTGCTTCTCTATTTTGGGTATCTTCCAGTTATACTATGTTATGTTTTACATACTCAGTACATATGTCGTACTGACCCCCTTTGTCGGAGGGGCTGCATTCATGCCCGTAGGTACAAATACAGGTTTTGGGAGTCCGTCAGCTTAGGCTTCCATGCAGCTTAGCTGGAAGAGGCTTCATTGTATCGGGGCCTAGTTTTGATATTGTCCACTGATGTATAACATTATTTTGTCTATTTGGAGGTACAGCGGGGGCCCTGTCCCGCCATATGTTGTCACATATATTTTTAGAGGTCTGCAGACATGTATATATGGGTTGTGTATGTCAGTTTGATTCAGCTGGGTCCACATGATATATTATATATGTTATTATGTTATGGCATCCTTGTCGGCTTGCATGCCCAGTCATGTTATGATACAAACGAAAAGGGCTACAAGTTTATGAAAATGTTGTCGCCCAATGGGGCTCTGTTATATAATATCGTCTTATTTACAATTCAATGTGACTGCAACTAATACATATGTGTACGGAGGGTCCAGGTAGGAGCCCAGTCGTGGCCTACGGGGTTGGTTCATGATAAGTTCTTTCCCCAATTAGTTAGTGGAGAACTATAAACTATTATCATAACTCATTTTCCAACTATTGTTGGAATAAATCAGAACCTCTTAAATATCACAGTACTTCTTTTAATACTTGACCTACCTGGTCTCATTCCGAGTTTATATTTGAGTTATGAACAACTTGTCTAATTTAGAATAGGAGTTGAGGGCTTGGTATTTTTTCCAAAAAAAGTCAAAAATTATTCGCAGGACATCTTATCATTCACCATGAGCCCTCTGTTTATATTCCTACAGTACAAATATGGTTGGAAATGCCATAGTCTGAACTTTACTACTTAAATAAGCTTTTGTTCCTCCGAAACAAAATTCTTCAAGTGAAAAGGGTGCCCCTTATCGACGACCTGAAGGGTACCTCTTACAACTTTAGTTGAATACAATAGGGGTACTTGGTATCAACTTCTCAGACATCTCAAAAATCTATGTATCATTTCCTTTTCCCCATTCTGGGAAAATTTCGGTAGAGTTTCCTCTACAATTCTACTTATCCCCATAACCTGCACGCAGAAAATTCCAATAATGCCTCATATGGCCAACACATATATATATATTCAGGTCATATCACAGCCGTACAGGGCTTTCAATATCATCTCATATCGCAGCCACACAGGGCTTTCAATGTCAATAATAATATAAAAATACTAGACTTACCTCATACATCAAATTTCAAACTGCATTTGTTGCACTTCCTGTCTTCTTTCCTTTCAGGTCTTGACTCTACATTCCAATATTACTTCCATACCTTACTTAAACAGATAGATATCTTTTGTGCCTTTACTTTACTTACCTGCATGCTTCGTGACATCTCATGTCGTCAATTACTTCCTTCGGTTGATGTCGTCCTTTTGTTAAGATCCAAGGTTAGTATAAGGAATTTTTCTATGACTCGGATCTAAAGCATGATCTCAGATGTGAAAGAAAGGTAACATCCTAAATGTCCTGTAGCTTCCTGTTTATAGATGTGGCGCGCAACACATCGATAACCAAGACTCTACTAGAAACAGTCTGCAGAAATCTAAGTAGGAACTGCTCTGATACCACTTCTGTCACGACCCAACCCCGTAGGCTACGATTGGTGTCAGACCTAGACCCCCCATATACATATCTATTAGTTGTGGTCACATTGAATCGTAAATAAGATAATATCATGCAACAGAGCCCCACTGGATGATAACATTTTCATAAACCTATAGCCCTTTTCATTTGTATCACAACATGACAAGGCACGCAAGCCGACAAGGCTGCCATAACATAATCACGTATATTATATATCTGGTAGACCTAGCTAAATCAAACTGACATACACAACCCACATATATATGTCTGCAGACATCTAAAAATATTAACGACAACATATGGTGGGACAGGTCCCCCGCCATACCCCTGAATAGACAAAACAATTTTATACATCAGTGGACAGTATCAAAAACTAGGTCCCGATACAATGGAGCCTCTTCCAGCTGAACTGCATGGAATCCTAAGCTGATGAACTCCCAAAACCTGTATCTGTATCTGTGGGCATGAATGCAGCCCCCCGAAGAAAGGGGGTTAGTAAGACATATGTACTGAGTATGTAAAACATAACATAATACAACTGGAAGCATATCTGATGTAGAGAAACAAGGGATAAACTATCAAAATTGGAAACCTATACCTGTACTCTGTGAGTCATAAAAGCATGCATGCTCATATTATACAATATAGCCGGCCCTTTCAGGGATCTGGTGAATCATATCTGTAGTATCAGTATCAGGCCCCGCGCCATCGTTACCTTATTACAACACATCATCATCATATATATATACATACGTACCCGACCCTCTAGTGTAGGGCTCAGTGGACAATGCAGTGAGTTGTGCATGATAATGGACTCGGCCCGGGACTCGGTGAAAGAAGTATTACAATATACACAAGTAGAGTGGTGAGAAACAAAACAAAGTTTAAATCATTATCTGAGACTCAATGAAGTCATAAAGTGAACCATCACCTGGGGATCAGGGCAGAAGGTATCTGACGTATACTCTCTAACTGTCATTAAGGACTATGTAAAAAGTAGTTTTTAGAAATCTTAGACCTATGCCAATGTGAAATATCTTATAGCAGTCCGAGCATTGATTATCTCAGAGCCTTTCTTTTTTTACAGATAAGAGTTTAGTCGAGTCATTTGTTATACAGTCATATAGAAAACTCGAAGATAGCAGCTTACTACTTTAAAGTTTAACATTCAAAAGTGAGTGAGGGTCCTGAAGTCATATTCAGAACCTGGGAATAGAATAACCTCTAAAGCTCATATCATATCCTTCTTACATCTAAGACATGCCAAAACAGAAAAGATAGGCTTTACATACCTATACCAAAAACATACCAAGAGAAGCTTCACATACCTCTTGGGAGTTACTCTTTATCCTGCTAATCTCGTCGTCCTCTGAACCTATTCAATATGAAAGTAATACGAATATCAACTACTCTTAGCTTTCTAGCATCTTAGGTTAAACCTTAGTATTAATGGAATCTATTTCCTTAGTCGTTTCCTCGATTAGTTCTTTAGTTTGTTAAGGCGTTAACGAAAATTAGGCAGCACCTCCCCTATAATGTGCCCTATCCAAATTTCCAATTAGGTCCCTAAGACCTACAGCCAACCAATAACAACAACTTGCAGCATATGTTTAAGTAATCCACACCAACAATATACAACATAAACTCCAAATGACTTATTTGAAAATACGATATCACAATAGGGCGTCTAGCCTTTATTTTGTCGTTTGGATGCAAACAAAAGCATCCAAGTCCCTTTTAGAATGCATTTAGGCCCTGCAACAATACATTACACCCCTGCAGAAACAACTCACTCAAAACTATCAAAACGTGAATTCTGGACAGCTTACTGTTTTACCTTATCAAAACGGTTTAACCCTGTTACACCCCACATTTTCTAAACTCAAAATGTCTCTTAAGTTCCTTAGACATTTTCATGTGAGACAGATAGGCTACGACACTATTAAACAACCCTACAAAGGGAGAATGTGATACCCCATAGTAGGAAAGGTTGGAAATAGGGTTAAGAGACGATAAAAGGAGTGGGAGGCCAAGTAAGGAGTCGTAGGACTCGATGTACCTACATGCGCCCCTAACTTAGAAGTTTTTCATACATAAGCTATTTGAATACATACCAAGCTTGCATAGCACAGATGACATAGTCTCTTAAAATAAGACGAGATTACGAACCCACGAGGAAGAAAACAAAGACGCAGGGCAGCCAACGAGAGGGTGACACATGGCAGCACCTAAAGAAAGCAGGTGACCCACCTTCTTGGGGCCACGTAGGTGACCCACCTGCTTGGAGGAGGTGGGCCCCACTACTACGTGGCAGCCTCTCCTTCAACGAATGAATGCGGTGGCCCAATAGGGGCTGGACACGTGTCACCTCTAGGGGCTGACACATGTCACCTATAGGGGATGACACATGTCACCTCCTAGGACAACCTATATATATGTAATATGTGACTTTACCTCAGTTCTTATCCCAAAACTTCAGCTAAAGTGAAGAGAAAACAAACCCTAGTCTAGGGAGAAAAGCATGACGGCTAGAAGGGAAAAATAAGGCAAGTCCTAGTTTCGTTCCGTGAATTAATTATCTAGAACATACCACGATGATATGGAAGTATTAGTAGTATAAAATTAGAGTTTGGTGCAGCAAAAATTAGGCCGAAAGCTGCCACGATGTTACATCGCACAACAAAAGTTCTGAGGCACAATTTTGGCAAGTTCTAGCCAATTCCGGGAAAGGTAAGGTCTTCCCCTATAATTTGAAGTTTATGATGTTATTATAGGGTGTATTACACACCTTGTGGTCTTCTGGAAGTGGGGAAAAAATCGTGAAAGGTTCGACATTCAAAATAAATGAAATTGGAATTGCTATAGTTGAATTATAATCGAATAATGCGTTGTGCTTGTGGTGTGTTACTACTGGTCGTATGGAGATGTATTGTGGTGCTGGAATATGAGTTAATAAGGGCATGGGAGCTTCTGTTTGTAGCCACATGACCCTCCGCTTCGCACAAATTACAGATTTCACAAAAGGAAGGATAAAAACCCTAGTTTTGGTATCGTAGTTTCGAATGAGTTGTTTGAGGGTTATATTGTGTAATATTGCTATAATATACATATATATGAGCTGCTGGTTATGTTTTTGGTTGGATGTAGGTGTTAAGGACATGATTGGGGAATTCGGATAGGGTACATTATAGGGGAGGTGCTGTCCGATTTCCGTTAACGCCTTAACTAGTTAAGGGACTAGTCGAGAAGGCGAGCGAAGGGAGGAATGCTATGAATACTCGTGGGTAGTCTAAGTTGATGAAAGGTATAAGGTTGTTAATAATTGCATTACTTCTATGTTAAATAGGTTTCGAGGACAGCGACGCGAACACGATTAAGGAAAGTCCATACGAGATATGTGAAGCCTATCCCTTCTCTTCTTTTGGCATGTCGTAGAGGTAAGTAAATAGTGATATAATCTCTAAAGTGATTCCATCCCTGAATGTCTTCTATTTACTCCTGAATGTTGAGCCTTTATGATAGTTAAGTTACTTGCCTGAAAGGGTCGGCTATATTGTATAAATTGAGCATGCATGCTTTTGTAATTCACAGAGTATAGGTACACGTTTTTGATTTGATAATTTGTTCCCCTGCTTCTATGTTTTAGATATACCTCCAGTTGTATTATGTTACGTTTTACATACTCAGTACATATGTCGTACTGACCCCCTTTTTTTGGGGGGGGCTGCGTTTTATACCCGCAGGTACAGGTACACAGGTTGGGGATCCGCCAGCATGGGAATCCCACTTAGTAGTCCAAGAGCGCTCCATTGTGCTGGAGCCTGATTTTGGGTACTAAAATTTGATGTGCATATTAGTTTAATCACGGGTATGGCAGAGGCCCTGTCCCGCTTTATGTTATTGATTTCTTACTCTTAGAGGTCTATGGATACGGATGTGGGTTGTACGTATGTAAGTTGTCTGCGTATATAACTGTATATAAGCTATATGTGCACTGTATATGAGTGGTATATGAGTTGCATATGCGTGAATGTATAGTTGTGCTAATATGACATATGGTTTAGGGCATTCCCTGTGTCGTGGCGGCCTTGTTGGCTCGCATTTATGTGTATCGCAAAACGACCCCACAGGTTATAACAGCTTTGTCGGCTTGTATGTTTTCTTACCTGTTGGTGTATTTTGTGTGCGATCAGGAGACAGACTAGGTATAGTTGGCCGGGTATACAAGTGTGTCCAGTTTAGGCACCCGTCATGGCCTACGCGGTTGGGTCATGACAGAAGTAGTATTAGAGAAGTTCTTTCTTGTAGTATCCACATACCGTGTCTAGTAGAGGCTTGTTTATCGGTGTGTTGTGCACCACATCTATAAACAGGAGGCAACAAGACATTTAGGATATTATTTTTTTCTTATCTTAGATCGTGCGATAGAGCTATATACTTTCATGATGACCCTTTACTAAACGAGTTATATGTTTACAGTAATGCCTCCAAGGAAAGCAAACACTGCTTAGAAGGGCAAGTCGGCAGCAGGGGAAACCAGTTAGACCTCGAGAGTTACCAGGGCCCATGCTCAGTCTATGCCAAGGATCGTACTTTAGTCGGCGAGCTCTACTACGCCGCCGCCTCCAGAGGAATTTAGGGAAGCAGCAGTTGCCGATGCTGAACCTCTAGTACAGGAACCTCCTATCCCACAGCAAGGGTTGGTAGATAGAGCTATGAGAGATGCGGTGCAGCTGTTGACTGGACTGATAGCAGGGCAGGCTCGGAGGCATGGCCCAGATGATGCTAATAGACAAGACAGCCTGAGGATCCATGATTTCCTAGATTATAACCCTCCAGAATTTTACGGATCGAGAAATGTAGAGGATCCACAGGAATTTATTCGACAAATACAGCGTACACTGCAAATTATTAGGTCTTTAGAGACTGAGTCAGTTGAACTGGCCTCCTATCGGCTACGTGATGTAGCCGCTAACTGGCACGAGTCTTGGGAGTTATCGAGGGGCGAGGATGCTCGTCCAGCTGAATGTGATGAATTTGCGGAGGCTTTTCTTAGCCACTTCCTGCCTCCAGAAATGAGATGATCTAGGGTAGATAAATTCTTACAGTTGAAGAAGAACGGCAGGAGTGTTCGAGACTATAGCCTCGAGTTTGACTCATTGGCAAGACATGCCCCCACATTTGTAACTGATATGGCAGATAGGGTGTATCGATATGTCATGGGCTTGGATCTTTATTTGGTTGATAGTTGTATGGTCGTGGCTTCTCAGCCAGGGATGCATATTGCCCTGGGTACAAACGTATGCCCAAGGGGTAGAAGAGCGACATAGAAGGTGTCATCCTGACAGAGGGCGGTTCCAGAAGTTTGGTAGGTATCCCTGCCAGCCAGCTCAAAGTGTACCTCTACAGTTTCTAGGTGAACAAGTTAAAAGTGCTAGTTATTCAGGGGTCGGACAAGGCTCTAGAGCTTCAGGTATACAGGTGGACCAGGGTTCTCGATAGTCAAGACCACCGATGCCCCAGTGTCCCCGTTGTAATAGGCCTCATTTCGGGGAATGTCATTGGACTACAGGTGCTTGTTTTTCTTATGGCTGTCAAGGCCATATGGAGAAGGAGTGTCCACGTAAAAGTACTCCAGGTGGTATGGCTCAGCCAACAGGGTCAGTTGCGGGTTCTTCTTCTCTTGTGGCTATGCGCTTGATGGGGCGGGGAATGCAGATACCAGCGCGCCATGGTAAAGGCCATGGGGGAGCCTCTAGTTCTTGCAGTCCTTCTAACCGTATGTATGCTTTGGCCAGTAGACAGGACCAGAAAGCATCGCCGAATATGGTCACAGGTACATTATCAATCTTTTCTCAAGACGTATATGCATTGATGGATCCAGGCTCTACTTTATCATATATATCTCCTTTTGTTGCTAGTAGAATTGGAATTAAGCCTGAGTTAATAGAATCATTTGAGGTTGCTACACCAGTAGGGGACTCAATTGTGGTAAAGCAGGTATATGAACATTGCCTGGTAAAGGTGTATAGTCATCATACCTTGGCCGATTTGATAGAGTTAGATATGGTGGAGTTTGATGTTATTATGGGTATGGATTGGCTAGCTTCTTGTCATGCTAATGTAGACTGTAAAAATAAAATAGTTCGGTTTCAGTTCCCAGACGAACCAATTGTTGAGTGGTTAGGAAACACACCATCACCAAAGGGTAGGTTTATTTCATACCTTAAGGCAAGGAAAATGATCAGTAAGGGGTACATTTATCATTTAGTCCGAGTACACGATCTGGAAGCAAAGGTGTCAACTTTTCAGTTGGTGCCTGTGGTTAATGAATATCCAGATGTGTTTCCAAATGAACTTCCAGTCCTCCCTCCAGAATGGGAGATAGAGTTCACTGTGGACGTGCCACCAAATACCCAGCCTATCTCTATCTCCCCATATAGAATGGAACCCGCGGAGTTAAAAGAGCTAAAGGAGCAGTTGAAGGACCTACCGGAGAAGGGTTTTATCAGGCCCAGTACATCACCATGGGGAGCACCAGTGCTATTTGTAAAAAAAAAAGATAGATCACTGCGAATGTGTATTGACTACAGACAGCTGAATAACGTAACAATTAAGAACCGATATCCCCTCCCCGGGATTGATGATTTGTTTGACCAGTTGTCGGATGCCCAATGTTTTTCGAAGATAGACCTGTGGTCAGGCTATCATCAGGTATGGGTGAGAGAGGCAGATATACCAAAGACCGCATTCAGGACCCGATACGGGCATTACGAGTTTAAGGTGATGTCTTTTGGGTTGACATATGCTCCAACGATATTTATGGATCTAATGAACTGAGTGTTCAAACCATTTCTAGATTTGTTCGTGATCGTATTTATTGATGATATTCTAGTCTATTCACGATCGGAGATGGAACACGCAGACCATTTGCGGGTGGTACTAGGGGTACTTCAACACCAGAAATATACGCTAAGTTCTCTAAATGTGAATTTTGGTTAACGTCAGTGGCTTTTCTTGGGCATATTATTAGAACTGACGGTATTCGAGTGGATACATAGAAGATTAAGGCCATAAAGGCTTGGCCAAGACCTACAACCCCTACGGAGGTACGTAGCTTCTTGGGGTTAGCAGGGTACTATAGAAGATTCATAGAAAGGTTTGCTTCCATTTCAGCGCCTTTAACAAGACTGACTCAAAAAGCAGCTAAATTCCAATGGACTGATGCCTGTGAACGAAGCTTCCAGCTGTTAAAAGAAAAATTGACTACGGCTCCTATCCTTACTCTTCCAGAAGGACCAAGAGGCTTTGTTATTTATTGTGATGCTTCCAGTATTAGATTAGGATGTGTTTTGATGCAGCATGGTAGGATTATAGCTTACGCCTCCCGACAGCTCAGGAAGCACGAAAAGAACTACCCAACGCATGATCTGGAATTAGCAGCGGTGATTCATGCCTTGAAAATATGGAGATACTACTTGTATGGCGTAGATGTTGACATTTATACGGACCACAAAAGCCTCTAGTATATCTTCAAACATAAAGAATTGAACTTACGGCAGAGAAGGTGGCTGGAATTATTGAAGGACTATGATGTCGACATCCTATACCACCCTGGGAAAGCAAATGTGATGGCGGATGCACTCCGCCATAAGTCAATGGGTAGCTTGGCAGAGGTACAACCATAATGGAAGGAGATGATCCATGAGATCTGCCAGCTTGGTAGCCTTGGAGTCTGCTGATTCGGGTGGTGACGGGGTTTCTATTCGAGGAGTTGCTGAATCCTCAATCATGGAGGAAGTAAAACAATGTCAATACCAGAACCCTATCCTAGCACAGTATAGGGATGAAACTCTCCAAAAGGAAACGACTCCATTTAAAATCACGGCTAGAGAGATATTACGATATCAAGGCAGAGTCTATGTATTGGAAGTTGCAGGTTTGCGGCAGCAAGTACTGGGAGAGGCACATCATGCCCGTTATTATATTCATCCAGGATCAACCAAGATGTATCACGACCTCAAATGTTTATATTGGTGGGATGGTATAAAAAGGGATATAGTAGAGTTTGTAGCCCAATGCCCGAATTGCCAGCAAGTTAAAGTTGATCATCAAAAACCAGGTGGGCTACTATAGGAGATGGAGATTCCAACTAGGAAATGGGAAGCGATTAACATGGATTTCATTAGTGGCTTACCTTGTACTCCCCGGAAATAAGATTCTATATGTGTTATTATGGATAGGCTGACAAAATCAGCCCACTTCCTCCCAATCAGGACCACATATTTAGCCAAGGACTATATGATGTTGTATGTCAAGGAAATAGTACGACTTTATGGAGTTCCCACATATATTATTTCGGACAAGGGAGCCCTATTCACAGCCCACTTTTGGCGGTCATTCCAGGAAGGCTTGGGAACATAAGTAAGCCTTAGCACAGTGATTCATCCCCAAATTGATGGGTAGGCCGAATGCACTATTCAGACACTAGAGGACATGTTACGAGCCTGCATAATTAACTTTAAAGGCAGCTAGGATGATCATATACCACTTATTGATTTTGCCTACAATAATAGTTATCACTCCAGCATTCAGATGGCGCCTTATGAGGCTTTATACGGCAGAAAGTGTAGATCACCTGTCGGTTGGTTTGATGTTGGCGAAACACAACTAATGGGTCCAGACATAGTCTAACAGGCGGTGGAAAAGGTAAAGATTATTCGGGAAAGATTATTAACTGCCCAAATTCGATAGAAGTCATACGCAGACAGTAGACGTCGACCATTGGAATTTCAAATGGGTGAATGGGTGTTTTTGATAGTGTCTCCCATGAAAGGAGTAATGAGGTTCAGCAAGAAAGGGAAGTTGAGTCTGAGATACATTGGCCCTTACTTGATCCTTCGCCAAATAGGCAAGGTCGCCTATGAATTAGACTTGCCGGTGGACCTAGAAGTGGTACATCCACTTTTCCATATATCAATGCTTCGCAGATATGTAGGTGACCATCCCCCCTAGTGCATTCCTCGGATGACATCCAGATCACTAAAGAACTAGCCTACGAAGAACAGCCAATCGCCATCTTGGATCGACAGATTATAAGATTGCGAACTAAGGATGTAGCTTCGGTTAAGGTGCTTTGGCGGAATAGGAATTGCGAGGAAATGACTTGGGAAGCCAAGGAGGACATGAAACACAAGTATTCTCACCTATTCCCAATGTTAACAGGTAACCTCAACTCCTGAAACTCGTATATTAAGTACTTGGATAGAAGTATGTGTTATGGAAATAATAAAGAATCTCCCTACGATTTGTATGTGGTTCTAAGAGAAGTTTTGTCTAACATTCGGGGACGAATGTTCTAAAGGGGGGAAGGATGTTACACCCCATATTTTCTAAACTTGAAATGTCTCTTAAGTTCCTTAGACATTGTCATGTGAGCCGGATAGGCTACGACACTATTAAACAACCCTACAAAGGGAGAATGTGATACCCCATTGTAGGAAAGGTTGGAAATAGGGTCAAGAGACGATGGAAGGAGTGGGAGGCCAAGTAATGAGTCGTAGGACTCGATGTACTTACATATGCCCCTAACTTAGAAGTTTTTCATACCTAAACTATTTGAATACATACCAAGCTTGCGTAGCACGGATGACATAGACTCTTAAAATAAGACGAGATTATGAACCCACGAGGAAGAAAAATAAAAGACGCAGGGCAGCCAATGAGGGGGTGACACATGGCAGCACCTCAAGCAAGCAGGTGACCCACCTCCTTGGGGCCACGTAGGTGACCCACCTTCTTGGGGGAGGTGGGCCCCACTACCACGTGGCAGCCTCTCCTTCAACGCATGGATGTGGTTGCCCAATAGGGGCTGGACACGTGTCACCTCTAGGGGATGACATATGTAACCTCCTAGTACCACCTATATATATGTAATATGTGACTTTACCTCAGTTCTTATCCCAAAATTTCAGCCAAAGTGAAGAGAAAACAAACCCTAGTCTAGGGAGAAAAGCGTGACGGCTAGAAGGGAAAAATAAGGTAAGTACCGTTTTTTTTCCGTGAATTAATTATATAGAATATAACATGATGATATTTAAGTATTAGTAGTATAAAATTAGAGTTTGGTGCAGCAAAAATCCGGCAGCAAGCAGCCACGACGTTACATCGCACAACAAAAGTTTCGAGGCACAATTTCGGCGAGTTCTAGCCAATTCCGGGAAAGGTAAGGTCTTCCCCTGTAATTTGAAGTTTATGATGTTATTATAGGGTGTATTACACACCTTGTGGTCTTCTGGAAGTGGGGAAAAAGTCGTGAAAGGTTCGATATTCGAAATAAACGAAATTGGAATCGCTATAGTTGAATTGTAATCGAATAATGCGTTGTGCTTGTGGTTTGTGACTGCTGGTCGTGTGGTGATGTATTTTGGTGCTGGAATATGAGTTAATAAGGGCATGGGAGCTTCTGGTTGCAGCCACATGACCCTCCGCTTTGCACAAATTAAAGAATTCACGAAAGGAAGGATAAAAACTCTAGTTTTGGTATAGTGGTTTCGAATGAGTTTTTTGGGGGTTATATTGTGTAATATTGCTATAATATACATTATATGAGCTTCTGGTTATGTTGCTGGTTGTCTTTAGGTGTTAAGGACATGATTGGGGAATTCGGATAGGGCACATTATAGGGGAGGTGCTGTCCGATTTTTGTTAATGCCTTTACTAGTTAAGGGACTAGTCGAGAAGGCGAGCGAAGGGAGGAATGCTATGAATACTCATGGGTAGTCTAAGTTGCTGAAAAGTCTAAGGTTGATAATACTTGCATTACTTCCATATTAAATAGGTTTTGAGGACAGCGACATGAACACGATTAAGAAAAGTCCATAAGAAGTATGTGAAGCCTATCCCTTCTCTTCTTTTGGCATGTCGTAGAGGTAAGTAAATAGTGATATAATCTCTAAAGTGATTCCATCCCTAAATTTCTTCTATTCACTCCTGAATGTTGAGCCTTTATGATAGTTAAGTTACTTGCCTTGAATCGTTTATATATTGAGGACTTAATGAAAATATAGACTCCTAGTAATAGGACTATACGATGGCAAATACTCTGGAGTTTTTAAGTGAACATTAATACTTTAGTATACGTCTAGGGACCTCGAGATGCTAATTAATGTAGCCCCTAATGGTATTTCGAGGGCAGCTAGAATGACTATACTATTACTTGAACCCTCAAACAATAGTTTAGTCCTCTTACATAGTTGAGTCTCTGATGTCAATTTAAATTGCATATAGTAACTCACGAATCTACTCATGTATAATATAACCCTTCTTTCACCGAGTCCCAGGCTAGGTACATTATCATGCATAATTCACTACATCACTTACCGAGTCTCTCACTAGAGGGCCGGGTACGTATGTATATATATAATGATGGGTTGGAATAAGGTGGTGATGGCACCGGGCCTATAATGGTCCTACAGAAGTGATTAATCGGACCCCTAAAAGGGCCATCTATATTGTATAAATTGAGCATGCATGCTTTTGTAATTCACAGAGTACAGGTACACATTTCTGATTTGATAATTTATTCCCCTGCTTCTTTGTTTCGGATATACCTCCAGTTGTATTATGTTATGTTTTACATACTCAGTACATATGTCGTACTAACCCCCCTTTTCTTTGGGGGCTGCGTTTCATGCCCGCAGGTACAGGTACACAGGTTGGGGATCCACCAACATAGGAGTCCTACTGGGTAGTCCAATAGTGCTCCATTGTGTTGGAGCCTGATTTTGGGTACTAAACTCTGATATGCATATTAGTTTATTCACAGGTACCGCGGGAGCCCTATCCCACCTTATGTTATTGTTTTCTTACTCTTAGAGGTCTGTGGATACGGATGTGGGTTGTACGCATGTAAGTTGTTTGTGTATATAAGTGTATATAAGTTGTATATGCACTGTATATGAACTGTATATGAGTGGTATATGAGTTGCATATGCGTGAATGTACAGTT
Source organism: Solanum dulcamara (assembly GCF_947179165.1). NCBI lineage: Eukaryota > Viridiplantae > Streptophyta > Magnoliopsida > Solanales > Solanaceae > Solanum > Solanum dulcamara. Next base: position 32,059,027 of record NC_077237.1, on the reverse strand, counting down.
GTACTGATATGACTTATGGTTTAGGGCATTCCTTGTGTTGTGGCGGCCTTGTCGGCTCGCGTATATGTGTATTGCGGAACAACCCCACAAGTTATAATAGCCTTGTCAGCTTGTATGTTCTCTTACCTGTTGTTGTATTTTGAGTGTGATCAGGAGACAGACTAGGTATAGTTGGCCGGGTATACAGGTGTGTCCAGTTCAGGCACCCGTTACGGCTTACAGGGTTTGGTCATGACAAACCCATTACGCCATTCCATATTACCATAGGTCCATACCCTCCTACTATAATTTTGGAAGGTGAGACTTCAGTCCCTCCGATGGAGGAGGCCGCAGAGCAGCCTGAGGCCTACCCCTTCTAAGCCTACAACTTTAGGTATGATGATCACTATCCCTTATGGACTCCTTGAGATATTGGTGCAGATCAGCAGCAGACATAGACATTGGTAGATCTGGTGATTGAGTGGCTACCTAGGGTGGTCTAGACATAGATATAGTAGGAGGCGACTCAACTTTGTACTAAGCTCAGGCATGAGATTACACTAGTACAGGGTCACATAAGTGGCCTTGAGGCCCATATCAGTACTTAGAGGGGTCATCTAAGTGATGAGGAGAGTATATCTATATGAACAGAGCTAGCCTCCCTAGATGAAGCTGTTGGTAAATTGGAAGAAATTCATCCTCTATAGTAGGTCTCAGGTTGCAGCCCCATATTTTATGTTATGCATGTATGCGGACTTCTGTTTTAGGCCAAACCATCCGAAGTAAGTTCTCTACCTCTAGTAGTTGTATACAAGATGGTTCGGAGTATTTGCACTAAAACCACTCAAAAGTGGAATGTTTTTTAGCAAGCCCCTTGAACTTGATTATAGAATGGGTACCCCAATCCCTGCTAGTGCTACAGATACTTTGTTGTAGCTGTTGTTGAAACCTTCCATTCTAGTGCAGCTAGATGGGTTATGTGGATCTATTTCAACACCCGAGCTTGATAAAAAGGGCAAGCTCAAGAAGTGGAGATAGAGAGACAATTCCCTTGATAAGGCAGAAAAAGGCAAGGAGAGTTGAGAAGAAACCTATGAAAAAAGCTAAGCGCGCTTCCCAAAAGGAAGCCCAAGATAATGAGGATCTCAGGAGACAAAAACTTAAGGCAGCAAGGGTCGGAGCATTGGCTAGTAAAGTCACTCCTTTCAAGACTGCTGCGATCCCAGCTCCAACTGTGATTATGAATGAGGTGCCTCCCAGCACACTTACTCTTTATACCGACTATGATTCTTTGGGAGAGCCTACATCATTAAGTGCACCGGCTGATGCTAGTGCTACTACACCGCCACCGACGGGCGCCTAGGGTGTTAGAGGTATGATCACTTTCCTTGTATTTATTATTAAGCATTTTAATGTATAATTGAGGATACTGTGCTATTTTTTGATGGGGTGGGGTATCCTAAAGCTTGGAGTTCTTGTTGATATATTTCTTTTATCTCAAGTATATATGTAGTAGAACTAGCATATTGAGGTTATTTCTTTGTAAATACAAGAGTTTATAGAAGTATATAGTAGCTTGTGAAAAGAATGAGTTGAACTGAACAAAAATGACTCCCAACTAAAAATTTTGTGAAATACTATGTGATTGGTCTGTCTTATGAAAACTGACTTTTTAAGATCTTTATAGGACATTGTACATATTGAATTTTCAATCAAATGCTAGCTAAGACATGACTGGGTTGATTAGTGCTAAATAGTATAAGATATGTACCATGTGCGTGTGAGCTTAACTACTTAGTTTGAACAATGTATCTATAAGCTAGAACATGCCTGATTTATCTTACTAAAATGATTGAATAACTTGATTAGGAAAGGATCATAGGCCGTTGTTGAAAATGATTCAATTAGCATAAAAATAACCGACCAAATGAATTTGTTCCCTTTGAACCAAAAGATTGAGCTTTAATAGACCTTTTCTTTAATTAAGCACAATTCACCTTCCCTTGTTTTTGCCCTATCAACCTCCAAACCTTTCTTAAAAATCTTGTGGCCCAACACAATGCACTCTTTGACCATGAAGTGCCATTTTTCCTAGTTTAGGACTAGGTTGGCCTTTTTACCCACTAATATTCAAACAATAGTCATCAAAAGTGTTACCTACCACAAAACAATTATCCATAAATACCTCAAGAGTGTCCTCCACCATATCAGAGAATATAGACATCATGCAGCGCTACAATATAGAAGGTGCTTTGCATAGTCCAAACGGCATGCACTTGAATGCAAAGGTACCATAAGGAAATGTAAAAGTCATCTTCTCTTAGTCCTCTAGCGCTATGAAGATCTGATTGTTGCCAAAGTACCCATCCAAAATAGTATCAACCTCTACCTGCCAACCTATCTAGCATTTGGTCCGAGAATGACATTAAAAAATGGTCTTTTAAAGTCAATTTGTAAAGAGTCTGATAATCCATGCAGACTCTCCATCTAGTGACTGGCCTAAGTGAGACAGCTCATTCTTATTATTTGCGATGACTGTCATACCTCCCTTCTTAGGGACACATTGCACAGGGCTAACCCAGCTGCTATATGATATATGATATATCACACCTATATCTAACCACTTGATAATTTCCTTCTTTACCACCTCTTGCATAGTTGGGTTCAATACTGGGACTGTAATCCTCCTCCAACTAAATTTTATGAGTGAAAATGCCAAGAGGAATACCTATAATATCAGTAGTAGTCTAACCAATCGCCTTCTTGTACCTTTGTATTACCTTAACCAGTGTTGTAACCTATCCTTCACTTATATCTGTAGCAATAATCACTAGAAAAGTATTGTTTTCACCAAGAAATGCATACCTCAAATGGACTGACAATTCTTTGAGCTCAAGTATAAATGGCTCCTCTATGGATGGTTTAGCAGGTGGAGTCGGCATGTTCTTTAAGTCAAGATCAAGCTTCTTGGGGTCATAGGTGTGTGATCCTATACCCTTCTACAAATGGGATGTTGATCAATATCTCTTTGAGCGTAGATATAAAATTTAGACACTTTCTATCTTCTTGGGGTCATAGGTATGTGATCCTATAAAATCTTTAGTTTATAGGGAAATGGAGGTCGCGGCTTGCGAATAGGTGGCAATGGCTGAACTACCTCAACCTCAATTATTTTGGTACTATTGTTTACATTAGACCATTTTTGCTCCAATACTAGCTCATCAGCTTCACAATCATTATCAAACACAACTACCTTATCGGCATATCTCCGTGAAAGCTTATTTATCTCAGAAGTTGCATCCTTTATCTGCTCAGTGCCTGCAATAATAGGGTTAAAAAGTACCTTACCACTTCTTGTGGTCACTACTATTCACTGCCCATCTTTCCTAGGATTTTGCATCATGTTGCTAGGTGAATACTAGTTTTCCCCTGGTTTAATGTTACGGACAACTGGCCCATCTGATGCCCCAACTTGTTGATAGAGGTAGAGTGTGAATCCACCAATTATCTTCCTCCTCATAATCAAAATCTGTCTTATCATATCGACTTCCAGTATCCATAACTTTCACCTTCTCCAACCCTCCACCTAACAAGCATTTGGTCAATAGATCTATTTGCATCCTTATATGAGTTGTCTTGATCATGCTCCTCTTCCATTCACTTTTGCTTCGTGGACATCTCAACTGGAAAGAAAAAACCTCCCATATAAGTTTTTCTAGTGTACGAGGCTCTATTATTCTTTGTGAATTGATCCAAAAATATTGTGGCTTCCTAAAATGTCATTGCCGTAAATGAACAACAAAAAGTCGCATCTATGACTGGCTTGGTCATAAAGTTGCAAGACCTGTGGAATACCTCCTTCAAGTGCTCATCAGCCAGGTTGTGATTTGGAAACTACTTTAACTTCTGCCTGAATCTCTCCCAAGTCTCATCCACTGCTTTAGTAGGTAGTTGCTTATGAGAACCAACCTCATCCTTAATTTGCAGCTTATTGGATGATGGGAAGAACCTCTCTAGAAATGCTTCCCTCGGTTCTCTCCAAGTTGTGATAGAGTCATGGGGAAGCTTATTCAATACGTCAATGCCTCCCCAGACAGAGACAATGGAAATAGATTAAGTCATATGACTGATTGACTAACCCCAGGGATTTTAGATGACTTACAGGTGGCAATAAAATTTATCAAGTGTTGGTTGGCATCATCACTGGCTCCTCCGTTAAATTATCCTTTTAGACTCAACATTTGTTGCATGGTACTAGTGATAGTGAATTTCACACCTTGAGGTAGTGTGGGAAGACTATAGCTCTAGTATCTCCTGCACCATCAATATCAATATCATTGTCAACTAGGGCAAAGTTCACATGTCTTAGATATATGTCCCTCACTACTTCATTAAATTCATCCCTATTTCCAGCATCATCACTCACTTGATTTTCAGCAAGCTCTCTCAGCCTTTGCACCTCACAGTCTTGCATATTTATTTTCTAAATTGACCTTTGTAGTTCAGGATCATAGAGAAGAAGTGATTTACCCTTACTGTGGATATTTAGCATGCACTACCTTATTCCCTTCAAAAATAAAAACAAGCAAAAATAAAATTAGGAAAATAGAACTACAAACTGCAATACCAACTAATAGAATATTTCTAAGCTGCATTCCCTGGCAACGGTGCCATTTTTTATAATGCTCAATTATACCTCTCGAAATAAATATAGACTATACTTAGCAATGTATTTATCCAACTAAGAGTTGGAGTTGATCCCACAGGGAATAGGTTGAAACATTTCTATTAGTTATCACTATTCAGCTGTAGTTTCTACTTCCCGAAAATAATATTGCATAAAATAAAAGTGGGGGGTTTAGGATTTTATTTAAGAACAAATGATAACATAATGATAAGTAAATAGAACTTAGTTTGTAAATAGCATGAAGACTAGTCTAGGGTTATTATCCCCATGACTTCTAACCTAATAAACAACTTGTATTCATGACATCGATCAATGTATTGCCTGCGAAATCTAGTGAGTTAGGTAACATCTAATTCACCTCCTGGTCCTTCTTAGACATATCTCATTCATCTCCTCCCGTTCTCAGAATGTAAGCTTTACTAACCCTTTCCCTAGATCTTAGAGTACTATCTCCTCCCGATCTCAAGTAACTTAGATGAAGTTTTATTCCTCTAAATTTCTTTTGTAATAATATTTTCCAAATCACTACCTCTCTCCAGGGTAAGCAATGAATACGGAAAAGTTCTCAATGCGTGAACTCACTAAGAAAGACTTTTGAATGAATAAAATCATAATACATGCAAAAACAAATCACAAATATCAATCCTACCTTTGCCTACCTAGTTATGTCGTCAAGGTTCCTAGAACCCTACTTGTAGGATTAGCCTTGCATAACTATGATGAATAAATACATGAAAGATAAAGAAATCATGTGTACAAGAATTTTCAAATATCAATGAATCAAACTTATAATTGAAGGTTAAACCTTGTCCAAAACGCCAAAACAAATACCAAAAGAAACCAAGTTTTGTGGTCCAAATCTGTCCAGGTGCATGTGTTTGATGATTCAAAGCTCAAAATTTGAGTCTACAACACACTTTTTAACATTAAATTGATATGATTTAACATGGTTATGTACAGTATCAATTCAATTACATTATTTTAAGATAATTCCCTATAGATTCAAGCATGAGACAACATTTTCCAATAATAAGCTATATTATTATGAGCATGATTTGATAAGGTTTTTAAGCAAGTTACATGAAAGGTTTGAAATAATATTTATGATGAACTTCAAGTCAAGAATGAATAATGGTGGGTTCTTCTCACCTAAGTATGAATGTGTAATAATGAAAGGTCTACACTCAGAATACATGAGACAAGATTAAGGAACTATTCTATAATTATGTATTTATACATAGTGGACAGGTAGTAGATATGACCTCTATTACATGATGTTGAATTTATGACTTATGATTTTTCTATTCCATTAAGAGCTTAACTAGAACCGAGTGGACCTTAGGATAGGAACTCTCTCCCGTAGTTGAGGAAAGAGAATCGTAGTAAGTTCCCATTTTCCTATAACTATGTGCCATCGTAGGATAAAGGATCACCCTGTTACACCACACAAGTTTGAATTCGGAAAGTTCCTTAAGTTACTTAGAAGCTAGTATGTGAGCTACTTAAGTTACGAACCTATTGAACAACTCTAAGAAGGGAGAATGTGACATCCCATGGTGGGGAAGGTTGGAAATAGGGTCAAGAGAAGTCGGAAGGAGTTGGAGGCCAAGTAACGAGTCATAGGACTCGACTTATCTACGTAAACTACTAAGTTAGAAGTCTTACATATGTGAGTTACTTAATTACATACCAAGCTTACATATCAAGGGTTTCATAGGCTCTTGAAGTGAGATGAGATTACGAACGAGATTATGAACCCACGAGGAAGCAAAAAAAATTTCGCGGGGCAGCCAATGGGAGGGTGAAACGTGGCAGCACCTAAGCAAGCAGGTGATGCACCTTCTTGGGGTCAAGTAGGTGACCCACCTGCTTGGGGGAGGAGGTCCCCACTGCCACGTGGCAGCCTCACATGGAATGCATGGATACGGTGGCCCAATAGGGGCTGGACACGTGTCCCCCTTAGGAGATGACACATGTCACCCCTTGGGACTACCCATATAAGTTGATATGTATCCTAAAACTTCAGTTCATTCACAGATTTCCAGCAAGCAACGTGAAAGAAAAAAAAGCCTAAGAGCTAAGGAGAAAATCTCGACGGCTAGGGAGAAAAAATAGGTAAGTCCCGTTTTTGTTCCATAAATTAATTAATTAGCATATACTACGATGATATGGATGTATTATTAGTATAAAATTAGGATTTTGTGCAGAAAAAAATGGACAGCAAGCTGCCACGGAGGTTTAACGCGCTAAAAGAATTCCGAGGCGCGATTTCGGCAAGTTTTAGCCAATTTAGGGAAAGGTAAGTTATTCCCCTATAATTTGAAGTTTATGAGGTTAAATTAGAGTGTATTAAACACCTTAGGATCTGCTGGAAGTTGGGGAAAAGGTTTGAAAAGTTCGGCGTTCGAAATAATCGAAATTGGAATCGCTATAGTTAATTGTAATCGAATAATGTGTTGCGCTTGTGGTGTGTGACTGCTGGTCGTGTGGTGAGTTTTTAGGGTTATGGAATGTGTGTTTATAAGGGCGTGAGGGGCTTCTGGTTGCATCCACATGACCCTCCGCTTTGCAATTAAAGAATTCTCAAAAGAAAGATTAAAAACCCTAGTTTTGGTATCGTAGTTTTGAATGAAATTTTGGAGGTTTATATGGTGTAATGTTGTCATAATATGCATATGTATGGGCTGATTTTTGTATTATTGATTATCTGCAGGTCCTAAGGACATGGTTGGGAATTCGGATAGGGCACATTATAGGGGAGGTGTTGTCCGATTTCCGTTAACATCCTAGCTAGTTAAGGAACTAGTCAAGAAGGCAAGCGAGGGAATAAATTCTATGAATACTAACGAGTAGCCTAGGTTGCTGAAAAGTCCAAGGTTGTTAATACTCGCCTTACTTTCGTGTTAAATAGGTTTCGAGGAAGACGCCGTAGACACGACTTAGGGAAATCCATAAGAGGTATGTAAAGCCTATTCCTTCTTTCCTTTTGGCATGTCGTAGAGGTAAGTAAGAAGTGATACGATTGCTGAAGAAATTCCATTCCTAAGTGTCTCTTATTCATTTTTGGATGTTGAACTTTTATAGTAGTTGAACCACCTTCCTTAAACATTCTATGTGCTAAGGACTTAATGAACATACGAGCTCCTAACTGTAAGACTATATGAAAACAAGTGCTCCTAAGTTCATAAATGGTTAGTATTACTTTAGTACATGTCTAGGTTTCCTGAGACCCTAACTAGTATAGCCCTTAATGGCATTTAGAGGACATTTGAAATGATTACATTACAATCCTGATTTTTAGACGATGGCTTATTTTTCTTTTATGGTCGAGTCTTCGATAATGATTTAAATTACATACAGTTGTTCATTACTCTACTCGTGTATACGGTAACACATCTTTCACCTAGTCCCGGTCCGGGGTATGTTCTCATGTGCAGTTCACTGCAAAATCCCCGAGTCCCTCACTAGAAGGCCGGGATACGCATGTATATATATATGATGATGATGTGTTGTAATAAGGTGATGATGGCACTAGACCTATGACGTTCCTACAGGTATGCTTCAACGGTTCCCTGAAAGGGGCCGGTTATATTGTATAATTTCATCATGCATGTTTATACTTCATAAGATCTAAGTACAGATTTCTTATATGTTATTCTACCCCCTGCTTCTCTGTTATTGATATGCCTCCAGTTATGCCATATTATGTTTTACAAACTCAGTACATATGTCGTACTGACCCCCTTCCTACGGGGGGCTGCATTCATGCCCGCAGGTACAGGTACACAATTGGGGGATTCGCCAGCGTAGGAGTCCCACTCAGCGGTCCAAAAGTGCTCTATTATGTTGGAGCCTGATTTTGGTACTAATCTTTGATGTATATATTTGGTTGGGTATGGGTACGGCGGGGGCCCTGTCCTGCCTTATGTTACTGTACTTCTTACTCATAGAGGTCTGTGGATACGGATGTGGGTTGTATATGTATGTGGATTGTATATGAGTTTTATATGTACGTATGTACAACTATATTGATATGACTTATGATTTGGGGGGCGTTCCCCGTGTCGTTGCGGCCTTGTCAGCTTGCGTATATGTGTATTATAGAACGACTCTATATGTTATAATAGCCTTGTTGGCTTGTATGTTTCCTTACCTGTGGATGCATTTTGGAGTATAAATAGGAGACAGGTTATGTATAGATAGAAGGGGTATACGTGTATGTCCAGTTTGGGCACCAGTGATGGCCTACGGGGTTGGGTTGTGATAGAAGTGGTATCAGAGTGGTTCTTTCTTAGAGTGTCCATAGGCCGTGTCTAGTAGAGGCTTGTTTATCGGTGTGTTATGCACCACATCTATAAACAGGAGGCTATAGGACATTTAAGATGTTATTTTATTTCTTATCATAGATCGTGCTATAGAGCTATGTTTTAGGATGACCCTTCACTACCTACCTTCATGGTTACAGTGATGCCTTCACGGAAATCAACCACTGCCCAGAAGGGCAAGTCAGCAACTGGGGAAACTAGTCAGACCTCGAGAGTTACCAGGGTTCGTGCCCAGTCTATGCCGAAGATTGTACTTCAGTCGGCGAGCTCAACTACGCCGCCACCCCAGAGGAGTTTAGGGCAGCAGAAGATGCAGATCCTGAACCTCCAACTCCACAACATGGGGCGGAAGACAGATCTATAAGAGATGCAGTACAATTACTAACTGGACTAATGGCAGGATAGGCTCGGAGGCATAGCCCAGATTATGCAAATAGACAAGATAGCTTGAGGGTTCGTGACTTCCTAGCCTACAATCCCCCAAAATTTCATGGGTCAAAATCTACAGAGGACCCACAGGAGTTCATTCGACAGAATTAGGGTACACTACGAATCATTAAGGCCTCAGAGATTGAGTTGGTGGAATTAGCCTCCTATCGGCTGCGTGATGTGGCCACTAAATGGCATGAGTCTTAGGAGTTATCGAGGGGCGAGGGTGCTCCTCCAGCTGAATGGGATGAATTTGTGAAAGCCCTTCTTAGCCACTTCCTGCCTTCGGAAATGAAATGAGTCAGGGTTGATAAATTTTTGCAGTTAAAGCAGAACAACAAGAGTATTCGCGACTATAGCCTCGAGTTTGAATCATTGGCGAGGCACGCCCCCACTGTTTTAGCAGATATAGAAGACAGGGTGCATCAGTACGTCATGGGCTTGGACCTTTATTTGGTTGATAACTGTATGGTCATGGCTTCTCAGCCAGACATGGATATTACCCGGGTACAAGCATATGCCCAAGGGGTAGAAGAGCAACATAGAAGGCGATAGCCCGATAGAGGGTTTGATAGAAATCAGCCGAAGAGGGCTAGGTCTGTTGGTTATCCGGGGGAATTTCGTAGCGGGCGGTTCCAGCAGTTTGGCAGATATCCCTCCCAGCTAGCTCAGAGTATACCTCCACAATTTCCAGGTGGAAGAGTTGAGAGCACCAGATACTCGGGTCCCGGTCAAAGCTCCAAAGTTGCAGGTGCGCAGGTGGACCAGAGTTCTTGACAGTCAAGACCACTAGTACCCTAGTATCCCTATTGTAATAGACTTCATTTTGGGGACTGTCGCCGAAGTACAGGTGCCTGTTTTTCTTGTGGACACCAAGGCCATATTGCGAGGGAATGTCCATTTAAGAGTACTCCAGGTGGTATGGCTCAGCCAACTAGGTCAGTTGTGGGTTCTTCTTCTTCTGTGGCTATGTGCCCGATAGGTCGGGGTATGCAGATACCGGCAGGCCATGGTAGAGGTCGTGGTAGAGCTTCTAGTTCTGGTGGACCTTCTAACCGTATATATGCTTTGTCCAGTAGACAGGATCAGGAAGCGTCGCCAAATATAGTCATAGGTACATTATCAATCTTCTCTCGGGACGTATATGCCTTGATGGATCCTGGTTCTACTTTATCATATATATCTCATTTATTGCTAATAGAATTAGAATTAAGACTGAATTAATAGAATCATTTTAGGTGGCTACACCAGTAGGAGACTCTTTTGTGGTGAAACAAGTATATAGAAATTGCCCGGTGGATGTATACAATCATCATACCTTGGTTGATTTCATAGAATTGGATATGGTGGAGTTTGATGTTATTATGGGTATGGACTGGTTAGCCTCATGTCATGCCAATGTAAACTGTAGGAACAAAGTGGTTCGGTTCTAGTTCCCTGGTAAACCAATTATTGAGTGGGCAGGAAACACAGCATCGCCGAAGGGTAAATTTATTTCATACCTTAAGTCAAGGAAAATGATTAGAAAGGGGTGTATTTATTATTTAGTCCGTGTGCATGATTTAGAAAAGGAGGTGCCAACTTGTCAGTCGGTGCCTGTGGTTAATGCATATCCAGATGTGTTCCCAAATGAACTCCCAAGTCTTCCTCCCGAACGAGAGATAGAGTTCACGGTAGACGTGCCACCAGATACTCAGCCTATCTCTATTCCCCCATATAGAATGGCACCTGCGGAGTTAAAGGAGCTAAAGGAGAAGCTGAAGGACTTGCTGGAAAAGGGATTTATTAGGCCCAGCACATCCCCATGGGGAGCGCCGGTATTATTTGTTAAAAAGAAAGATGGATCGCTGCGAATGTGTATTGACTATAGGCAGCTGAACAAGGTAACAATTAAGAACAGATATCCCCTCCCCATGATTGATAATTTGTTTGACCAGTTGCAGGGTGCTAAATGCTTTTCAAAGATAGACCTACGGTCAGGATACCATCAGGTACGGGTAAGAGAATCGGATATCCCAAAGACCGCATTCAGAACTCGATACGGGCATTATGAGTTCAAAGTGATGTCTTTTGGGTTGACAAATGCTCCAGCGGTGTTTATGGACTTAATGAACTGAGTGTTCAAACCATTTATAGATTTGTTCGTAATCATATTTATTGACAATATTTTGGTCTATTCACGATCGGAAAAGGAACACGCAGATCATTTGCTGGTTGTACTGGGAATACTCCAACAACAGAAATTATACGCTAAGTTTTCTAAATGTGAATTTTGGTTAACTTCAGTGGCTTTTCTGGGACAGATTGTTGGGACAGAGGGTATCCATATAGATACGAAGAAGATCGAGGCCGTGAAGGCCTGGCCAAGACCTACAACCCCTATGGAGGTACGTAGTTTTTTGGGGTTAGCAGGACACTATCGGAGGTTCGTGGAAAAGTTTGCTTACATTTCGGTGCCTTTAACAAGGCTGACTCAAAAGGCGGCTAAGTTCCAGTGGACTGATGCTTGCGAATGAAGTTTTCAATTATTAAAGGAGAAATTGACTACGGCTCCTATTCTAACTCTTCCAGAAGGACCAAATGGCCTTGTTATTTACTGTGATGCTTCCGGTATTGGGCTTGGATGTGGATTAATGCAGCATGGTAAAGTTATAGCTTATGTCTCCCGACAACTCAGAAAACATGAAAAGAATTACCCAACTCATGACTTGAAATTGGCAGCGGTGATTCATGCCAGGAAAATATGGAGGCATTTTTATATGGCGTACATGTTGATATCTATTCAGATCACAAAAGCCTCCAGTATATTTTCAAATAGAAGGAATTGAACTTACGGCAGAGAAGGTGGTTAGAATTGCTGAAAGACTATGATGTTGACATCTTATACCACCTTGGGAAAGCGAATGTGGTAGCGGATACGCTAAGCCATAAATCAATGGGTAGCTTGGCAGAGGTACGACCAGAACGGAAGGAAATGATCCGTGAGATCTGTCGGCTTGCCAGTCTTGGAGTCCACTTAGTGGATTCGGGTGACGATGGGGTTTCTGTTCAAGGAATTGCTAAATCCTCCATCATGGAGGAAGTAAAACAATGTCAATACCAGGACTCCGTTCTAGCACAGTATATAGATGAAACTCTTCAAAAGGAAAAGACTCCATTTGAACTTACGGCCGGTGGGGTACTAGGAAGTTGTAGGATTATGGCAACAAGTACTAGGAGAGGCACATCATGCCCGTTATTCTATTCATCCGGGATCAACAAAGATGTATCACGACCTCAGATGTTTGTATTGGTGAGACGGTATGAAAAGGGATTTAACAGAGTTTGTAGCCCAATGCCCAAACTGCCAACAAGTTAAAGTTGAACATCAGAAACCGAGTAGGCTACTACAAGAAATAGAGATTCCAACCTAGAAATGGAAAGCGATTAATATGGACTTCATTATAGGTTTTCCTCGTACTCTTCGATAGTAGGATTCCATATGGGTTATCGTGGATAGGCTGACAAAATTATCCCGCTTCCTTCCGGTCAGCACCACTTATTCAGCTTAGGACTATGCAAAATTGTACATCAAGGAAATAGTACAACTTCATGGAGTTCCCATATCTATTATTTCAAATAGAGGAGCTCCGTTCACAGCCCACTTTTGGAAGTTATTTCAAGAAGGCCTAGGAACACAAGTAAGCCTTAGCACGGTATTTCACCCTCAGACTGATGGGCAGGCCGAGCATACTATTCAAACGCTAGAGGATATATTAGGAGCCTGCATAATTGATTTCAAAGGTAGCTGGGATGATCATATACCACTTATTGAGTTTGCCTATAATAACAGCTATCACTCCAGCATCCAAATGGCGCCGTATGAAGCTTTATACGGTAGAAAGTGTAGGTCACCAATCGGTTGGTTTGAGGTTGGCGAAACACAACTAATAGGCCCAGACATGGTCCAACAAGCGGTAGAGAAAGTGAAACTTATTCGAGAAAGATTATTAGCTGCCCAGAGTCAACAAAAATCATATGCGGATAATCGACGTCGACCTTTGGAATTTCAAGTAGGTGATTGGGTATTCTTAAAAGTATCACCCATGAAAGGGGTAATGAAGTTCGGCAAGAAAGGGAAGCTGAGTCTGAGATACATTGTCCCTTACCTGATTCTCCACCGAGTAGGCAAAGTGGCGTACAAGCTAAGCTTACCCGCGGATCTAGAAGCCGTACATCCAGTATTCTATGTGTCAATGCTTCGTAAGTGTGTGGGTGATCCATCCCGGGTGCATCCCGTAGATGATATCCAGGTCATAAAGGAGTTAGCCTATGAAGAGCAACCTATCGCCATCCTGGATCAGCAGATCAGAAGACTGCGGACTAAGGACGTAGCTTCTGCTAAGGTGTTGTGGCAAAATAGGAATCGTGACGAGATGACCTGCGAAGCTGAAGAGGACATGAAACATAAGTATCCATACCTGATCCTGACATCTACAGGTAACCCTGACTCCTGAATACTTGTATGGTAAAGATATGAATAGACAAGTATGTGATATCACAAAAGAAAGGAACCTCCCTATAATTTGTATATAGTCTTAAGGGAAGTTGTAGTTAACATTCGGGGATGAATGTTTTAAAGGGGGGAAGGATGTTACACCCCATATCTTTGAATTCAGAAGGTTCCTTAAGTTACTTAAAAGCTAGTATGTGACTGCTGGTTGTGTGGTGAGTTGTTAGGGTGATGGAATATGTGTTTATAAGGGCGTGGGGGGATTTTGGTTGCATCCACATGACCCTCCGCTTTGCAATTAAAGAATTCGCGAAAGAAAGATTAAAAACCCTAGTTTTGGTATCGTAGTTTCGAATGAAATTTTGGAGGTTTATATGGTGTAATGTTGTCATAATATGCATATGTATGGGATACTGGTTGTATTATTGATTGGATGTAGGTGCTAAGGACATGGTTGGGAATTCGGATAGGGCACATTATAGGGGAGGTGCTATCCAATTTCCGTTAACATCCTAGCTAGTTAAGGAACTAGTCAAGAAGGCGAGCGAGAGAATAAATGCTATGAATACTAACGAGTAGCCTAGGTTGCTGAAAAGTCCAAGGTTTTTAATACTCGCCTTACTTCCATTTTAAATAGGTTTCGAGGACGCCGCCGTAGACACGACTAAGGGAAATCCATAAGAGGTATGTAAAGCCTATTCCATCTTTCCTTTTGGCATGTCGTAGAGGTAAGTAAGAAGTGATACGATTGCTGAAGAAATTCCATTCCTAAGTGTCTCTTATTCATTTCTGGATGTTGAACTTTTATAGTAGTTGAACCACCTTCCTTAAACATTCTATGTGCTAAGGACTTAATGAACATATGAGCTCCTAACTGTAAGACTATATGAAAACAAGTGCTCCTAAGTTCATAAATGGTTAGTATTACTTTAGTACATGTCTAGGGTTCCTGATACCCTAACTAGTATAGCCCTTAATGGCATTTAGAGGACATTTGAAATGATTACATTACAATCCTGATTTTTAGACGATGGCTTATTTTTCTTTTATGGTCGAGTCTTCGATAATGATTTAAATTGCATACAGTTGTTCATTACTCTACTCGTGTATACGGTAACACATCTTTCACCTAGTCCCGGTCCGGGGTATGTTCTCATATGCAGTTCACTACAAAACTCCCCGAGTCCCTCACTAGAGGGCTAGGATATGCATGTATATATATATGATGATGATGTGTTGTAATAAGGTGGTGATTGCACTGGACCTATGACGGTCCTACAGGTATGCTTCACCGGTTCCCTGAAAGGGGCCTGTTATATTGTATAATTTCATCATGCATGTTTATACTTCATAAGATCTAAGTATAGATTTCTTATATGTTATTCTACCCCCTGCTTATCTATTATTGATATGCCTCCAGTTATGCTATATTATGTTTTACATACTCAGTACATATGCTGTACTGACCCCCTTCCTATGGGGGGATACGTTTATTCCCGCAGGTACAGGTACACAGTTGGGGGATCCTCCAGCATAGAATTCCCACTCAGCGGTCCAGAAGTGCTCTATTGTGCTGGAGCCTGATTTTGGTACTAAACTTTGATGTATATATTCGGTTGGGTACGGGTACGACGAGGGCCCTGTCCCGCCTTATGTTACTGTACTTCTTACTCATAGAGGTCTGTGGATACGGATGTGGGTTGTGTGTGTATGTGGATTGTATATGAGTTGTATATGTACGTATGTACAGCTGTACTGATATGACTTATGATTTGGGGGGCGTTCCCCGTGTCGTTGAGGCCTTGTCGGCTCGCGTATATGTGTATTATAGAATGAACCTATATGTTATAATAGCCTTGTCGGCTTGTATGTTTCCTTACCTGTGGATGCATTTTAGAGTATAAATAGGAGACGGGTTATGTATAGTTGGCAGGGGTATACGTGTATGTCCAGTTTGGGCACCCGTCATGGCCTATACGGTTGGGTTGTAAATCACCCATAGTAGAGGTTCAAGTCCTTTAAGGGTCACTCGCAGTAAAGGCTCGATCTTCATGTAGCTTAGTGGATCCACACAGGCATGTAGCAGTCTGCCTTGGCAAATAGCCTCCTGCTTTCCTCAGATGTATGGGTAAACATCGGGATTCCTTGTTAAAGCTCACATGGTTTATGTTTGTTAATGGTAGCTCTCACAAAGTTAAGTATTTTCTCTCACTCATGGTTTTGTGACTCTCACTTTGACTTAAGATTCTTACAACTACTTAAGAAAATTTCTCATTATGACTTATGACTATCCATGCATTGTATAAGTTCTCTTTATAGGATTGCATTATGGTTTTAAATGAAAATAGCCTTACTCTTAATTCACTATCACATATAGACTGGTTTACTTATTATGTGTTACACCCCATACTTTTGTACCTTGGAATGCGTTCTTAAGTCTCTTGAAAGGTTCTTAAGTCTCTTGAAAGGCTCTCAAGTTCTTGGAAGGATCGTAAGCCTCTTAAGTTTCTTAAGGTTTCCTAAATATTCTTAAAGCTTCTTAAGAACTCTTAAGCTTCTTAAGAGTTACCATGTAAGACGGGTAATCTATAACACTATCAAACAACTCTAAGGAAAGGAGAATGCAATACCCCATAGTAGAGAATATTGGAAATAGAGTTATAAGAATTCAGAAGAAGTTGGAGATCGAATAATGAGTCGTCGTACTCGACTTATTTATGTAAGCTACCAACTTGGAAATCTTACATACTAAAGCTACTTGAATGCATACCAAGCTTACGTAGCAAAGATTACATAGATTCGTAAAGTAAAACGAGATTACAAACCCACGAGGGAGAAAAGAAGGTGCCAAGTGGCAGCATAAGGGAGTGCCACATACAAGCAGCTGGTAGTGCCATGTGGCAGCAGATGGAGTAAGGGGGTGGGACCCATATTCCTCGTGGCAGCCCATGGTTGGAGGTGTGGTGCGTTGGCCCTATAAGGGCTGGACACATGTCACCACTTAGGGGTTGACACGTGTCACCCCTAAAAGTGGCCTATATATATATATATATGTTTTATGAATTTAGTTCATACTTATCCTCTATTAATTCTTATCAAGAGACTTCTAGAGACAAAAAGAAAAGAAGAGAAATCTATAATAAGAGAGAGTAGAAACCTTAAACTTGAAAAAGAGAGCCACGGATTTGGAGCCAAAAAAGGGAAAGTTTTCTGATTTCCTTCCGTGAATTAATTATATAGTGTATACCATGGTGGTATGAAGGTTTTAGTAAGGTAAATGTATTGTTTGGAGAAGCACCAAAAAGTTAGCAAGCAGCCACAAGGTTATGGGCGCGCTAAGGGAACTTTCGAGGCAAGTTTTGACGAGTTTGATGAGTTTCAGGCAAGGTAAGGGTTTCTCTTTCAAATTGGAATTTATGATGTTGTTGTGAGGTATATTGAATATCTTAAAAAAGGTTGTAAGTGGAAAAATTTCATAAGGATGGTTGACGTTAGGAACAAACTAAATTGAAGTCATCATAGTTAAATTAAAGTTGGCATATCACATCATATATATATATATATACATACGTTTCCGGCTCTCTAGTGAGGTACTCGGTGAGTTGTTCATGTCATTGCATTATCATTACCTCATATAGCGTACCTGGCCGTTTCCTGAGGGAATCGCTGGATAATGTAATGAATTGCACACAATTACATTCCCGGCCTGAGACTCGGTGAAAGAAGGGTTACAGTATACACGAGTAGAGTAGTGAGTAACCATATGAAATTTAAACATTCATTGGAGACTTGTTGAAATAATCAAAATGAACTATCGTTCAAAAATTAGGACAATAGCCATAACAAGTACCTTTGGAGTGTCATTACGGTTTACATCAAGGTAGCACTTTTGAAATCATCTACTCGTATCAAGGCATACTAAAATATCTTTTAGAAGTCAAGAAAATGACCATCTTATTGGCTTTGAGAATGGAGACCTCCTTGGGATCACATATACTTCGTCTATTCATTTCATAAAGTTCATGCAAAAAAAAGAAGATTTACTTTACCTACTTACTCCTTCCCATGGTATAGAAAAACTTGAGAAGCCATAGTTCAATTATTGGAAGAGTTCTAGCTTAAAGGAGTGAATGAGAGTCATTCCTTATACCACAACATAAATTATACCAACTTAGGATGGTCGGACACTTTCACATGAATTGAAGCAAAAGGACATACGTTCTAGGAAATTAAAAACGTTGGTCATCCTAATGTACTTAAGAATAGGAGCTTCTTGTAGAATTTGCACATTCTTTGTCCATTGGCTTTCTATAGGTCATGCCAAAAGAAGGAATAGAATAAGCTTTACATACCCTCTACTTTCCCTCATAGAGTCATTATATACATATATCGAACCTGACCCATCATGAGCTCGGTATCATAACATTCTAATTTCTTTACCATACCATCACATAACGTACCCAGACCATGATGGGAATCGGTGAGTAATCATAACATTATAACATCATACTTATGTCAAAGATATGTCAAGAGGGAAGAAGGGTGGCTTTACCAACTTGTACCAAATACATGCCAAGAGAAAGAAGGGCTTCATATTCCTATTTAAGGATTAATTCAAATCTGTCTTGTCTTGATACCTCCTTAACCTATTTGACATGAAATTAATATTAAGGTTAATAGCCTTTCACTTTCCAATATCCCACTCTACAACCAAGTACTAATAGGAGTCATTTCCTATCCATTACCCTCGACTAGTTTGTTATTAGTTCCGAAGCTACCGAAAAAATCGGGCAGTATTTTCCCTGTAACGTCAACGTCCCCGAGATTTTAACTAGGCCAAAATATCAACAAACATACAAAAAACAACAACCAGAAGCATATTTACAAGTAAATCACTTCAACATTGCACAATACAAGCTCCAAACAACTAGCTCCAGAATACGATACCAAAAAAGAGTTTTTAGTCTTTATTTCGCAAAATCTTTAACCATACCAAACGGAGGGTCATGTGGATGTAACTAGAAACACACACACCCCTTTTAAAATACTTTAACTCCTTGTAACACACAATCCCACCAGCTGCACCCGCAGCACCACAACGATGGCACACTACGCGACTTCTATTTAGCTACTACGACTTTAATTTAGCTTATTTTTAACGTCAAGAATCCTTGTGAAACTTTTCTACTTCCAGCATCATTTAATACATGTAATATACCTCATAACATCATCATAAACTCCATTTTAAATGAGAAACTCTTACCTTTCCCGAAACTTGTCAACTCATTGAAACTTGCCTCGGAAGTTCCTTTAGCGCGCCTAAAACTTCTTGACTATTTGGTAACGTTTTGGATGCTACAAACCATAAATTTTCATTACTGACACCTTGATAACATCGTGGTGCACCTTAGATAATTAATTCACAGAACAAAATTGGAAGCTTACCTTTTGTTTTCCTCAAATCCGAAACTCTCTCTAGCTGGAGGGTTTCTCTCCTCTTCTTCTCTTTTCTAGAATATTTGGATGAAGTAATAACTTAAGGGATATGGATGACTAGAATTCATCAACATATATATATGTAGGCTACTTTAAGGGTACACATGTCATTCCTAAGTGGTGACACATGTCAAGACCTAAGTGGTAACACGTGTCAAGCCCTCATTGGGCCAACACACCCCTTTCCTCCAATCACAGGCTGCCATATAGCATGCGGGGTCCAC
This sequence comes from Solanum dulcamara, assembly GCF_947179165.1. Classification (NCBI taxonomy): domain Eukaryota; kingdom Viridiplantae; phylum Streptophyta; class Magnoliopsida; order Solanales; family Solanaceae; genus Solanum; species Solanum dulcamara. The sequence continues at coordinate 32,039,395 of NC_077237.1, read as the reverse complement.
CACCCTTTCTGCAGCTGCTGCCATGTGGAACTCCCTCATGCTTCCATATAGCACTCTCTCATGGGCTGCCACATGTCGCTTTCTTTTCCTCCTCGTGGGGTTCGTAATCTCATCTTACTTTACGGACCTATGTAATCCTTGCCACGTAAGCTTGGTATGTAAGCAAGTAGTTTAAGTACGTAAGATTTCCAAAGTGGTATCTTACGTAAGTAAGTTGAGTCCTACGACTCATTACTTGGCCTCCAATTCCTTCCAGATTCTCATAACCATATTTTCAATCTTTTGTCATGACCCAACCCCGTAGGCCATGACTGGTGTCTAACCTGGACCACCCGTGTACCTAGCTATCAACTGTGGTCAAATTGAACTATAAATAAAACAATATCATGTAACAGAGCCCCACTAGGCGATAATACTTCATAAACCTGTAGCCCTTTTCATTTGTATTACAACATGACAGGGCACGCAAGCCAACAAGGCTGTCATAACATAATAACACATATCATATATCATGTAGACTCAGCTGAATCAAACTGACATACACAACCCACATATACATGTCTGCAGACCTCTAAAAATATAAATGACAATATATGATGGGATAGCTCCCCCTCCATACCCCCGAATGGATAAAACAATTTTATACATCAGTGGACAATATCAAAAACTAGGCCCCGATACAATGGAGCCTCTTCCATCTGAGCTGCATGGAATCCTAAGCTGACGACTCCCAAAATCTGTATCTGTACCTGCAGGCATGAATGCACCCCCCGAGAAAGGGGGTCAGTACGACATATGTACTGAGTATGTAAAACATAACATGATACAACTGGAAGCATATCTAAAGTAGAGAAGCAGGGGATAAAATGTCAAATCAGAAACTGGTACTTGGAAAAGTAAAATCATGCATGCTCAAACTTTCAATATAGCTGGCCTTATCAGGGATCCGGCGAATCATATTTGTAGTATCAGTATCAGGCCTCGTGCCATCGTCATCTTATTACAACACATCATCATAGTATAAGTAGCATGCCCCGTGCCATCCTTACCTTATTACAACACATCATCATCATATATATACATATCGATGCCGGCCCTCTAGCGAGGGACTTGGTGAATAATGCAGTGAATTGCATGAATCTGTTAACCAGCCCGGGACTCAGAGAAGAAGTTTTACAGTATACACGAGTAGAGTAGTGAAAAACAAAACACAGTTTAAATCATTATCTGAGACTCAATGAAGTCATCAAGTGAACCATCACCTGGGGATCAAGGTAGAAGGTATCTGACATATACTCTCCAACTGTCACTAAGGACTATGTAAAAAGGAGTTTGGGAAATCTTAGACATATACCAATGTGAAATATCTTATAGCAGTCCGAGCATTGGTTATCTCAGAGCCTTTCTTTTTTAAAAACAAGAGCTTAGTCGAATTAATTATTATACAGTCATATAGAAGATTCGAAGATAGCAGCTTACTACTTTAAAGTATAATCATTCAAAAGTGAGTGAGGGTCCTGAAGTCATATTCAGAACCTGGAAATGGAATTACCCCCCAAAGATCATATCATATCCTGCTTACATCTAAGACATTCCAAAAGAGAAAAGATAGGCTTTACATACCTATACCAAAAATATACCAACAGAAGCTTCACATACCTCTTGTGAGTTACTCTTTATCCTGTTCGTCTCATCGTCCTCTGAACCTATTCAACATGAAAGTAATACGAATATAAACCACCCTTAGCTTTCTAGCATCTTAGGTTGTACCTTAGTATTCATGGAATCTATTTCGTTGTTCGTTTCCTCGACTAATTCTTTAATTAGTTAAGGCGTTATGGAAAATTGGGCAGCACCTCCCCTATAATGTGTCCTATCCAAATTTCCAATTAGATCCCTAAACACTACAGCCAACCAATAACAACAACCTGCAACATATGTTTACGCAATACAGATCAACAATATACAACATAAACTCCAAATGACTCGCTCAAAAATACGATATCAAAATAGGGTTTCTAGTTTCCATTTTGCAAAACCTTTAACCGTATGAAGCGAAGGTTCGTGTGGCTGAAACCATCAGCTCCCCCACATCATTTATAACATATTTAGACCCTGCAACAACAATCCACACCCCTGCATCAGCACCTCACAAGAACAATACTTTATTTCGACGACAAGTCAACTATAGCGACTCCAATTTAGTTTATTCCGAGACTCAAGTGTTTCTATGCCATTTTCACATTTTCATCCACCTATAGGGAGTGTAACACACTCCGTAACAACACCATAAAGTCCAAATTAAAAGGAGAAACCTTACCTTACCCGAAATTGGCCAAAATTGTCAAATCGCAACTCGGAACTTCTTCAAACGCACTGAAATTGAGCGGGCTGTTTGTATGACTTACTTGCTTCCACAAGAAGTAAATTTATGTTATTATCACACTAAATTCATCTTAGTATACCTTAGATAATTTATTTACGGAGCGAAGCTCGGAGGCGTACCTTGGCAGCCCCTAGGTCGTAGCCCTCCTCTCTTCTTCCTCTCACATTTCTGTCCAACTTTTCCAAGTGTACAGCTGAAGAAATGAATTCTTAGTCATCATAATATACATATATACATCTCCACGTGCTTGAGGAACACCGTAGATAATTATTCACGGAAGAATAATGAAGAACTCACCCTTAATTCTTCCAAACCAAAGCTGCCGTAGGTACTCTCTTTATCTCACGTTTCCTCTCTATGTTTTGGCTGATTTTTTGGATTCATAATGACTTAAGAGTAATTAACATATATATCCACCCTTTTTAGAAGGTTCCACGTGGCAGCCCCTTAGGGGTGACACGTGGCAGCCCCCTAGGGCGCCACCTATGTTCATATGGCCTATCGCACGCCGACACGTGGCAGCGGGGTCCACCCCCCAAGGAGGCAGGTGAGTCACCTGCTTGCTTGAGGTGCTTGCTTGTCACCTGTTTGCTTGAGGTGCTTGCCTGTCACCTGCTTGCTTCACTTTCGTAAGTTCGGAAACTAGTTTTTGCTCCCTCTTGTAGGTTCATCATCTCACTTTATTTTAAGAGCGTATGTAATCCGTGCTACATAGGCTTGGCATGTCCTCTAGTAGCTCAAGTATATAAAACTTTTACATTAATAACTTACGGTGGTAAATTGAGTCCTACGACTTGTTACTTGGCCTCCAATTCCTTCCAGATTCTTATGATTCCACTTCCAACCTTCTTTACTACGGGGTATCACATCCTTCCCTCCTTAGAGTCGTTTGATAGTATCATAGTGTATCCGGCTCATATGATAATATCTAAGGAACTTATGAGACATTTCGAGTTTAAAAAGCGTGGGGTGTAACATCCTTCCCCCCTTTAGAACATTCGTCCCTGAATGTTAGACAAAATTTCTCTTAGCACCTTATACAAATCATAGGGAGATTCTTTATTTTTTACATAACACATACTTCTATCCAAGCCCTTAATATATGAGTTTTAGAAATTGGGGTTACCTGCTGATGTCGGCAATAGGTGAGAATACTTGTTTCATGCTCTCATCAGTTCCCTCGGTCACTCTTTCTGGTTTTGGTTTTTCCACCGTATCTTGACGGAAGGCATGTCTTTAGACTACAATCTTCTAGTTTGCCGATCTATGATGGCGATAGGTTTTTTCTCATGGGATTTCATCTCCTGGACCTCATCTATGGAATATACCCTGGGTGACTCATCATTACCTTTGTGAAGCATTCTTATCTGATGGACTGGGCGTATAGTTTCCAAATGGGGTGGTAATCTCAACTTACCAGCCACGTTGCCCACCTTATGAGTAACTTGATACAGTCTAATATATTTTGGGTCAACTCCCCTTTTCTGGGTGACTCCGTGATGAACATCCAATCATCCATTTGAACTCTGAATATCGATGTCAATTATCTGTATCTCATTTCTGCCAACTCTGAGTTGTTAGTCAATAGTTTGCTTAATCCTGTTTGGCCTACCAACTTAGTTTTTTTCCCCTACAGGGGGACTTATACACTTTGCCTTACACATCTTGTAGGGGGTCATCTGAATGCTTGAATGGTAGCCCTTCTCATAGGCAAATTCAATAAGTGGTGGGCGATCGTCTCAGTTACTCTTAAAGCCAACCATATTAGTCTGCAATATATCTTCTAACGTCTGATATTATGCTCAGTCTATTCAACAGCTCGAGGGAAAAACTGGGGTACTAAGACCTACCTGTGTTCCCGATCTCTTCTTGGACTGATGTCCAAATGTTAATCTTAATTGAAGTTCTTCCATCTAAGATATTAGCTGGGGAAACCTCACGGAACCTTACTATCTTCATGTTCTATAATTCCACCTAGTCTCAGCTACATAGGTGCTCTTTCTTGAAAGCAAAATGGGCTGATTTATTAGCCTACACACAATATGTTACACCCCACATCTTTGAACTCGGAAGGTTCCTTAAGTTACTTAGAATCTAATATGTGAGCCACTTAAGTTACGACCCTATTGAACAACTCTAAGAAGGGAGAATATGACACCCCATGGTAGGGAAGATTGGAAATAGGGTCAAGAGAAGTCGAAAGGAGTTGGAGGCCAAGTAACGAGTCGTAGAACTCGACTTATCTACATAAGCTACTAATTTAGAATTCTTACATACATGAGTTACTTGATTACATACCAAGCTTACGTAGCAAGGGTTTCATAGGCTCTTAAAGTGAGACGAGATTAAGAACGAGATTACGAGCCCATGAGGAAGAAAACAAAATTGCGCGGGGCAGCCAATGGGAGGGTGACACGTGGCAGAACCTAAGCAAGCAGGTGACCCACCTGATTGGGGGAGGTCGGCCCCACTGCCACGTGGCAGCCCCTCCTTCAGCATGTAGATACGGTGGCCCAATAGGGACTGGACATGTGTCACCTCTTGGGGATGAAACGTGTCACACCCTACATCCACATATATGTATATATATGTATCCTAAACTTCATCTTTCATTCACAATTTCCAGCAAAAGCAACGTGAACAAACCCTAGAGTTAAGGAGAAAATTGTGACGGCTTTGGGAGACAAAAATAGGTAAGTCCCATTTTCATTCCGTAAATTAATTATATAGTGTATACCACGATGATATGGAAGTATTATTAGAATAAAATTAGAGTTCGGTGAAGCCAAAAAAAATGGACAGCAAGCTGCCACGACGATTCAGCATGCTAAAAAATTTCCGAGGCGCGATTTTGGTGAGTTCTAGCCAATTTCGGGAAAGGTAAGTTCTTCCCCTCTAATTTGAAGTTTATGATGTTAAATTAGGGTGTATTATACAACTTAGGGGCTGATGGAAGTTGGGGAAAAGCTTTGAAAAGTTCGGCGTTCGAAATAAATGAATTTGGAATCACTATAGTTAAATTGTTGTCGAAATAAGGTATTGTGCGCGTGGGGGTTACTTATGGTGTTGTGGTGGAGTGTTGCAGGGTATAAAAGTTCTATAAATGAGGTGGGGGATCTGATGTTTACAGACACATGACCCCCCACTTCGTACGGTTAAAGCTTTTGCAAAATAGAAACTAGAAACCCTTTTTTGGTATCGTAACTTCGGGCGAGTCGTTTGGAGTTCATATTGTGTAATGTTGCCATGTTATATATATATATATTAGCTTCTGGTTGTATTGTTGGTTAGCTTCAGGTGTTAAGGACATGGTTGGTAAATTCGAATAGGGCACATTATAGGGGAGGTGCTGTCCGATTTCCGTTAACGTCTTAACTAGTTAAGGAACTAGTCGAGAAGGCAAGCGAGGGGATGAATGCTATGAATACTAGTGGGTAGCCTAAGTTGCTGAAAAATCTAAGGTTGTTAATACTCGCCTTATTTCTGTGTTAAATAGGTTTCGAGGACGACAACGTAAACACGACTAAGGGAAGTCCATAAGAGGTATGTGAAGCCTGTCCCTTCTCTTCTTTTGCCATGTCGTAGAGGTAAGTAAGCAGTGATATAACCCCTAAAGTAATTCCATTATTGAATGCTCCTTATTCAATTCTGAATGTTAAAGCTTGTATGATAGTTAAGCTAATTTCCTTGAATCTTTTATACACTGAGGACTTAATGAATATAGAGACTCCTAGTCATAAAATTATTCGAAGATGAATACTCTGGAGTTCTTAGGTGAATAGTCTTACTTTTGTATATGTCTAGGAACCTCGAGATGTAATTAATGTAGCCCCTAATGGCACTTAGAGGGCAGCTAGAATGACTATACTGTTACTCGAATTCTTAGACAATAACTTAGTCCTCTTATATAGTTGAGACTTGGATAATGATTTAAACTATGTTTGGTTGCTCACTACTCTACTTGTGTATACTGTAACACTTCTTCTCCGAGTCTCGGGCCGGTTATCAGATTTTTACAATTCACTGCATTGTCCACCGAGCCCTTCACTAGAGGGCCGGGTAGGTATGTATATATATGATGATGATGTGTTGTAATAAGGTAGCGATGGCATGGGGCCTGATACTGATACTATATATATGATTCACCGGACCCCTGATGGGGCCGGCTATATTGAAAATCTTAGCATGCATGTCTTTATAATTTACGGAATACAGGTATGTGATTCTGACTTGATAAATTGTTCTCTTGTTCCTCTATTGCGGATATACCTCTAGTTATATTATGTTATACTTTACATACTCAGTACATATGTTGTACTGACCCCGTTTCCTTCGGGGGGGCTACGTTTCACGCCGCAGGTACAGGTTGAGGATCCGCCAGCGTAGGAGTCCCACTCAGCGGTCTAAGAGAGCTCCATTGTGCTGGAGCTAAATTTTGGGTACTAAGTTCTAATGTATATATTAGTTCATTCACGGGTACGGCAGGGACCCTGTCCTTCCTTATGTTACTGTTCTTTTGACTCTTATGGGTCTGTGGATACAGATGTAGGTTGTATGTATGTAGAGCATATGTGTATATAAGCTGTATATACATTGTATATGAACTGTATCTAAGTTATATATGAGCTGTATATAAGTTGTGTATGGGTTGTATATGAGTTGTACCTGAGTAGTATATGAGCTGTATGCATGGGTACGTACGGCTGTACTGATATGACTTATGATTTAGGGCATTCCCGACGTTGTGGCGGCCTTGTCGGTCCGTATATATATATGTGTCATGGGATGACCCCATGTGTTACAATAGCCTTATCGGCTTATAAGCTTTCTTATCTATTGATGTATTTTGAGTATAACTAGGGGACAGACTATGTATAGTTGGCCAGGGTAGACAGGGGTGTCCAGTTCAGGAACCCGTCACGGCCTATGGGGTTGGATCGTGACAGAAGTGGTATCAGAGCTGTTCATTCTCGAAGTATCCACAAACCGTATCTAGTAGAGGCTTGTTTATCGGTGTGTTGTGCACCACACCTATAGACAGGAGGCTACAGGACATTTAGGATGTTACTGTCTTTCTTATTTTAGATCGTGCGATAGAGCTATATTTTCAGGATGACCCTCACTAACCGATCTATATGTTTACAGTAATGCCTACAAGGAAAGAGACCATGGCCCAGAAGGGCAAGTTAGCAATGGGGGAAACTAGTCAGACCCCAAGGGTTACCAGGGCCCGTGCCCAGTCTATGCCGAGGATTGTACTCCAGTCAGCGAGCTCTACTACGCCGCCACCTCCAGGGGAGCTTGGGGCAGCAGCAGCAGCAGATCCTGAACCTCCAATACAGGAGCCTCCCATCCCGCAGCAAGGGGTGGAGGATAGAGCTATGAGAGATGTCGTGCAGCTGTTGACTGGGCTAATGGCAGGACAGGCCCGGAGCATGGCCCAGATGTTGCCAACAGATAAGATAGCTTGAGGGTCCGTGACTTCCTAGCTTGTAACCCTCCAGAATTTTATGGATCAAGAACTACCGAGGATCCACAGGAATTTATTCGACAAATGCAGCGTACACTGCAAATCATTAGGGCTTCGGAAACTGAGTCAGTTGAATTGGCCTCCTATCAGCTTTGTGATGTAGCCGCTAACTGGCACGAGTCTTGGGAGTTATCGAGGGGTGAGGGTGATCCTCTAACTAAATGGGATGAATTTATAGAAGCCTTTCTTAGCCACTTCCTACCTCTAGAAATGAGACGATCCAGGGTAGATAAATTCTTGCAGTTGAAGCAGAACGGCATGAGTGTTCGAGACTATAGCCTTGAGTTTGACTCATTGGAAAGGCATGCCCCTATAGTTGTTGCTGATATGGAAGATAGGGTGCAATGATACGTTATGGGCTTGGATCTTTATTTGGTTGATATTTGTATGGCCATGGCTTCTCAGCCAAGCATGGATATTGCCCGGGTACAAGCATATGCCCAAGGGGTATAAGAGCGACATAGAAGGTGTCAGCCTTATTGTTACACCCCACATCTTTGAACTCGGAAGGTTCCTTAAGTTACTTAGAAGCTAGTATGTGAGCCACTTAAGTTACGACCCTATTGAACAACTCTAAGAAGGGAGAATGTGACACCTCATGGTTGGGAAGATTGGAAATAGGGTCAAGAGAAGTCGAAAGGAGTTGGAGGCCAAGTAACGAGTCATAGGACTCGACTTAACTACATAAGCTACTAATTTAGAAGTCTTACATACGTGAGTTACTTGATTACATACCAAGCTTGCATAGAAAGGGTTGACGAGATTACGAACGAAATTACGAGCCCACAAGAAAGAAAAAAAATTACGCGGGGCAGCCAATGGGAGGGTTACACGTGGCAGCACCTAAGCAAGCAGGTGACCCACCTGCTTGGGGTAAAGTAGGTGACCCACCTGGGGGAGGTGGGACCCACTGCCACGTGGCAGCCTCTCTTTGCTTGCATAGATACGGTGGCCCAATAAGGGCTGTACACGTGTCCCCCTTAGGGGTTGACACATGTCGCCTCCTAGGACCACCAATATACATGTATATCATGTAATATGTTCAGTTTGTATTCACAAACTGCAGCAGAAACAAAGGAACTAAAAATCCTAAGCTAGAGAGAAAAAAAGGGCGGCCAAGGCAAAAAAATTAGGTAAGTCCCGATTTCGTTCTGTAAATTAATTATCTAGCGTATACCAAGATTATATGGAGGTATTATAAGTATAAAATCATGGCTTGGTGCAGCAAAAATCGGACAGCAAGAAGCTACGGCGTTCAAGTCGAGCTAGAAAAAGTTCTAAGGCACAATTTTGGCTAGTTTTGGCCAATTTCGGGTAAGGTAAGGCTTCTCCTTTAAATTTGGACTTTATGGTGTTATTATAGGGTGTATTACATACCTTGTGGTCTTCTGGAAGTTGGGGAAAAGTCGTAAAAAGTTCGACGTTCGGAATAAACTAAATTGAAGTCGCTTTAGTTGAATTATTATCGAAATAAAGTGTTGTTCTTGTGAGGTGCTGCTACAGGGGTATGGCTTGTGGTTGCAGGGTATAAATATGTTCTCATCACTTTGTAATTTAGTCAAGGCTCCATACGCAGATAGTCAGGTTATAAAATATGTAGATAGACGAAGACAAGATGCAGTATCAAATAGATTGGTGAAAGGAATTGGACAAAAATGGAGATTAGACATAGATATGTAGAATAAAGTACAGACAAATGAAAGTACGAGTACCCTTTAAAGGGGGGAAGTTAATGAGAAAATGGCAAGAGTAAGGTGAAGGCAATCGATATGGGAATATATCTGATATGGATGTCTAAACTTCACTAAGATATCTTGCCGAACCAAGTTAGAAGGGTCCGGAAGCCGCCAATAATTGAATGGAAGCCAAAATGCTACATAAGGCAGTGTTAAGAAGTTTGTGACAAGACCCTGAACAACATAACACTAGAAGGAGGCTGCGTATAAAAATAAAAGAGTGTAACCATGAAAGGATATCAACCAACTTAAGAGACATTACGAAGGATAATGACAGCATGCTAGACCAAAAGCCAAAATATTGATTATAGTGGTAGTCGTAAATGATGTTGCGATAGATAAATAACCACAGAAAAAGGAATAGAAAGCCTCCTGTGGTAGAAAATGAAGAGAACACAAAGTGAATAGAGGATAGCGGAGCTAAAGGTCTACATCGATACTGGATGCAAGATAACAAATGAAAGGACAGGGCAAAACATAAAGACTCACGAGACAATGCTAAGGTAAATCTGGAGTTGAGTTGAGTTCCCCACACATTATGGCAAGGATTACAATGAAACGCGATACGAAGACTTCCTAGGGAGGTCACCCATCCCAGTATTACTCTCACCCCAGCATACTTAACTTCGAAATTCTGATGGAACTTAATGTGTTAGTGCTGGTATGATCATGCGAGATGGAAGAATTGGAACTAGCGGCGGAGGAACGACATGAGATTATGTTCCTGGAATACTATACGTTACGTTAAGGCAATTGTGACAAGGTCTTAAGAAAAATAAGAAGGATTAGCTAATTGCTAACTGACGACACATTCAAATGCCACAGCTCTTCAATATAGTACCAGTTAATGAGAGGAAAACCACATAATGACTATATATGCCAGTGGGCGAGGGAATTTCGACACCGCTTGGCAGCCAACTCAAAGGGAGAATAAAAAGAAGCAAAACCCAAAAAGGTAAGGGTACTAATTGATATAATTTATGGAAGTCAGGAAGTAATAGATGACTCTGAAGGGAATGTTACCCGTGGATTAACGATATTGGCCCCTTCTCCTTTGAGCAAAGGCTACCTACTCAGCCGAGAAGGTGTAAAATTATAGGGTGAAGAAATGGTAAGACCTTACGGAGTCCCCATAGCTATTATACCAGGCAGAGAAGACTAAGTTACAATTAACTATCGAGAGATGCAAGGATAGCTTAAGCCAAACTATCGATATGGAATTGGTACTATGGGTGACATAATACATGGCCACAATTGGGCCAAAGAGCTCCCCCGACATCAAATATAGGATAAGAGAGAAAAAAAAGCAGAGTAAAACATGAGGACTAGCAAGGTAACGCTAGGATACTTCTTGTACCCTCTCATATTCTTCTGAAGGTAAAGAATGATACAAGATAATCGGTCTAGAAGGTTACAAGTGGGGGTAAGGAAAGTGGTGAAAAAGTTTAAACGAACCGGGCAGAACTAGCTGGTTACTACAGGGTGGCGAGTATATACGCCAAAATTCCGTCAGAATTATACCAGATCATGTTAGATAAAGCACAGAACGACTATGAGACCTATTACACGAGGGGGCTGAAGCATTATTCAGTAGCCAACCCTAAGGATTGAAAAGCAGAACCCAAAAGATAGAATGCCAGTTAAAGTTCTGGAAAGAGTCGAGAAGGACTATACGAGGCTAACGATTCCTAAGTTATCAACGTCATTACGCACCCATTTTATACTCTATAAGAGTAGAGTGCTATATGGGTTATTGTGAGTAGGATAATGAATCAGCCCATTTGTTTCCAATCAAGAGCACCTATGCTGCTGAAATTAGGGGGAGTTATAGAACATGGAGAATGGTAAGGTTCCGTGAGGTTTCCCCAGTTAATATCTTAGATAGAGGGACTTTGATTATGGTTAAATTCTAGAGATCAGTCCAAGAAAAGATCGGGAGCACAAAAAGGTCTTCGTACCGCATTCTTCCTCGAATTATTGAACAGACTAAGCATACTATTATATGGTTGGCTTTAGGAGCATCTAAGACGATCGTCCACCACTTATTAAGATTACCTACCATAATGGCTACCACTTTGGTATCCCAATGTCTCTATACAAGAGTGGTAGAGTAAGATGTGTAAGTCCCCTATTTGATGGGTAGATGTTAGAAAGACTAAGCTAAGAAGGCCCCGACATGATTAAGTAAGCTATTGACTAAAAGCCCAGAGTTAGTAGGAATGATATACAGATAATCGATGTCGACATAAAGAGTTCAAGTTGATGATTGGATGTTCATAATAGGGTCACCTAGAAAAGGAACTTGACCTAGAATATGTTAGACTATATCAAGTTACTCGTAAGGTGGGCAACATGACTGGTAAGTTGAGCTTACCACCTCATTTGGAAACTATACGCTCAGTCCATCAAATAAGAAGGCTTTGCAAGGGTACTGGCGAGTCACCCAGGGTATATTCCATAGATGAGGTCCAGGAGATGAAATCTCATGAGGAAAAAACTATCGCCCTCTTAGATCGGCAAACTGGAAGATTGTAGACTAAATACGTGCCTTCCGTTCAAATACGGTGGAAAAACCAAACCTAGAAAGAGGATGACCGGGGAAACTAAAGAGAACATGAAACACAAGTATTCGCACCTGTAACCGATGTCTACAGGTAACTCCAAATCTTGAGCACTCGTATGTTAATAATATAGATGGAAATGTATGTGCTAGCATAAAGGAAAATAACCCCTCTATAATTTATATAAAGTCTCAAAGGAAGTTGCTTTTAACATTCGGGGACGAATGTTCTAAAGGGGGGAAGGATGTTACACCCCACATCTTTAAACTCGGAAGGTTCCTTAAGTTACATAGAAGCTAGTATGTGAGCCACTTAAGTTACGACCCTATTGAACAACTCTAAGAAGGGAGAATGTGACACCTCATGGTAGGGAAGGTTGGAAATAGGGTCAAGAGAAGTCGAAAGGAGTTGGAGGCCAAGTAACGAGTCGTAGAACTCGACTTATCTACATAAGCTACTAATTTAGAATTCTTACATACATGAGTTACTTGATTACATACCAAGCTTACGTAGCAAGGGTTTTATAGGCTCTTAAAGTGAGACGAGATTAAGAACGAGATTACGAGCCCATGAGGAAGAAAAAAAAATTGCGCGGGGCAGCCAATGGGAGGGTGACAAGTGGCAGCACCTAAGTAAGCAGGTGACCCACCTGCTTGGGGTAAAGTAGGTGACCCACCTGTTTGGGGGAGGTGGGCTCCACTTCCATGTGGCAGCCTCTCCTTGCTTGCATAGATACGGTGGCCCAATAGGGGCTGGACACGTGTCCCCCTTAGGGGATGACATGTGTCTCCTCCTAGAACCACCAATATACATGTATATCATGTAATATGTTCATTTTGTATTCACAAACTGCAGCAGCAACAAAGGAACTAAAAACCCTAAGCTAGAGAGAAAAAGAGGGCGGCCAAGGGAAACAAATTAGGTAAGTCCCGATTTCGTTCAATAAATTAATTATCTAGCATATACCACGATGATATGGAGGTATTGTAAGTATAAAATCATGGCTTGGTGCAGCAAAAATTGGACAGCAGGCAGCCACGGCGTTCAAGTCGCGCTAGAAAAAGTTCCGAGGCACAATTTTGGCTAGTTTTGGCCAATTTCGGGTAAGGTAAGGCTTCTCCTTTAAATTTGGACTTTATGGTGTTATTATAGGGTGTATTACATACCTTGTGGGCTTCTGGAAGTTGGGGAAAAGTCGTAAAAAGTTCAACGTTCGGAATAAACTAAATTGAAGTCGCTATAGTTGAATTATTATCGAAATAAAGTGTTGTTCTTGCGAGGTGCTGCTACAGGGGTGTGGCTTGTGGTTGCAGGGTCTAAATATGTTCTAAATGAGGTGGGGGAGCTGCTGGTAGCAGCCACACTATTACACCCCACATCTTTGAACTCGGAAGGTCCCTTAAGTTACTTAGAAGCTAGTATGTGAGCCACTTAAGTTACGACCCTATTAAACAACTCTAAGGAAAGAGGATTGTGATACCTCGTGAGAAGGAAGGTTGGAAATAGAGTTATACGAATTCGGAAAGAGTTGGAGGCTAAGAAATGAGTTGTAGGACTCGAGTTACCTACGTAAATTACTAACTTGGAAGTCTTACATACTTAAGCTATTTGAATACGTACCAAGCTTTCGAAACATGGATTACATAGGCTCTTAAAATGAGACGAGATTACGAACTCACGAGGAAGAGGACAAGATGACACGTGGCAGCAAATAAGGAGGTGCCACGTGGCAGCACCTCAAGCAAGTAGGTGACTCACCTGCTTGGGGGTCAAGTAGGTGACCCACCTACTTGAGGGTGGGCCCCACAAAGACACGTAGCAGCCTAGGAGACAAGGCAAGGATCCGTGGCCCAATAGGAGACGGACACGTGTCACCTTTAGGGATGACACGTGTCACTTCTTAAGGAAATACATATATGTGGGTTGATGACTATCAATTCATTTTTCAGCCCAAACAAGTCAAAAAAAAGGAGAAAAAAATGTGAGAGAGGGAGAACACCTATGGCAGCCATGGTTCAAGAAGAACTATGGTAAGTTCTTCACTTTTCTTCCATGAATTAATTATCTACAGTGTTCCTCAATTATGTGGAGGTGTATATATGTATATTACGATGCCTACGGAACCATATTTTCAGTTCTTCACTTGGAAAACTAAGAGAAACTTAAAGAGAAAACGCTAGGGTATAGACCCATTTTTGGAGGCGACAATTGTTAGTAATATTGGTATAACTTCTTGTGTATAGCTTAGTTTCAGGTGATTCAATATGTTTTGTAAAGGTATTTCATAGGTTTATAAATTTTATTTATACTTTCAAATCCAGGTTTGCTTTTAGCTTCGCTAAAAAGGGTGATGAAGTGTAGAGGAGGTACTGCCCAGATTTGGTTTTGGAAATCCTACACGGATAGCTGTGAGTATTTTGGTCATATATTTTCGTACAAAATTGTTGTAGGGGTAATTCAAAATTGTTTTCCACCTTGGTACACATGTATATAACTTTAATTGAGTCCACAAATCTTGTTTCCTTCAATCACCCCTTCGAAACTAAGCGACAATAGAAGACAGTAGGTTGTCCAAAATTCACGTTTTGATAGGTTTGGCGAGGTTTGGCCAATTTTGGGAAAGGTAAAGCTTTTCCTTTTAATTTGAAGTTTATGATGTTGTTATATGGTGTATTACACCCCTTGTATGTTGCTAAAAGTTTAAGAATGTTGTAGAAATGCTCGACATTCGAAATAAACTAACTTGGAATTGCTATAGTTAAATTGTCGTCGAAGGCTAGTGTTGTTCGTGTAAGGTGATACTGTAGGGGTGTGATGTGTTGTTGCAGGGCCTAAATATGTTCTAATGTGGGTTAGGGTGCTTCTGGTTGAATCCACATGACCCCTCGCTGCATATAATGAAAGGCGTTACAAAATAAAGGCTAGATGCCCTATTGTACTACCGTATTTTTGAATAAGTCATTCGGAGTTTATGTTGTATATGGTTGGTGTGAATTACTGCAGGTTGTTGTTGTTGGTTGGATGTAGGTCTTAGGGACCTAATTGGAAAATTGGATAGGGCACATTATAGGGGAGGTGCTGCCCAATTTTTGTCGACGCCTTAGCGAATAACAGAACTAGTTGGGGAAACGACTAAGGAAATAGATTCCATTAATACTAAGATGTAACCTAGGGTAATGGAAAGTAAAAGGGGTTGATATTCATACTACTTTCATGTTGAATAGGTTCAAAAGACGGCGAGGCAAGCAGGATAAGGAATAATTCAGACAAGGTATGTAAAGCTTTCTCTTAGTATGTTTTGGTATATGTTCGTACTGCTATCTTTCTTTCCTTTTGGCAGTGTTTAGCCCTAAGTGAATTGTATATGAAGTTCGGGGATAATTCCAATCCCAAAATTCCGAGTATTGCCTAGTGGGGCTTCTGTGTGTCAGAATGTAATATATGGGAAGCTATCTCTCATTTCCATTGAGATGTATTTGATACGAAAATGAGATTACGATGCCATAGTGGTTCACCGAGCCCCATGAAGGGCCGAGTACAAAATATGTATATGAAGATCACCTGAAGGAAAGTACAGACTGCATAAAGCTTATTCTCTTTCTTCTTTTGGGCATGCCTTTGTCGTAGTTGTAAGTTGAATATGATCTGAGCTCTAGGGTAAATACATTCTCAAACGTCTCTTATTTACTTCTGAATATTGAACTCCTGCAGTAGTCGAACTATTTCCTTGGAAACTGTTATATGTTGAAAAGGTACCAAAGGTACAGGCTCCAAGTCTTAAAGACTATACGAGATTAAGTGTTTTTGATTCCATAAATGATTTGGCCCTACGTTAATACATGTCTAGGGTTCCCGATATTACTTTTGAGACAGCCCATAATGGCATTTAGAGGACACTCAAGATGACCACACCATTACTCGGGTCCTCAAACAAAAGCTTAACTTTCTTATTCGGTCGAGTCTCTGATAATGATTTAAATTGCATATAGTTACTCACGACTCAACTCGTGTATACTGTAACACTTCTTTCACCGAGTCCCGGGCCAGGTACGTTGTCGTGCACAATTCACTGTATTGTTCACCGAGCCCCTCACTAGAGGGCCGGGTACCTATGTATATATATGATGATGTGTTGTAATAAGG
Organism: Solanum dulcamara; assembly: GCF_947179165.1. Taxonomy (NCBI): domain Eukaryota; kingdom Viridiplantae; phylum Streptophyta; class Magnoliopsida; order Solanales; family Solanaceae; genus Solanum; species Solanum dulcamara. Next base: position 32,023,039 of record NC_077237.1, on the reverse strand, counting down.
TGGTGATGGCGCCGAGCCTATGATGGTCCTACAGATGTGATTCACTGGACCCCTGAAAGGGCCAGCTATATTGTATAAATTGAGCATGCATGCTTTTGTGATTCACAAAGTACAGGTACATGTCTTCGATTTGAGAATTTTTTCCCCTGCTTCTCTATTTTGAATATACATCCAGTGTATTATGTTACATTTTACATACTCATTACATATGTCGTACTGAGCCCCTTTCTCGGGAGGCTGCGTTCATGCCCGCAGGTACAGATACAGATTTTGGGAGTCCATCAGCTTATGATTCCATGAAGCTCAGCTGGAAGAGGCTCCATTGTATCGGGGCCTAGTTTTTGATACTATCCACTGATGTATAAAAATTATTTTATCCATTCAGGGGTACGGCGGGGGCCCTGTCCCGCCATATGTTGTCATTTATATGTTTAGAGGTCTGCAGATGTGTATATGTGGGTTGTATATGTCAGTTTGATTTAGGTAGGTCTAAATGATATATGATATATGTTATTATGTTATGGAAGCCTTGTCGGCTTGCGTGCCTTATCAATATTATGATACAAACAAAAAGGGCTACAGATTTATGAAATGTTATCACCCAGTAGGTCTTTATTATATGATATTGTTTATTTATAGTTCAACGTGACCACAGCTGATAGATATGTACATGGGGTGTCCAGGTCGGACCCCAGTCGCGGCTTACGGGGTTGGGTCGTGACAGAAGTGGTATCAGAGCAGTTCGTCCTCGGAGTGTCTACAGACCGTGTCTAAAAGAGTCTTGGTTATCGATGTGTTGCGCGCCACATCTATAAATAGGAAGCTATAGGACATTTAAGATGTTACCTTTCTTCTACATCTGAGATCGTGCTATAGATCTGAGTCATAGAAAAATTCCTTATACTAACCTTGGATCTTAACAGAAGGGAAACACCAATAGAAGGAAGTAATTGACGACATGGAAAGTTACGAAGCATGCAGGTAAGTAAAGTAAAGTCACGAAAGATATCCGTCGGGTAAGGTATTCAAATATAAAGTTGAAACCTGAAAGGAAAGCAGACAGAAAGTACAACAGATGCAGTTTGAAGTGGACATATGAGGTAAGTCCAGTATTTTTATATTATTGTTGATGTTAAAAGCCCTGTGTGGCTGCGATATGAGATGACATTGAAAGCCCTGTGCGGCTGTGATATGATACGTATATAAATATGTTGGCCCTGTGTGGAATTGTTGGTATTTTCTGCGTGCAGGTTTTGGGATAAGTAAGAAATGTAGAGGAAACTCTGCCGAAATTTTCCTAGAACAAGGAAAAGAAAATGAAGCATAGATTTTTGAGATGTCTGAGAAATTGATACCAAATACCCCTACTGTGTTTAACTAAAGCTGTAAAAGGTATCCTTCAGGTTGCCGACAAGGGGCACCCTTTTCACTTGAAGAATTTTATTTCAGAGGAACAAAAGCTTATTTAATTAGTAAAGTTCAGACTACGGTATCTCCAACTGTATTTGTACTGTAGGAATATAAACAGAGGGCTCAGGATGAAGGATAAGATGTTCTGTGAATGAGTTTCACTCTTTTGAAAAAAAAATACCAAGCCCTCAACTCCTAATTGTAAATTAGACGAGTTGTTCATAACTCGAGGATAAACTCCGAAGGAGACCAGGTAGGTCAAGTACAAAAAAAAAGTACTGTGATGTTTAAGAGGTTTTGATTTCTTCCAACAATGATTGGATAATGATTTATGATAACCGTTTATAGTTCTCCACCGACTAATTAGGGAAAGAGCTTCGAACAGAAGCACTACAAAGAGATGTCAGGAACTGAATGCGAATACGAATTAAAAGGGGGATATATAAGTATGAATTGAACAGTGTGATACGAGTATGCAGGGATAAAGTGGAACCACTAGTAAGACACACGTAGTACGCGTTGACTAAGTTAAAGTCCTGCGTTGAGAATGCAGTAAGAGCATGGGGCTTACGATACAAAAAAATAATGTGTGTACACAACGTCACCCCAAAAATAGTGGAACCCTTAAGGGACGAGGATGGAAAACTTAAGGAATAAATGACGCAACTTTTATTCGCCCCAAGAAGCAAAGGATATAGGTTGGGACAAAACCACTACTTCGAGAAAACCGGGAATAGTTGTCGTTAAAATGCTAGCACTGCCTAATGGAAATTGGAACAACTACAAGTACAAACAGCGGAAAGTACGAGTACCCTCTAAAGGGGGGAAGTTAATAAGAAAATGGCAAAAGTAAGGTGAAAGTAATCGATATGGGAATATATTTGAAATGGGCATCTAAACTTCAATAAGATATCTGGCCGAACAAGTTAGAAAGGTCCAGAAGCTACCAATAATTGGATAGAAGCCAGAATGCTACATAAGGCAGCGATAAGAAGTTGTGATGAGACCCTGAACAACATAACCCTAGAAGGCTGCTGCGTATAAAAATAAAAGAGTGTAACCATGAAAGGATATCAAATAATTCAATAGACACTACGAAGGAGAATGATGGCATGCTAGACCAAAAGCCAAAACGTTGGTCATAGAGTTAGTCGCAAATGATGTTGCGATAGATAAATAACCAAAGGAAAAGGAATAGAAAGCCTCCTATAGTAGTAAATGAGGAGAACACAAAGGGAATGGAGGATAGTGGAGCTAAAGGTCTACGCCGACACTGGATGCAAGATAACAGATGAAAGGACAGGGCAAAATATAAAGACTCGTGAGACAATGCTGAGCTAAATCTAGAGCTAAGTTGAGTGCCTGCACCTCATGGAAAAGGTTATAATGAAACGCGACATGAAGACTTCCCATGGAGGTCACCCATCCCAATATTACTCTCACCCCAACACGCTTAACTTTAAAATTTTGATGGAACTTAATGCGTTAGTGCTGGTGTGATCGCGCAAGATGGAGGAATCTGAACTAGCGACGGAGAAACGATATGAGATTATGTACCCAGAGTATTATAAGATACGTTAAGGCAATTGTAACAAGGGATTAAGCAAAACAAGAATGATTAGCTTATTGATAATTGACGATGCACTCGAATGCCACAGCTCTTCAACATAGAGCTAGTTAATGAGAGGGAAACCGTAAAATGGCTATATGGGCCAATGGGCGATGGAATTTCGACACCACTTGGTAGCCAACTCTGAGGGCAGAAAAGCAGAACCCAAAAGATAAGGGTACCAGCTGATGTAATTTTCGAATGACAGGAAGTAGTGCCCAAGGTCGAAAATCCCACAGTATGACCAGGACTACAAGGCTCATTTTGCACTCCAGCGCCAAATAACTCTAGAGGGAAGGTTACTCGGAGAGTAACTATATTATCCCCTGCTCCTTCGATCAAAGGTTCCTACTCCACCGAGAAGGTGTAAAATTGTAGAGTAAAAGAGTGGTAGGACCTTACGGAGTCCCCACAGCTATTGTCCTAGGCAAGGGAGCCCGAGTTGTAATTGATTATCGAGAGACACAAAGATAGGTTAAGCTAAATTACCGAGATGGAATTAGTGCTACGGGTGGAGTAAGACATGGCCACGAGTGGACCAAAGATCTACCCCAACATCGAATGTAGGATAAGGGAGAAAAAGGCAAGGTAAAATATGAGAACTAGCGAGGTAACTCTAGAATACTTCTTGTATCCTCTCATCATCTTGTAAGGAAGAAAATGACACAGGATAATGTGTCTAGAGGATTACAAGCGGGGGTAAGGGAAATTGTTAAAGGGTCTAAGTAAAATTGGCATAACTAGTTGGTTACTACAGGATAGCGAGTTTCTATGCCAAAATTCTGTCAGAACTATACTAGATAATATTAGAATAAGCATATAACAACTACGAGAGACATTATATGAGGGGACTAACCCTCACTAGAGGGCCGGGTACGTATGTATATATATGATGATGTGTTGTAATAAGGTGGTGATGGAGCCGGGCCTATGATGGTCCTACAGATATGATTCACCGAACCCTTGAAAGGGCTGGCTATATTGTATAAATTGAGCATGCCTGCTTTTGTGATTCACAAAGTACAGGTACATGTCTTCGATTTGAGAATTTTTTCCCCTGCTTCTCTATTGCGAATATACATCCAGTGTATTATGTTACATTTTACATACTCAATACATATGTCATACTGACCCCCTTTCTCGGGGGGCTGCGTTCATGCCCATAGGTGCAGATACAGATTTTGGGAGCCCGTCAACTTAGGATTCCATGCAGCTAAGCTGGAAGAGGCTCCATTGTATCAGGGCCTAGTTTTTGATACTGTCCACTAATGTATAAAAATTGTTTTATCCATTCAGGGGTACGACGGGGGCCCTGTCCCGCCATATGTTGTCATTTATATATTTATAGGTCTGCTGACGTGTATATATGGGTTGTGTATGTCAGTTTGATTCAGGTGGGTCTAAATAATATATAATATATGTTATTATGTTATGGTAGCCTTGTCGGCTTGCGTTCCTTATCATATTGTGATACAAACAAAAAGGGCTATAAATTTATGAAATATTATCGGCCAGTAGGGCTTTATTACATGATATTGTTTATTTACAGTTCAATGTGACCACAGCTAATAGATATGTACACGGGGGTCTAGGTCAGATCCCAGTCGCGGCCTATGGGGTTGGGTCATGACACACACGACCCCCGCTTCCTACGGTTAAATATTTGGGGAAAATGGAAACTAGAAACCCTATTTTGATATCGTATTTTTGAATAAGTCGTTTGGAGTTTATGTTGTATATGGTTGGTGTGAATTGCTGCAAGTTGTTTTTGTTGGTTGGATGTAGGTCTTAGGGACCTAATTAGAAATTTGGATAGGGCACACTATAGGGGAGGTGCTGCCCAATTTTCGTTAATGCCTTAACAAACTAAAGAACTAGTCGAGGAAATGACTAAGGAAATTGATTCGATTAATACTAAGGTGTAACCTAAGATGATGTAAAGATAAGAGTAGTTGATATTCGTATTACTTTCATATTGAATAGGTTCAGAGGACGACGAGACGAGCAGGATAAAGAGTAACTCCCAAGAGGTATGTGAAGCCTATCCCTTCTCTTCTTTTAGCATGTCGTAGAGGTAAGTAAAAAATGATGTAATCTCTAAAGTGATTCTATTCCTAAGTGTCTTTTATTCAGTTTTGAATGTTGAACTTTTATGATAGTTAAGCTAATTTCTTTGAATCTTTTATACACTTAGGACTTAGTGAATATATTGACTCCTAGTCATAAAATTATTCAAAGACGAGTACTCTGGAATTCTTAAGTGAATAGTCTTACTTTGGTATAGGTCTAGGGACCTTGAGATGTAATTAATGTAGCCCCTAATGGCATTTAGAGGGCAGCTAGAATGATGATACTGCTACTCGAATTCTTAGACAATAGCTTAATCCTCTTATAGAGCTGAGTCTCAGATAATGATTTAAACTGTGTTTTGTTTCTCACTACTCTACTTGTGTATACTGTAACACTTCTTCTCCGAGTCCGAGGCCGGTTGTCAAATTCATGCAATTCATTGCATTGTTTACCGAGTCCCTCGCTAGAGGGCCGGTATCAGTATGTATATATATGATAGCCTGGGGCCTGATACTGATACTATGATGATGTGTTGTAATAAGGTGACGATGGCCTGGGGCCTGATACTGATACTATAATGATGTGTTGTAATAAGGTGACGATGGCACAGGGACTAATACTGATACTACATATATGATTCACCAGACTCCTAACGGGGCCGGCTATATTGAAAATTTGAGCATGCATGTTTTTATGATTCACAGAGTATTGGTACATGTTTCTGATTTGATAATTGTTTCCCCTTCTTCTCTATTTTGGATATACCTCCAGTTGTACTATGTTACGTTTTACATACTCAGTACATATGTCCTATTGACCCCCTTTTCGGGGGGCTGCGTTTATGCCCGCAGGTACAGATACAGGTATTGGGAGTCCGACAGCTTAGGATTCCACGCAGCTCAGCTGGAAGAGGCTTCATTGTATTGAGGCCTAGTTTCTGATATTGTCCACTGATGTATAACATTGTGTTATCCATTCGGGGGTACGGCGGGGGACCTTTCCCGCTATATGTTGTCATTTATATTTTTAGAGGTGTGCAGACATGTATATGTGGGTTGTGTATGTCAATTTGATTAAGCTTGGTCTACATGAGATATGATATATGTTATTTTGTTATGGCAGTCTTATCGGCTTACGTGCCCTATCATGTTGTGATACAAACAAAAAGGGCTACAAGTTTATGAAAATATTATCGCCCAATGGGGCTCTGTTATATAATATTGTTTTATTTAAAGTTCAATTTGACCACAGCTGATAGTTGGGTATACGGGGGGTCCAGGTCGGGCCCTAGTCAAGGCCTACGAGGTTGGGTCATGACAGAAGTGGTATCAGAGCAGTTCATCATTGGATTGTCTGCAGACCGTGTCTAGTAGAGTCTTGATTATCGATGTGTTGTGCGCCACATCTATAAATAGGAAGCTACAGGACATTTAGGATATTTCCTTTCCTTCACATCTGAGATCGTCCTTTAGATCTGAGTCATAGAAAAATTCCTTATACTAACCTTGGATCTTAACAGAAGGATGACACCAACAAAAGGAAGTAATTGACAACATGGAAAGTTACGAAGCATGCAGGTAGGTAAAGTAAAGCCACGGAAGATATCTGTCGAGTAAGGTATTGAAGTAGAAGTACTATTGAAATGTAAAGTTGAAACTTGAAAGGAAAGCAGATAGAAAGTGCAACAGATGCAGTTTGAAGTTGGACATATGAGGTAAGTCTAGTATTTTTATATTATTGTTGACGTTGAAAGCCCTGTGTGGCTGCGATATGAGATGACATTGAAAGCCCTGTGCAGCTGTGATATGATATGTATATATATATGTTGATCCTGTGAGGCATTGTTGGTATTTTCTGCGTGCAGGTTTTGGCGTAAGTAAGAAATGTAGAGGAAACTCTGCCGAAATTTTCCAAAAACAAGAAAAAGGGAGTAAACCATAGCTTATAACATGTCTTGGAAGTTGATACCGAGTACCCATATTATGAAAAATTAAAGTTGTAAGAGGTACTCTTCAGGTCGTCGATAAGGGACACCCTCTTTACTTGGGAAAATTTGTTTCGGAGGAACAAAAGCTTATTTAAGTAGTAAAGTTCAGACCACGGTATTTCCAGCCGTATTTGTACTGTAGGAATATAAACAGAGGGCTTAGGGTGAATGATAAGATATCCCGCGAACGAGTTTCACTCTTTTTTGAAAAAAATACCAAGCCCTCAACTCCTATTGTAAATTAGACGAGTTTTTCATAACTCAAAGATAAACTCGGAATGAGACCAAGAGGGTCAAGTATTAAAATGAGTACTGTCATGTTTCATAGATTCTGGGTTCTTTCAACAATGGTTGAAAAATGATTTGTGATAACAGTTTATATTTCTCCACCGACTAATTGGAAAAAGAACTCCTAACAGAAGTATCTCAAGGAGATGTCAGGGACTGAATATGAATACGAATTAAAAGGGGGATATATAAGTATGAATTGAATAGTGTGATACGAGTATGCAGGGATAAAGTGAAACCACTAGTAAGACGCACTTAGTACGCGTCGACTAAGTTAAAGGCCTGCGTTGAGAACCCAGTAAGAGCATGGGGCTTAAGATACAAAAGAAATAACGTGTGTACACAACGTCGCCCCGATAATGGTGGAACCCTTAGGGGACGAGGATGGAAAACTTAAGGAATAAATGGCGCAACTCCTATTCACCCCAAAAAGCACAGGATATAGGTTGGGATAAAGCTACTACTCCTAGAAAACCTTATCGTCGGAATATTAGCACTGCCTAATAGGAATTGGAATGACTATAGGTGCTAAGTAATTCTTTGAAACAGAAAAAGTAGAAGGTGGCCTTGGACGAGTTGTCCCCTGGGTCACATTATTCAAGTATCGATTAGTAGACAAGACATCACATTAGATATGGAAAGGTTCTCATCGCTTCGTAATTTAGTCAAGGCTCCGTATGCACATAGTCAGGTATAAAATATGCAGATAGATGGAGACATGATGCAGTATCAAATAGATTGGTGAAAGGAATTGGACAAAAATTGAGATTGGACATAGAGATGTAGAATAAAGTACAGACAAATGAAAGTATGAGTACCCTCTAAAGGGGGGGAAGTTAATGAGAAAATGGCAAGAGTAAGGTGAAGGCAATCGATATGTGAATATATCTGAGATGGATGTCTAAACTTCACTAAGATATCTTGCCGAACCAAGTTAGAAGGGTCCGGAAGCCACCAATAATTGAATGGAAGCCAGAATGCTGCATAAGGCAGTGTTAAGAAGTTTGTGACAAGACCCTGAACAACATAACACTAGAAGGTGGCTGCGTATAAAAATAAAAGAGTGTAACCATGAAAGGATATCAACCAACTTAAGAGACATTACGAAGGATAATGACAGCATGCTAGACCAAAAGCCAAAATATTGATTATAGCGTTAGTAGCAAATGATGTTGCGATAGATAAATAACCACAGAAAAAGGAATACAAAGCCTCCTATGGTAGAAAAAGAGGAGAACACAAAGTGAATAGAGAATAGTAGAGCTAAAGGTCTACGCCGTTACTGGATGCAAGATAACAGACGAAAGGACAGGGCAAAACATAATGACTCGCGAGACAACGCTAATGTAAATCTGGAGCTGAGTTGAGTGCCCCACACATTATGGCAAGGATTACAATGAAATGCAACACGAAGACTTCCCAAGGAGGTCACCCATCCCAGTATTACTCTCGCCCCACCACGCTTAACCTTGAAATTTCTGATGGAACTTAATGTGTTAGTGCTGGTATGATCACGTGAGATAGAAGAATCGGAACTAGCGGCGGAGGAACGACATGAGATTATGTTCGTGGAATACTATACATTACGTTAAGGCAATTATGACAAGGGCTTAAGCAAAATAAGAAGGATTAGCTAATTGCTAACTGACGACACATTCAAAGGCCACAACTCTTCAACATAGTACCAGTTAATGAGAGAAAAACCACAGAATGACTATATGGGCCAGTGGGCGAGGGAATTTCGACACCGCTTGGCAGCCAACTCTGAGGGCCAAAAATAAAAACCCAAAAAGTTAAGGTTACTAATTGATATAATTTATGGAAGTCAGGAAGTAAGACCCAAAGTCGGAAATTCCATAATATGACCAGGACTACAAGACTCATTCCACACTCCATTGATAAATGACTCTGAATGGAATGTTACCCGTGGATTAATGATATTGGCCCCTTCTCATTTGAGCAAAGGCTACCTACTCAGCTGAGAAGGTATAAAATTATAGGGTGAAGAAATGGTAAGACCTTACGGAGTCCCCATAGCTATTATACCAGGCAGAGAAGCCTAAGTTACAATTAACTACCGAGAGATGCAAGGATAGGTTAAGCCAAACTATCGAGATGGAATTGGTACTATGGGTGACATAATACATGGCCACAATTGGGCCAAAGAGCTCCCCCGACATCAAATATAAGATAAGAGAGAAAAAAAAGCAGAGTAAAACATGAGGACTAGCAAGGTAACGCTAGGATACTTCTTGTACCCTCTCATATTCTTGTGAAGGTAAAGAATGATACAAGATAATCGGTCTAGAAGGTTACAAGTGGGGGTAAGGAAAGTGGTGAAAAAGTTTAAACGAAATGGGTAGAATTAGCTGGTTACTACAGAGTGGCGAGTATATACGCCAAAATTCCATCAAAATTATACCAGATCATGTTAGATAAAGCACAGAACGACTATGAGACCTATTACACGAGGGGGCTGAAGCATTATTCAGTAGCCAACCCTAAGGATTAAAAAGCAGAACCCAAAAGGTAGAATGCCAGTTAAAGTTCTGGAAAGAGTCGAGAAGGACTATACGAGGCTAACGATTCCCAAGTTATCAACGTCATTACGCACCCATTTTATACTCTATAAGAGTAGGGTGCTATATGGGTTATTGTGAGTAGGATAATGAATCAGCCCATTTGTTTCCAATCAAGAGCACCTATGCTGCTGAAATTAGGGGGAGTTATAGAACATGGAGAATGGTAAGGTTCCGTGAGGTTTCCCCAGTTAATATCTCAGATAGAGGGACTTTGATTATGGTTAAATTCTAGAGATCAGTCCAAGAAAAGATCGGGAGCACAAAAAGGTCTTCGTACCGCATTCTTCCTCGAATTGTTGAACATACTAAGCATACTATTATATGGTTGGCTTTAGGAGCAACTAAGACGATCGTCCACCACTTATTAAGATTACCTACCATAATGGCTACCACTTTGGTATCCCAATGTCTCTATACAAGAGTGGTAGAGTAAGATGTGTAAGTCCCCTATTGGATGGGTAGATGTTAGAAAGACTAAGCTAAGAAGGCCCCGACATGATTAAGTAAGCTATTGACTAAAAGCCCAGAGTTAGTAGGAATGATATACAAATAATCGATGTCGACATAAAGAGTTCAAGTTGATGATTGGATGTTCATAATAGGGTCACCTAGAAAAGGAACTTGACCTAGAATATGTTAGACTGTATCAAGTTACTCGTAAGGTGGGCAACATGACTGGTAAGTTGAGCTTACCACCTCATTTGGAAACTATACGCTCAATCCATCAAATAAGAAGGCTTTGCAAGGGTACTGGCGAGTCACCCAGGGTATATTCCATAGATGAGGTCCAGGAGATGAAATCTCATGAGGAAAAACCTATCGCCCTCTTAGATCGGCAAACTGGAAGATTGTAGACTAAAGACGTGCCTTCCATTCAAATACGGTGGAAAAACCAAACCTAGAAAGAGGATGACCGGGGAAACTAAAGAGAACATGAAACACAAGTATTCGCACCTGTAACCGATGTCTATAGGTAACTCCAAATCTTGAGCACTCGTATGTTAATAATATAGATGGAAATGTATGTGCTAGCATAAAGGAAAATAACCCCTCTATAATTTATATAAAGTCTCAAAGGAAGTTGCTTTTAACATTCGGGGATGAATGTTCTAAAGGGGGGAAGGATGTTACACCCCACATCTTTGAACTCGGAAGGTTCCTTAAGTTACATAGAAGCTAGTATGTGAGCCACTTAAGTTACGACCCTATTGAACAACTCTAAGAAGGGAGAATGTGACACCTCATGGTAGGGAAGGTTGGAAATAGGATCAAGAGAAGTCGAAAGGAGTTGGAGGCCAAGTAACGAGTCGTAGGACTCGACTTATCTACATAAGCTACTAATTTAGAAGTCTTACATATGTGAGTTACTTGATTAAATACAAAGCTTACGTAGCAAGGGTTTCATAGGCTCTTAAAGTGAGACGAGATTACGAATGAGAATACGAGCCCACAAGGAAGGAAAAAAATTGCGCGGGGCAGCCAATGGGAGGTTGACAAGTGGTAGCCCCTAAGCAAGCAGGTGACCCACCTGATTGGGGTCAAGTAGGTGACCCACCTTCTTGGGAGAGCTGGGCCCCACTGCCACGTGGCAGCCTCTCCTTGCTTGCATGGATACGGTGGCCCAATAGGGGGCTGGACACCTGTCCCCCTTAGGGGCTGAGATATGTCGCCTCCTAGGACCAACAATATACATGTATATCATGTAATATGTTCAGTTTGTATTCACAAACTGCAGCAGCAACAAAGGAACTAAAAACCCTAAGCTAGAGAGAAAAAGAGGGCGGCCAAGGGAAAACAATTAGGTAAGTCCCGATTTTGTTCCCTAAATTAATTATCTAGCATATACCACGATGATATGGAGGTATTAGAAGTATAAAAGCATGGCTAGTTGCAGCAAAAATCGGATAGCAAGCAGCCACGGCGTTCAAGTCGCACAAAAAAAAGTTCCGAGGCATAATTTTAGCTAGATTTGGCCAATTTTGGGTAAGGTACGGCTTATCCTTTAAATTTGGACTTTATGGTGTTATTATAGGTTGTATTAAACACCTTGTGGGCTGCTGGAAGTTGGAGAAAAGTCGCAAAAAGTTTGACGTTCGGAATAAACTAAATTGAAGTCGCTATAGTTGAATTGTTGTCGAAATAAAGTGTTGTTCTTGCGAGGTGCTGCTGCAGGGGTGGGGATTGTGGTTGAAGGGTCTAAATATGTTCTAAATGAGGTGGGGTAGCTTCTGGTAGCAGCCACACGACCCCCCGCTTCGTACGGTTAAAGGTTTGGGGAAAATGGAAACTAGAAACCCTATTTTGATATCGTATTTTTGAATAAGTCGTTTGGAGTTTATGTTGTATATTGTTGGTGTGAATTGCTGCAGGTTGTTGGTTTTGGTTGGCTGTATGTCTTAGGGAACTAATTGGAAATTTGGATAGGGCACATTATAGGGGAGGTGCTTCCCAATTTTCGTTAATGCCTTAACAAACTAAAGAACTAGTCGAGGAAATGACTAAGGAAATTGATTCCATTAATACTAAGGTGTAACCTAAGATGATGGAAAGATAAGAGTAGTTGATATTCGTATTACTTTCATATTGAATAGGTTCAGAGGACGACAAGACGAGCAGGATAAAGAGTAACTCCCAAGAGGTATGTGAAGCCTATCCCTTCTCTTCTTTTGGCATGTCGTAGAGGTAAGTAAAAAATGATGTAATCTCTAAAGTGATTCCATTCCTAAGTGTCTTTTATTCAGTTTTGAATGTTGAACTTTTATGATAGTTAAGCTAATTTCTTTGAATCTTTTATACACTGAGGACTTAGTGAATATACAAACTCCTAGTCATAAAATTATTCGAAGACGAGTACTTTGGAATTCTTAAGTGAATAGTCTTACTTTGGTATAGGTCTAGGGACCTCGAGATGTAATTAATGTAGCCCCTAATGGCATTTAGAGGGTAGCTAGAATGACTATACTGCTACTCGAATTCTTAGACAATAGCTTAGTCCTCTTATAGAGCTGAGTCTCAGATAATGATTTAAACTGTATTTTGTTTCTCACTACTATACTCGTGTATACTGTAACACTTCTTCTCCGAGTCCCAGGCCGGTTGCCAAATTCATGCAATTCACTACATTGTTCACTGAGTCCCTTACTAGAGGGCCGGCATCCGTATATATATATATATATATATATATGATGGCCTGATACTGATACTATGATGATGTGTTATAATAAGGTAAAGATGGCCTGGGTCCTGATACTGATACTATGATGATGTGTTTTAATAAGGTGACGATGGCACTGGGCCTGATACTGATACTACATATATGATTCACCGGACCCCTAACGGGGCCGGCTATATTGAAAATTTGAGCATGCATGTTTTTATGATTCACAGAGTACCGATACATGTTTCTGATTTGATAATTATTTCCCCTGCTTCTCTATTTTGGATATACCTCCAGTTGTACTATGTTACGTTTTACATACTCAGTACATATGTCGTACTGAACCCCTTTTCGGGGGGTTGTGTTCATGCTCGCAGGTACAGATATAGGTTTTGGGAGTCCGACAGCTTAGGATTCCATGCAGCTCAGTTGGAAGAGGCTCCATTGTATCGGGGCGTAGTTCCTGATATTGTCCACTGATATATAACATTGTGTTATCCATTTGAGGGTACGGCGGGGGCCCTGTCCCGCCATATGTTGTCATTTATATTTTTAGAGTTGGTCAGATATATATATGTGGGTTGTGTATATCAGTTTGATTCAGCTGGGTGTACATGATATATGATATATGTTATTTTTCTATGGCGACCTTGTCGGTTTGCGTGCCCTATCATGTTGTGATACAGATGAAAAGGGCTACAGGTTTATGAAAATATTATCGCCCAATGGGGCTCTGTTATATAATATTGTTTTATTTACAGTTCAATTTGACCACAACTGATAGTTGGGTATATGGAGGGTCCAGGTCGGGCCCCATTCAGGGCCTACGGGGTTGGGTCATGACACTGATAGAGGGTTTGATAGAAGTTAGCCTAAGAGGGCTAAGTTAGTTGGTTATCCTGGGGAATTTCACAGCGGGCGATTCTAGCAGTTTGGTAGATATTCCTCCCAGCCAGCTCGAAGTGTACCTCCACAGTTTCCAAGTGGATGAGTTGAAAGTGTTAGATATTCAGGGACCGAAAAAGGTTCTAGAGCTTCAGGTATACAGGTGAACCAGAGTTCTCGACAGTTAATACCCCTGATGCCCTAGTGTCCCCATTGTAATAAGCCTCATTTTGGAGAATGTCATTGGACTATAGGTGCTTGCTTTTCTTGTGGACGTAAAGGCCATATTGCGAGGGAGTGTCCATATAAAAGTACTCCAGGTGGTATGGCTCAACCCACTGGGTCAGTTGAGGGTTTGTTTTCTTCTGTGGCTATATGCCTGATGGGGCGGGGAATGCAGATACCAGCAAGCCATGGTAGAGGCCGTAGTGGAGCTTCCAGTTCTAGCAGTCCTTCTAATCATATATATACTTTAGTCAGTAGGTAGGACCAAGAAGCGTCGCTAAATGTGGTCACAGTTACATTATCAATCTTTTCTCAGGACGTATATGCGTTAATGGATCCAGGTTCTACTTTATCATATATATCTCCTTTTGTTGCTAGTAGAATCAAAATTGAGCCGGAGTCAATAGAATCATTTGAGGTTGCTACGCCAGTAGGGGACTCTATTATGGTAAAGTAGGTATATAGACATTGCCTGGTAAATATGTACAGTCATCGTACCTTGCCCAATTTGATTGAGTTAGACATGGTGGAATTTGATGTTATTATGGGTATGGATTGGCTAGCTTTTTGTCATGTCAACGTAGACTATAAAAACAAAATGGGTCGATTTCAGTTCTCAGGCGGACCAATTGTCGAGTGGTTAGGAAATACAGCATCACCAAAGGGTAGGTTTATTTCATATCTTAAGGCAAGGAAAATGATTAACAAGGGGTACATTTATCATTTAGTCCGCGTACACGATCTCGAAGCTGAAGTGCCAACTCTTCAGTCGGTGCCCGTGGTTAATAAATATCCAGATATATTTCCAGATGAACTTCCAGGCCTCCCTCCAGAATGGGAAATAGAGTTCACTATAGACGTACCACCAGATATTTAGCCTATTTCTATCCCCCCGTATAGAATGGCACCCATAGAATTAAAGGGGCTAAAAGAGCAGTTGAGGGACCTACTGGAGAAAGGGTTTATTAGGCTCAGTACATCACCATGGGGAGCACCAGTACTATTTGTGAAAAAGAAAGATGGATCGCTATGAATATGTATTGACTACAAGCAGCTGAATAAGGTAATAGTTAAGAACCAATATCCCCTCCCTAGGATTGATGATTTGTTTGACCAGTTGTAGGGTGCCCAATGCTTTTCGAAGATAGACCTACAGTCAGGCTATCATCAGGTGCGGGTATGGGAGGTGGATATACCAAAAACCGTATTCAGGATCCGGTATGGACATTATGACTTTAAGGTGATGTCTTTTGGGCTGACAAATGCTCCAGCAGTATTTATAGACCTAATGAACCGAGTTTTCAAACCATTTCTGGATTTGTTCATCATCGTATTTATTGATGATATTCTGGTCTATTCACGATCAGAGAAGGAACATGCAGATCATTTACAGGTGGTACTGGGAGTACTTCAACACCAGCAATTGTATGCTAAGTTCTCTAAATGTGAATTTTGGTTAACGTCAGTGGCTTTTATTGGACACATTATTAGAACTGACGGTATTCGAGTGGATACAAAGAAGATTGAGGCCATAAAGGCTTGGACAAGACCTACAACCCCTACAGAGATACATAGCTTCTCGGGATTAGCAGGATAATATAGGAGGTTCGTGGAAAGGTTTGCTTCCATTTCGGTGCCCTTAACAATACTGACGCAAAAAGCGGCTAAGTTCCAATGGACTGACGGTTGTGAATGAAGCTTCCAACTGTTAAAAGAAAAATTGACTACGGCTCCTGTCCTCACTCTTCCAGAAGGACCAAACAGCTTTGTTGTCTATTGTGATGCTTCCGGTATTGGATTAGGGTGCATTCTGATGCAACATAGTAGAGTTATAGCTTACGTCTCCCGAGACAACTTAGAAAGAACGAAAAGAACTACCCAACGCATGATTAGGAATTGGTAGCGGTGATCCATGCTTTAAAAATATGGAGACACTACTTGTATAGTGTACATGTTGATATTTATACAGACCACAAAAGCCTCCAATACATCTTTAAGCAGAAGGAGCTAAACCTACGACAAAGAAGGTGGCTGGAACTACTGAAGGACTATGATATCGACATTTTATTCCACCCAGGGAAGGCAAATATGGTGGCGGATGCGCTCAGCTGTAAGTCAATGGGTAGCTTGGCCGAGGTACAACTAGAACGGAAGGAGATGATCTGTAAGATCTGCCCTCTTGCCAGCCTTGGAGTCCACTTAGTTGATTCGGGTAATGACGGGGTTTCTGTTCGAGGAATTACTGAATCCTCCCTCATGGAGAAAGTAAAACGATGTCAATACCAAGACCCTGTTCTAGCATAATATAGGGATGAAACTCTCCAAAAGGGAAAGACTCTATTTGAAATCATGGCCGGTGGGATACTATGATATCAAGGCAGAGTTTGTGTACCGAAAGTTGCAGGTTTACGACAGAAAGTACTAGGAGAAGCTATCATTACCCAACCCCGTAGGCCGCGACTGGGGTCTGACCTGGACCCCTTGTATACCTACCTATCAGCTGTGGTCAAGTTGAACTGTAAATAAAATAATATCATGTAATAGGGCCCCATTAGGCGATAATATTTTCATAAACCTGTAGCCTTTTTCGTTTGTGTTGTAACATGAAAGGGCATGAAAGCTGACAAGGCTGCCATAACATAATAACATATACCATACATCATGTAGACCCAGCTAAATCAAACTGATATACACAACCCACATATATATGTCTGCAGACCTCTAAAAATATGAACGATAACATGTGGTGGGATAGGTCCCCCGTCGTACCCTTGAATAGACAAAACAATCTTATACATCAATGATCAGTATCAAAAACTAGGCTCTGATACAATGGAGCCTTCTCCAGCTTAGCTGAGCGGAATCCCAAGCTGATGGACTCCAAAACCTGTATATGTACCTGCGGGTATGAAACGCAGCCCTCCGAAGAAAGGGGGTTAGTATGATATATGTACTAAATATGTAAAACATAACATAATACAACTGGAAGCATATCTGAGATAGAGGAACAGGGGATAAGATATCAAATTAGAAACCTGTACCTGTACTTTGTGAATTATAAAAACAAGCATGCTCAAATCATATCATATAGCCGGCCCCTTTCGGGGGTCCGGTGAATCACCTCTGTAAAACCATCATGGCTCCAGTGCCATCACCACCATATTATAACACATCATATATATATATACATACGTATCCCGGCCCTCTAGTAAGGGGCTCGGTAGATAATGCAGTGAATTATGCATGATGACTATTCCCAGCCCGGGACTCGGTGAAAGAAGTGCTACAGTATACTCGAGTAGAGTAGTGAGTAACTATATGCAATTTAAATCATTATCAAAGACTTGACAAAATAAGATAGTTAATTTTTTGTTTGAGGACCCAAGTAACGGTGTAGTCATATCAAGTGTCCTCTAAATGCCATTATGGGCTGCCTCAAAGGTAATCTCGGGGACCCTAGACATGTATTAACATATGGCCAAATCATTTATGGAATCAAAAACACTTAGTCTCGTACAATCTTTAAGACTTGGAGCCTATACATTTGTTACCTCTTTAACATATAAAAGTTTCCGGGGAAATAGTTCAACTACTATCAGAGTTCGATATTCAAAAGTAATTAATAGATGTTTAAGAATGGAGTTACCTCAGTTTAGATCAGATTTAACTTACAACTAAAACAAGGACATGCCCCAAAAGAAGAAAGAGAATAAGCTCTATATAGTTTGTACTTTCCTTCAGGTGATCTTCATATACATATTTCGTACCCGGCCCTTCATGGGGCTCGGTGAACTATTATGGCATCGTAATCTCATTTTTGTATCAAATACATCTCAATGGAAATGAGAGATAGCTTCCCATACATTACATTCTGACACATAGAAGCCCTACTAGGCAATACTTAATCTTCACAGGAACTCTAATACTGAACAGTGGATAGGGGTTATGAGGTGTACTCGGAATTCTGGGAATGGAATTATCCCCGCACTTTATATACAATTAACTTAAGGCTAAACATTGCCAAAAGGAAAGAAAGATAGTTGTATGAACTTATACCAAAACATGTCGAGAGAAAGCTTTACATACCTTTTATGAGTTACTCTTTATCCCGTTTGCCTCGTCATCCTTTAGACCTATTCAACATGGAAGTAATGCGAATATCAACCACTCCAGACTTTCTAGCACTTTCAGTTGCACCTTAGTATTCATAGAATCTATTTCCTTATTCGTTTCTTCGACTAGTCCTTTAATTAGTTAAGGCGTTACCGAAAATTGGGCAGCACCTCCCCTATAATATGCCCTATCCAAATTTTCAATTAGGTCCCTAATACCTACAGACAACCAACAACAACAACCTGCAGCAATACATACCAATAATATACAATATAAACTCCAAATGACTCATTCAAAAAGATGATATCAAATAGGGCGTCTAGTCTTTATTCTATAACGCCTTTCATTATACGAAATGAGGGGTCGTGTAGTTGCAACCAACAATATCCATAACTTTTTTATAATACATTTAGACCCTGCAACAATACATTACACCCCTGCAGCAACAACTCACTCAAAACTATCAAAATGTGAATTCTGGACAGCTTACTGTTTTACCTTGTCGCTTCGTTTCGAAGGGGTAATGGAGGGAAAAAGGATTTAAGTCCTTCATGAAAGTTATAGACATGCATCTTAGGGTCGCATACAATTTAGAATCACCCCTACATCAATTTTTACAAATTGATATGCCCAAAACACCACCAGCAGTCAGTGTAAGATTTCCAAAACCAAAATCTGGACAGTACCTCCTCTACACTTCATCACCCTTTTTCATGAATATAAACGCCAAAATGGATTTTAAAGTCTAAATGAAAGTTATAGACCTATGAAATACCTTTACAAAAAATATTTAATCACCCGAAACTAATCTATACACAAGCAGTTATACCAATATTACTAACAACTGTCGCCTCTAAAAATGGGTTTGTTAACTAGTTTTTAACGTTTTCTCTCTTTGTTCTTTCAACTTTCTCTCAAGTTCCAAGCTGAAGAATTAATTTTGTAGACATTGTAAGATACATATATACACCTCCACATATTGATGAACACCGTAGATAATTAATTCACGAAGGAAAATCAGAACTTACCTTGAAAAGGAGCCATCCGTAGCTATGTTCCTTTGGTCTCAAGCTTTTTCAGCTTTTGGCTAAGTTTTAAGATAAGGAATAAATTCCTTAGTCCCTTGACATACATATATAGGGTGGATTTGGAGGTGACATGTGTCAGCCTCATAGGGTGACATGTGTCAGCCCCATAGGGTGACATGTGTCTAGCCCTTATTGGGCCACATATGCATGCTGCCAATAGGGTGCTGCCACGTGGCAGTGGGGTCCACCTCCCCCAAGCAAGTGGGTCATCTACTTGAACCCAAGCAGGTGGTTCACCTGCTTGCTTGAGGTGCTGCCACGTGTTGCCTTTTTCTCTTCACTGTGGGTTCGTAATCTCGTCTTATTTTAAGAACCCGTGTAATCCTTGCTACTTAAGCTCGACGGTACTCAAATAGCTTAAGTGTGTAGGACTTCTAAGTTAGTAACTTACGTAGGTAAGTCGAGTCCCACGACTCCTTACTTGGCCTCCAACTTCTTCCGACTTCTCATAACCCTATTTCCAACCTTCCCTACTATAGGGTATCACATTCTCCTTTTCTTGGAGTTGTTTGATAGTGTTGTAGCATATACGACTCACATGATAATGTTCAAGGAATTTATGAGACATTCCGAGTTTAAAAAGGGTGGGGTGTAACATCCTTCCTCCCTTTAGAACATTCGTCCCTTAATGTTAGACAAAACTCCTCTTAGTACCTTATACAAATTGTAGGGAGATTCTTTTCGATCTTCTTAACACATAATTTCCTACAAGCACTTCATATACGTGTTTCAAGAGTCAGGGTTACCTATAAATATTAGTTACAGGTGTGAATACTTGTATTTCATGTTCTCTTCAGTTCCTCGATCATCCTCTTTCTAGTTTTGGTTTTTCCATTATATCTTGATGGAAGGCACGTCTTTAGTCTACAATCTTCCAGTTCGCTGATCCAAGATGGCGATAGGTTTTTCCCCACAGGATTCCATCTCCTGGACCTTATCTATGGAATATGCCCTAGGTGACTCGTTAGTATCTTTGCAAAACATTCCTATCAGATGGACTGGGCGTATAGTTTCCAAATGAGGTGGTAAGCTCAACTTACCAGCCATGTTGCCCACCTTACGAGTAACTTGATACAGTCTAACATATTTTGGGTCAAGTTCCTTTTCTAGGTGACCCTATTATGAACATCCAATCATCAAGTTGAACTCTGTATGTCGATGTCAATTATTTGTATATCATTCCTGCTGACTCTGGCTTTTATTCAATTGCTTGCATAATTATGTCGGGTCCATTGGAATACTGGAGTAGTAATTATTATTGTAGGCAACTTGATAAGTGATGGATAATCATTCCGGCTACCTTTGAAGTTAATCTCCCGGCTTGTGACATATCTTCTAGCGTCTAATAGTGCGCTCAGTCTATTTAGTAGCTCGAGGGAGAAATGCGGTACTAAGACCTGTCTGTGCTCCTGATCTCTTCTTGGATTGATCTCAAGACGTTAATTATAATTGAAGTCCCTTTATTTGAGATATTAGTTAAGAAAACCTCATGGAACCTTACTACTTCCTTGTCATATAACTTCACCTAGTTCCAGCTGCATATGTGGTCTTGCTTGAAAGAAAATGAGCTAATTTGTTAGCCTTCTCACAACAACCCGTATAGCATCCTACTCTTGAAGAGTTTAACATAGGTGTGTAATGATGTTGATAATTTGGGAATCCTTAGCCTCGTATAGGCCTTCTCATTATTTTGTGTCATTCTTTACCTTTACAGGATTATGAGAGGGTACAAAAAGTATCCTATCATTACCTCGCTAGTCCTCATGTTTTACCCTGTCTTTTTATCCCTTATCCTACACTCGATGTCAGAGTAGATCCTTGGTCCACTCGTGGCCATGTCTTACTCCACCCGTAGAACTAATTCCATCTTGGTAATTTGTCTTAACCTATCTTTGTATCTCTCGATAGTTAATTGCAACTTGGGCTCCCTAGCCTAGGACAATAGCTGTGGGGACTCCGTAAGGTCCTACCACTCTTTTACTCTACACTTGTACACCTTTTCAGCGGAGCAGGTAGCCTTTGATCGAAGGAGTAGGGACTAATATCGTTAATCCACAGGTAATATTCCCTTCAGAGTCATATGTTGATGGAGTGTGAAATGAGTCTTGTAGTCCTGGTCAAATTGTGGAATTTTCAAACTCATGTATTACTTCTTGTCTTTCATAAATGATATTAACAGGTACCATGTTGGGGAACTGTGGCGCTCAAGCACGCCATTAGTTCGGAATTTAGCTAATCCTGCTAGTTTCCCTTAAGCCATTCTGACAATTCCCTTATCCTAGGTACATAATCCCATGTCGTTCCTCCGCCACTAGTTCAGATTCTTCCATCTTGCGCGACCATACCAGCACTAACGCATTAAGTTCTATCAGAATTCCAAATTTAAGCTTGCTGAGGCGAGAGTAATATTGGGATGGGTGACCTTCCTGGGAAGTCTTCATGTCATGTTTCATTGTAATCCCTGCCATAATATGCGGGGCACTCAACTTAGCTCAAGATTTACCTCAGCGTTGTCTCGCGAGTCTTTATGATTTGCCCTGTCCTTTCGTCTGTTATCTTGCATCCAATATCGGCGTAGACCTTTAGCTCCACTATCCTCTATTCACTTTGTGTTCTCCTCAATTTCTACCACAAGAGGCTTTCTATTCCTTTTTCTTTGGTGATTTATCTATCGCAACATCATTTGCGACTAACTCTATAACCAATATTTTGGCTTTTGGTCTAGCATGCTTTCATTATCCTTCGTAATGTCTCTTAAGTTGGTTGATATCCTTTCATGGTTACACTCTTTTGTTTTTATACGCAGCCTGCTTCTAGTGTTATTTTGTTCAGGGTCTTATCACCATCTTCTCAACGCTGCCTTATATAGCATTCTAGCTTCCATCTAATTATTGATAGCTTTTGTACCTTTCTAACTTGGTATGGCAAGGTATCTTATTGAGGTTTAGACGTCCATCTCAAATATATTGCCATATCGATTGCCTTCACCTTACTTTTGCCATTTTCTCATTAACTTCCCCCCTTAGAGGGTACTCGTATTTTCCTATGTTTATACTTTGTTCTACGTCTCTATGCCCATTCTCAATTTTTGTCCCATTCCTTTCCCCAATCTATTTGGTACTGCATCAGGTCCCCATCTTCCCATATATTTCATAACTTGATTATATGTGTACGAAATCTTGGTGAAACTACAAGGTGATGAGAACCTCTCCATACATAGTGCAACATCTCATCTATTAATCGGTAATCTAGTAATGCGATCTATGGAACAACTCGTTCGAGGCCACATCCTACTTATCTTCATCAAAATTTAGTTAGTACTTGTAGTCGTTCCAATCCCAATTAGGCAGTGCTAGTATTCCGACGATAACTATTTAAGGTTTTCTTGAAGTAGTAGCTTTATCGCAATCTATATCCTTTGCTTCTTGGGGCGAATAGGAGTTGCGCCATTTATTCCTTAAGTTTGCCATCCTCATTCCTTAAGGGTTACACCATTTTTGGGGCGATGTTATATACACGCGTCGTTTTTTTTTGTATCTTAAGCTCTATGCTTTGACTGCATTCTCAATGCAGGCTTTTAACTTAGTTAGCTCTACCAAGGGCGCCTTATTAGCGGTCTTACTTTATCCCTGTATAATTATATCACACTGTTCAATTCATATTTAAATATCCCCCTTTTAGTTTGTACATATATTCAGTTCTTGATATCTCTTTGAGGTGCTTCTGTTCGAAGCTCTTTCCCCAATTAGTCGGTGGAGAACTATAAACTATTATCGTAAACCATTTTCCAACCATTGTTTGAAGAATCTAGAATCTCTTAAAAATCACAGTACTTCTTTTAATACTTGACCTACCTGGTCTCCCTCGGGGTTTATCCTCTAGTTATGAACAACCTATCTAATTTACAATTAGGAGTTGGGGGCTTGGTTGTCACGACCCAACCCCGTAGGCCGCGACTGGGGTACGACCTTGACCCCCCGTACACATATCTATTAGTTGCGGTCATATTGAATTGTAAATAAGATAATATCATGTAACAGAGCCCCACTAGCTGATAACATTTTCATAAACCTGTAGCCCTTTTCATTTGTATCACAACATGACAGGGCACGCAAGCCGACAAGGCTGCTATAATATAATAACATATATCATATATCATTTAGACCCAACTGAATCAAACTGACATACACAACCCACATATACACGTCTGCAGACCTCTAAACATATAAATGACAACATATGAAGAGATAGGGCCCCCGCCGTACTCCTGAATGGATAAAACAATTTTTATACATCGATGGACAGTATCAAAAACTAGGCCCCAATACAATGGAGCCTCTTCCAGCTGAGCTGCATGGAATCCTAAGCTGACGGACTCCCAAAATTTGTATCTGTACCTGTGGGCATGAACGCAGCCCCTTGAGAAAGGGGGTCAATACGACATATGTACTGAGTATGTAAAATGTAACATAATACACCGGAGGTATATTCGAAATAGAGAAGTAGGGGAACAGATTATTAAATCAAAGTCATGTACCTGTACTCTGTGAATAACAAAAGCATGCATGCTCATTTATACAATATAGCTAGCCCTTTCAGGGGTCCGGGGAATCACATCTGTAGGAACATCATAGGACCGGTGCCATCACCACCTTATTACAACACATCATCATATATATACATACGTACCCAACCCTCTAGTGAGGGGCTTGGTGAACAATGCAGTGAATTGTGCACGACAACGTACCCGGCTTGGGACTCGGTGAAAGAAGTGTTACAGTATACACGAGTAGAGTCTTGAGTAACTATATGCAATTTAAATCATTAATCAGAGACTCGACCAAATAAGAAAGTTAAGAATTTGTTTGAGGACCCGAGTAACGATGTAGTCATCTCCAGTGTCCTCTAAATACCATTATGGGCTGTCTCAAAAGTAATCTCTGGGACCCTACACATGTATTAACATAGGGCCAAATCATTTATGAAATCAAGAACACTTAGTCTCATACAGTCTTTAAGACTTGGAGCCTGTACATTTGTTACCTCCTTAACATATAAAAGTTTCCAGGGAAATAGTTCAACTACTATCAGAGTTTGATATTCAAAAAAAATTAAGAGATGTTTAAGAATGGAGTTACGTCAGAGTTCAGATCAGATTCAACTTACAACTAAAACAAGGACATGCCCCAAAAGAAGAAAGAGAATAGGCTACATATAGTCTGTACTTTCCTTTAGGTGATCTTCATATACATATTTCGTACCCGGCCCTTCATGGGGCTCGGTGAACCATTATGGCATCGTAATATCATTTTTCGTATCAAATACATCTCAATGGAAATGAGATATAGCTTCCTATACACTACATTCTAACACCTAAAAGCCCTACTAGGCAATACTTAATCTTTACAGGAACTCTAATACTGAACAGTGGATAGGGGTTATGAGGCATACTCAGAATTCTGGGAATGGAATTATCCCCGCACTTCATATACAATTCACTTAAGGCTAAACATTGCCAAAAGGAAAGAAATATAGTTGTACGAGCTTATACCAAAACATGTCAAGAGAAAGCTTTACATACCTTGTCTTAATTATTCCTTGTCCTGCTCGCCTTGCCGTCCTTTGAACCTATTCAACATGAAAGTAGTATGAATATCAACCCATTTTACTTTCCAGCACCCTAGGTTACATCTTAGTATTAATGGAATCTATTTCCTTAGTCGTTTCCCCGACTAGTTCTGTTATTCTCTAAGGCGTCGAAAAATATTGGGCAGTACCTCCCCTATAATGTGCCCTATCCAAATTTACAATTAGGTCCCTAAGACCTACATCCAACCAAAAACAACAACCTGTAGCAATTTACACCAACAATATACAATATAAACTCCAAACAACTTATTCAAAAATATGATAGCACAATAGGGCGTCTAGCCTTTATTTTGTAATGCCTTTCATTATACGCAACGATGGGTCATGTGGATTCAGCCAGAAACACCCTAACCCATATTAGAACATATTTAGGACCTTCAACAACACATCACCCCCCTGTAGCATCACCTCACACGAACAACACTATCCTTCGATGACAATTTAACTATAGCAATTCCAATTTAGTTTATTTCGAACGTCGACCATTTCTATGACATTTTTAAACTTTCAGAAGCATAAAAGGGGTGTAATACACCATATAACAACACCATAAACTTTAAATTGAAAGGAAAAACCTTACCTTTCCCAAAATTGGCCAAAACTCTCCAAACCTATCAAAACGTGAATTCTGGACAGCCTACTGTCTTGTATTGTCGCTTAGTTTCGAAGGGGTAATTGAAGAAAAACAGATCTGTGGCCTAAATGAAAGTTATATACATGTGTATCAAGGTCGCAACAATTTTTGAATTACCCCTACATCAATTTTTTATGATAATATATGACCAAAATACTCACAGCTGTCCGTGTAGGATTTCCAAAACCAAATCTGGGCAGTACCTCCTCTACGCTTCATCACCCTTTTTTGTGAAGCTAAAAGCAAAACTGGATTTGAAAGTGTAAATAAACGTTATAAAAATATGAAATAACTTTCCAAAACATATTTAATCACCTGAAACTAAGCTATAAACAAGAAGTTATACCAATATTACTAACAACTGTCCCCTCCAAAAATGGGTCTATGCCCTCGCGTTTTCTCTTTAAGTTTCACTTAGTTTTCCAAGTGAAGAACTGAAAATGTGGTTCCGTAGGCATCGTAATATACATATATACACCTCCACATAATTGAGTAACACCATAGATAATTAATTCATGGAAGAAAAGTGAAGAACTTACCTCAGTTCTTCTTGAACCATGGCTGCCATAGGTGTTCTCCCTCTCTCACGTTTTTTTCTCCTTTTTTTTGGACTTGTTTGGGCTGAAAAATGAATTGATAGTCATCAACCCACATATATATATTTCCTTAAGAAGTGACACGTGTCATCCCCTAAGGGTGACACATGTCCGTCTTCTATTGGGCCACAGATCCTTGCCTTATCTCCTAGGATGCCACGTGTCTTTGTGGGGCCCACCCTCAAGTAGATGGGTCACCTACTTGAACCCCAAGCAGGTGATTCACCTACTTGTTTGAGGTGATGCCACGTGGCACGTCCTTATTGGCTGCCACATGTTATCTTCTCCTCTTCCTCGTGAGTTCATAATCTCATCTCATTTTAAGAGCCTATGTAATCCATGCTTCGCAAGCTTGGTACGTACTCCAATAGCTTAAGTATGTAATACTTCCAAGTTAGTAGCTTACGTAGGTAACTCGAGTCCTACGACTCATTTCTTAACCTCCAACTCTTTCCGGATTCGTATAACTCTATTTCCAACCTTCTTTCTCATGAGGTATCACAGTCTTCTTTCCTTAGAGTTATTTAATAGGGGCGTAACTTAAGTCGCTCACATACTAGCTTCTAAGTAACTTAAGGGACCTTCCAAATTCAAAGATGTGGGGTGTAACATCCTTCCCCCCTTTAGAACATTCGTCCCCGAATGTTAAATGCAACTTTCTTTAAGACTTTATATAAATTATAGAGGGGTTCCTTTCCTTTATGCTATCACATACATTCCTATCTATAATATTAACATATGAGTTCTCAAGAGTTGGAGTTACCTGTAGACATCGGTTACAGGTGCGAATACTTATATTTCATGTTCTCTTTAGTTCCCCGATCATCCTCTTTCTGGTTTTGGTTTTTCCACCGTAACTTGATGGAAGGTACATCTTTAGTCTACAATCTTCCAGTTTTCCGATCTAGGATGGTGGTAGGATTTTACTCATAGGATTCCATCTACTGGACCTCATTTATGGAATATACCCTGGGTGACTCGCCAGTATCTGATGGACCGGGCGTATAGTTTCCAAATGAGGTGGTGAGTTTAACTTACCAGCCACGTTGCCCACCTTATGAGTAACTTGATACCGTCTAACATATTCTGGGTCAAGTTCCTTTTCTAGGTGACCCTATGATGAACATCCAATCATCAACTTGAACTCTATATGTCGATGTCAATTATCTGTATATCATTCCTGCCGACTCTGGGATTTTAGTCAATAGCTTGCTTAATCATGCCCGAGCCATTGGAATACTGGAGTAGTAATTATTATTGTAGGCAACTTGATAAGTGATGGATAATCATTCCGGCTACCTTCGAAGTTAATTTCCCAGCTTGTGACATATCTTCTAGCGTCTAATAGTGTGCTCAGTCTGTTTAGTAGCTCGAGGGAGAAATGCGGTACTAAGATCTGTTTGTGCTCTTGATCTCTTCTTGGACTGATCTCAAGGCGTTAATTATAATTGAAGTCCCTTTATCTAGGATATTAGATGAGGAAACCCCACGGAACCTTACTACTTCCTTGTCATATCACTTCACCTAGTTCTAGCAGCATAGGTGGTCTTGCTTGGAAGAAAATGAGATGATTCGTTAGCCTACTCACAATAACCCATATAACACCCTACTCTTATAGAGTACAAAATAGGTTCATAATGACGTTGATAATTTAGGAACCATTAGCCTTGTATAGTCCTTCTCGACTCTTTTCAGAACTTTAACTGGCATTCGATCTTTTGGGTCTTTCTTTTTCTCCCTCAGAGTTGGCTATCAAGTGGTGTCGAAATTCCCTCACCCACTGGCCCATATAGCCATTCTGTGGTTTCCCTCTTATTAACTAGCTCTATGTTGAAGAGCTGTGGCGTTCGATTGCGTCGTCAATTAGCAATTAGCTAATCCTTCTTGTTTTGCTTAAGCCCTTGTTACAATTTCCTTAACGTATCTTATAATACTCTAGGTACATAATCTCATATCGTTTCTCCATCACTAGTTCAGATTCCTCCATCTCGCGCCATCACACCAGCACTAACGCCTTAAGTTCCATCAGAATTTTGAAGTTAAGCGTACTGGGGCGAGAGTAATATTGGGATGGGTGACGTCCATGGGAAGTCTCCGTGTCGCGTTTCATTGTAACCTTTTCCATGAGGTGTGGGCACTCAACTTAGCTCCAGATTTACCTTAGCGTTGTCTAGCGAGTCTTTATGTTTTGCCCTGTCTTTTCGACTGTTATCTTGCATCCAGTGTCGGCATAGATCTTTAGCTCCACTGTCCTCCATTCACTTTGTGTTCTCCTCATTTACTACCACATGAGGCTTTCTATTCCTTTTCCTTTGGTTATTTATCTATTGCAACATCATTTGCGACTAACTATATGACCAACATTTTGGCTTTTGGTCTAGCATGCTGTCATTCTCCTTCGTAGTGTCTCTTGAATTATTTGATATCCTTTCATTGGTATATTCTTCCGGTTTATATGCAGTTGCCTTCTAGTTTTATTTTGTTTAGGGTCTCATCACAATCTTTTTAATGCTGCTTTACATAGCATTCTAGCTTCTATCCAATTATTGGTGGCCTTTCGACCTTTTTAACTTGGTTCGGCAAGATATCTTATTAAAGTTTAGACACCCATCTCAAATATATTCCTATATCGATTGCCTTCACCTTACTTTTGCCATTTTCTCATTAACTTTCCCCCTTTAGAGGGTACTCGTACTTTTCGTTGTTTGTACTTGTAGTCATTCCAATTTCCATTAGGCAGTTCTAGCATTCTGACGACAACTATTCTAGGTTTTCTCGAAGTAGTGGTTTTGTCCCAACCTATATCCTTTGCTTCTTGGGGCAAATAGAAGTTGCGTCATTTGTTCCTTAAGTTTTCCATCCTTGTCCCTTAAGGGTTCCACTATTTTTGGGGCGACGTTGTGTACACGCGTCATTTTTTTGTATCATAAGCTTCATGCTCTTATTGCATTCTTAACG
This sequence comes from Solanum dulcamara, assembly GCF_947179165.1. Lineage (NCBI taxonomy): Eukaryota > Viridiplantae > Streptophyta > Magnoliopsida > Solanales > Solanaceae > Solanum > Solanum dulcamara. Next base: position 31,993,788 of record NC_077237.1, on the reverse strand, counting down.
CAGGCCTTTAACTTAGTCAATGCGTACTATGTGCGTCTGACTAGTGGTTACACTTTATTCCTGCATACTCGTATCACACTGTTCAATTCATACTAACATATACCCCTTTTAATTCGTATTCGCATTCAGTTCCTGACATCCCTTTGTGGTGCTTCTGTTCAAAGCTCTTTCCCCAATTAGTTAGTGGAGAACTATAACGGTTATCATAAATCATTTCCCAATCATTGTTGGAAGAAATCAAAACCTCTTAAACATCACAGTACTTCTTTTAGTACTTAACCTACCTTGTCTCCTTCTGAGTTTATCCTCGAGTTATGAACAACTCGTCTAATTTACAATTAGGAGTTGAGGGCTTGGTATTTTTTTCAAAAGAGTGAAACTCATTCGCGGGACTTCTTATCCTTCATTCTGAGCCCTCTGTTTATATTCCTACAATACGAATACGGCTGGAGATACCGTAATCTGAACTTTACTACTTAATTAATCTTTTGTTCCTCCAAAATAAAATTCTTCAAGTAAAAAGGGTGCCCCTTGTCGGTGACCTGAAGGATACCTCTTACAGCTTTAGTTAAACACAGTAGGGGTATTTGGTATCAATTTCTCGGACATCTCAAAAATCTATACTTCATTTCCTTTTCCTTGTTCTGGGAAAATTTCGGCAGAGTTTCCTCTACATTTCTTACTTATCCCAAAACCTGCACGCAGAAAATACCAAAAATGCCTCACAGGGCCAATATATATATATACATACCATATCACAGCCGCACAGGGCTTTCACTATCATCTCATATCGCAGCCACACAAGGCTTTCAACGTCAGCAATAATATAAAAATACTTGACTTACCTCATATGTCCAACTTCAAAATGCATCTGTTGCACTTTCTGTCTGCTTTTCTTTCAGGTTTCAACTTTATATTTCAATACCTTACCCGACGGATATCTTCTGTGGCTTTACTTCACTTACCTGCATGCATCGTAACTTTCCATGTCGTCAATTACTTGCTTCTGTTGGTGTCTTCCTTCTGTTAAGCTCCAAGGTTAGTATAAGGATTTTTTCCTATAACTCGGATCTAAAGAACGATCTCAGATATAGAAGAAAGGTAACATCCTAAATATCCTATATCATCCTGTTTATAGATGTGGCACGCAACACATCGATAACCAAGACTCTACTAGACACGGTCTGCAGACAATCCAAGGACGAACTGCTCTGATACCACTTCTGTCACGACCCAACCCCGTAGGCCGCGACTGGGGTCCGACCTTGACCCCCCATACACATATCTATTAGCTGCGGTCATATTGAATCGTAAATAAGATAATATCATGTAACAGAGCCCCACTAGGCGATAACATTTTCATAAACCTGTAGCCCTTTTCGTTTGTATTACAATATGACAGGGCACGTAAGCCGACAAGGCTGCCATAACATAATAACATATATCATATAACATTTAGACCCAGCTGAATCAAACTGACATACACAACCCACATATACACATCTGCAGACCTCTAAACATATAAATGACAACATATGGCGGGATAGGGCCCCCGTCGTACCCCTGAATGGATAAAAAAAAAATTATACATCCGTGGACAATATCAAAAACTAGGCCCCAATACAATGGAGCCTCTTCCAGCTGAGCTGCATGGAATTCTAAGCTGACGGACTCCCAAAATTTATATCTGTACCTGCGGAGAAAGGGGGTTAGTACGACATATGTACTGTGTATGTAAAATGTAACATAATACACTAGAGGTATATTCAAAATAGAGAAGCAGGGGAAGAAATTATTAAATAGAAGTCATGTACCCGTACTCTGTGAATCACAAAAGCATGCATGCTCAATTTATACAATATAGCCGGCCCTTTCAGGGGTCCGGGGAATCACATCTATAGGACCATCATAGGCCCGACACCATCACCACCGTATTACAATACATCATCATATATATAAATACGTACCCGGCCCTCTAGTGAGGGGCTCGGTGAACAATGCAGTGAATTGTGCACGACAACGTACCCGGCCCGGGACTCGGTGAAAGAAGTGTTACAGTATACACAAGTAGAGTCGTGAGTAACTATATACAATTTAAATCATTATCATAGACTCGACCAAATAAGAAAGTTAAGCTTTTGTTTGAGGACCTGAGTAACGGTGTAGTCATCTCGAGTGTCCTCTAAATACCATTATGGGCTGTCTCAAAAGTAATTTTGGGGACCCTAGACATGTATTAACATAGGTCCAAATCATTTATGAAATCAAGAACACTTAGTCTCATACATTCTTTAAGACTTGGAGCCTGTACATTTGTTACCTCCTTAACATATAAAAGTTTCCAGGGAAATAGTTCAACTACTATATGAGTTCGATATTCAAAAGAAATTAAGAGATTTTTAAGAATGGAGTTACCTCGTAGTTCAGATCAGATTCAACTTACAACTAAAACAAGGACATGCCCCAAAAGAAGAAAGAAAATAAGCTTTATACAGTCTGTACTTTCCTTCAGGTGATCTTCATATACATATTTTGTACCCGGCCCTTCATGGGGCTCGGTGAACCATTATGGCATCGTAATATCATTTTCATATCAAATACATCTCAATGGAAATGAGAGATAGCTTCCCATATACTACATTCTGACACCTAGAAGCCCTACTAGGCAATACTTAATCTTCACAAAAACTCTAATACTGAATAGTGGATAGGGGTTATGAGGCATACTCAGAATTCTGGGAATGGAATTATCCCCGCACTTCATATACAATTCACTTAAGGCTAAACATTGCCAAAAGGAAAGAAAGATAGCTGTACGAGCTTATACGAAAATATGCCAAGAGAAAGCTTTACATACCTTGTTTGAATTATTCCTTATTTTGCTTGCCTCGCCGTCCTTTGAACCTATTCAACATGAAAGTAGTATGAATATCAACCCCTTTTACTTTCCAGCACCCTAGGTTACATCTTAGTATTAATGGAATCTATTGCCTTAGTCGTTTTCCCGACTAGTTTTGTTATTCGCTAAGGCGTCGACGAAAATTGGGCAGCACCTCCCCTATAATGTGCCCTATCAAAATTTCCAATTAGGTTGCTAAGACCTACAGCCAACCAATAACAACAACCTGCAGCAATTCACACCAACAATATACAACATAAACTCCAAACGACTTATTCAAAAATATGGTAGCACAATAGGGCGTCTAGCCTTTATTTTGTAATGCCTTTCATTATACGCAACGAGAGGTCGTGTGGATTCAACAAGCAGGACCCTAACCCATATTAGAACATATTTAGGCCCTGCAATAACACATCACACCCCTGCAGCATCACCTCACACGAACAACACTATCCTTCGACGACAATTTAACTATAGCAATTCCAATTTAGTTTATTTCGAATGTCGACCATTTCTATGACATTTTTAAACTTTCAGCAGCATTCAAGGGGTGTAATACACCATATAACAACACCATAAACTTCAAATTGAAAGAAAAAACCTTACCTTTCCCAAAATTGGCCAAAACGCGCCAAATTTATCAAAACGTGAATTCTGGACAGCCTACTATCTTGTATTGTCGCTTAGTTTCGAAGGGGTAATTAAAGGAAACAAGATTTGTGGCGTCAATGAAAGTTATATACATGTGTATCAAGGTCGTAAATAATTTTGAATTACCCCTACATCAATTTTTTATGATAATATATGACCAAAATACTCACAGCTGTCCGTGTAGGATTTCCAAAACAAAATCTGGGCAGTACCTCTTCTACACTTCATCATCGTTTTTCGTGAAGCTAAAAGCAAAACTGGATTTGAAAGTCTAAATAAACCTTATAGAAATATGAAATAAATTTCCAAAACATATTTAATCACCTGAAACTAAGCTATACAGAAGAAGTTATACCAATATTACTAACAACTGTCCCCTCCAAAAAAGGGTCTATGCCCTAGCGTTTTCTCTTTAAGTTTCTCTTAGTTTTCCAAGTGAAGAACTAAAAATATGGTTCCGTAGGCATCATAATATACATATATACACCTCCACATAATTGACGAATACCGTAGATAATTAATTCATGGATGAAAAGTGAAGAACTTACCTTAGTTCTTCTTGAACCATGGCTGCCATAGGTGTTCTCTCTTTCTCGCATTTGTTTCTCCTTTTTTTTGGACTTGTTTGGGCTGAAAAATGACTTGATAGTCATCAACCCACATATATGTATTTCCTTAAGAAGTGACACGTGTTATATCCTAAGGGTGACACGTGTCCGTCTCCTATTGGGCCACGGATCCTTGCCTTGTCTCCTAGGATGCCACGTGTCTTTGTGGGGCCCACCCTCAAGTAGGTGGGTCACCTACTTGACCTCCAAGCAGGTGGGTCACCTACTTGCTTGAGTTGCTGCCACGTGGCACATCCTTATTGGCTGCCACGTGTCATCTTCTCCTCTTCCTCGTGAGTTCGTAATCTCGTCTTATTTTAAGAGCCTATGTAATCCATGCTTCACAAGCTTGGTACGTACTCCAGTAGCTTAAGTATGTAAGACTTCCAAGTTAGTATCTTACGTAGGTAACTCGAGTCCTACGACTCATTTCTTAACCTCCAACTCTTTCTGAATTCATATAACTCTATTTCCAACCTTCCTTCTCATGTGGTATCACAATCCTCTTTCCTTAAAGTTGTTTAATAAGGGCGTAACTTAAGTGGCTCACATACTAGCTTCTAAGTAACTTAAGGGACCTTTCGAGTTCAAAGATATGGGGTGTAACATTGGTACTTTCAAAATGAGTGAAGCTCAATTACTGGACATCTTACCTTTCAACCTGAGCTTCTCTTTTTTTTTCCTACAGCACAATTACAGCTGGAGATACTGTGGTCTGAACTGTACTGCTTAGACAGACTTTTATGGCCCCGTAATAAACTTCCCCGAGTAAAACCTTATTTATGACATGAAGAATACTGCTTACAACTTTAATTTAGCATAATATGGGTACTCAATATCAATTTTCAAGACATGTTACAAAGCTATGTTTTACCCCCTTTTATAGATCTGGGAAAATTTCGGCAGAGTTTCCTCTATATTTCTTACTTATCCCCAACCCTACACGCAGAAAATACCAAGAATGCCTCATAGGGCCAACACATATATATTTGTATCATATCACAGCCGCACAGGGCTTTTAATATCATCTCATATTACAGCCACACAAGGCTTTCAATGTCAATAATAATATAAAAATACTGGACATACCTCGTATGTCCAACTTCAGACTGCATCTGTTGCATTTTCTCATCTACCTTCCCCTTTAGTTTCCGACTTTACATTTCAATCACATGTCAATACTTTTCTCAACATATATCTTTTATACCTTTAATTTACTTACCTGCGTGCTTCGTAACTTCCCATGTTTTCAATTACCTCCTTCTATTGGTGTCATCCTTCTATTAATATCCAAGGTTAGTATAAGGAATTTTCCTATGAGTCGGATCTAAATCACGATCTCAGATGTAAAAGAAAGGTAACATCCTAAATGCCCTGTAGCTTCCTATTTATGGATGTGGCGCGCAACACATCGATAACCAAGACTCTACTAGACACAGTTTGCAAACAATCCAAGGATGAACTACTCTAATACCACTTCTGTCATAACCCAACCCCATAAGTTGCGACTAGGGTTCGACCTGGACCCCCCGTATACCTAACTATTAGCTGTGGTCAAGTTGAACTATAAATAAAATAATATCATATAATAGAGCCCCATTGGGCGATAACATTTTCATAAACATGTAGCCCTTTTCATTTATGTCGTAACATGAAAGGGCATACAAGACGACAAGGCTGCCATAACATAATAATATATACCATACATTATGTAGACCCATCTGAATCAAACTAATATACACAACTCACATATACATGTTTGCAGACCTCTAAAAATATTAACGATAACCTGTGGCGGGACAGGGCCCCCCCGTACCCCTGAATTGACAAAACAATCTTAAACATCAATGGTAAGTATCAAGAACTAGGCTCCGATACAATGGAACCTCCTCCAACTGAGCTGAGCGGAATCCCAAGCTGACGGACTCCAAAACCTATATCTATACCTGCAGGCATGAAACGCAGCCCCCCGAAGAAAGGGGGTTAGTATGATATATGTACTAAATATGTAAAATATAACATAATACAACTGGAAGCATATCTGAGATAGAGGAACAGGGGATAAGATATTAAATCAGAAACCTGTACCTGTACTTTGTGAATTACAAAAACATGCATACTTGAATATTATCATATAGCCGGCCCCTTTCGGGGGTCCGGTGAATCACCTCTGCAAAACCATCATGGCCCCAGTGCCATCACCACCTTATTATAATACATCATCATATATATATATACATACAATGCAGTGAATTATGCACGATTACTATTCTCGGCCCGGGACTCAGTGAAAGAAGTGCTATAGTATACACGAGTAGAGTAGTGAGTAACTATATGCAATTTAAATCATTATCAGAGATTTGACAAAATAAGACAGTTAAGCTTTTATTTGAGGACCCGAGTAATGGTGTAGTCATCTCGAGTGTCCTCTAAATGCCATTATGGGCTGCCTCAAAGGTATTATCGGGGACCTTAGACATGTATTAACATATGGACAAATCATTTATGGAATCAAAAACAATTAGTCTCGTACAATCTATAAGACTTGGAACCTATACATTTGTTACTTCTTTAACATATAAAAGTTTCCAGGTAAATAGTTCAACTACTATCAGTGTTCGATATTCAAAAGTAATTATGAGATGTTTAAGAATGGAGTTACCTCGTAGTTCAGATCAGATTCAACTTACAACTAAAACAAGGACATGCCCCAAAAGAAGAAAGAAAATAAGCTTTATACAGTCTGTACTTTCCTTCAGGTGATCTTCATATACATATTTTGTACCCGGCCCTTCATGGGGTTCGGTGAACCATTATGGAATTGTAATATCATTTTCATATCAAATACATCTCAATGGAAATGAGAGATAGCTTCACATACACTACATTCTGACACCTAGAAGCCCTACTAGGCAATACTTAATCTTCACAAAAACTCTAATACTGAATAGTGGATAGGGGTTATGAGGCATACTCAGAATTCTGGGAATGGAATTATCCCCGCACTTCATATACAATTCACTTAAGGCTAAACATTGCCAAAAGGAAAGAAAGATAGCTGTACGAACTTATACCAAAACATGCCGAGAGAAAGCTTTACATAGCTTTTATGAGTTACTCTTTATCCCATTCGCCTCATTGTCCTTTGGACCTATTCAACGTGGAAGTAATGCGAATATCAACCACTCCATACTTTCCAGCACTTTCAGTTGCACCTTAGTATTCATGAAATCTATTTCCTTGTTCGTTTCTTTGACTAATCCTTTAATTAGTTAAGGCGTTACTGAAAATTGGGAAGCACCTCCCCTATAATGTGCCCTATTCAAATTTCCAATTAGGTCCCTAATACCTACAGCCAACCAACAACAACAACCTGCAGCAATACACACCAACAATATACAATATAAACTCCAAATGACTCATTCAAAAAGATGATATCAAATAGGGGATCTAGTCTTTATTCTATAACGCCTTTTATTATACGAAATGAAGGGTCGTGTGGCTGAAACCAAAAGCATCCACACCCCTTTTAGAATACATTTAGGCCCTGCAACAATACATTACACCCCTGCAGCAACAACTCACTCAAAACTATCAAAATATGAATTCTCGACAGCTTACTGTTTTACCTTGTCGCTTTGTTTCGAAGGGGTAATGGAGGGAAAAAGGATTTACATCCTTCATGAAAGTTTTATACATGTGTTTTAGGGTCGCAAACAATTTAGAATCACCCATACATCAATTCTGTACAAAAAGATATGCCAAAAACACCAATAGCAGTCCGTGTAAGATTTCCAAAACCAAAATCTGGACAGTACCTCCTCTACACTTCATCACCCTTTTTTGAGAAGCTAAACGCAAAACTGGATTTTAAAGTCTAAATTAAAGTTATAGGCCTATGAAATATATTTCCAAAACATATTGAATCACCCAAAACTAGTTTACACACAAGAAGTTATACCAATATTGCTAACAACTGTCCCCTCCAAAAATGGGTTTGTTAACTAGTTTTTAACATTTTCCCTCTTTCTTCTTTCAACTTTCTCTCAAGTTCTAAGCTGAAGAATTAATTCCGTAGACATCGAAAGATACATATATACACATCCATGTGTTGACTGACACCGTAGATAATTAATTCACGGAGGAAAATTGCAACTTACCTTGAAAAGAAGCCATCCATAGCTATGTTCCTTTGCTCTCAAGCTTTTTCAGCTTTTGGCTAAGTTTTAAGATAAGGAATGAATTCCTTAGTCACTTAACATACATATATAGGGTGGATTTGGAGGTGACACGTGTCATCCCCATAGGGTGACACGTGTCTAGCCCTTATTGGGCCACATATGCATGTTGCCAATAGGGTGCTGCCACGTGGCAGTGGGGTCCACCTCCCCCAAGCAGGTGGGTCACCTACTTGACCCCAAGAAGGTGGGTCACCTGCTTGCTTGAGGTGCTGCCACGTGTCGGCTTCGTAGGCTGCCATGTGTAATCTTTTTCTCTTCCTCGTGGATTCGTAATCTCGTCTTATTTTAAGAACCCGTGTAATCCTTGCTACTTAAGCTCGACGATACTCAAGTAGCTTAAGTGTGTAGGAATTCCAAGTTAGTAACTTACGTAGGTAAGTCGAGTCCCACAACTCCTTACTTGGCCTCCAACTTCTTCCGACTTCTCATAACCCTATTTCCAACCATCCCTACTATAGGGTATCACACTCTCCTTTCCTTGGAGTTGTTTGATGGTGTCGTAGCGTATCTGGCTCACATGATAATGTTCAAGGAACTTATGACACATTCTGAGTTTAAAAAGGGTGGGGTGTAACAGAAGCACACCATGCCCGTTATTCTATTCATCCAGGGTCAACCAAGATATATCATGACCTCAAGGATTTATATTGGTAGGAGAGTATGAAGAAAGATATAGACGAGTTCGTAGCCTAGTGCCGGAATTGCCAATAAGTTAAAGTGGAATATCGGAAACTGGGTGGGCTACTATAGGAGATGAAAGTTCCAACCTGGAAATGGGAAGCAATTAACATGGATTTCATTATCAACTTACCTCGCACTCTTCGGAAGCAGGATTCCATATGGGTTATTGTGGATAAGCTGACAAAATCAGCCCACTTCCTCCCAGTCAAACCACATACTCGACAGAAGACTATCCAAAATTGTACATCAAAGAGATAGTACGACTTCATTGAGTTCCCATCTCTATTATCTCAGATAGGGGAGCCCAATTCACAGCCCACTTTTGGCGGTCATTCCCAGAAGTCTTGGGGACACAAGTAAGCCTTAGCACAGCATTTCATCCCCAGACTTATGGGCAAGACGAACGCACTATTCAGACACTAGAGGATATGTTGCGAGTCTGTATAATTGACTTTAAAGGTAGATGGGATAATCATATACCACTTATTGAGTTTGCCTACAATAACAGTTATCACTCCAGTATTCAGATGTCGCCGTATGAGGATTTATACGGCAGAAAGTGCAGGTCACCTATCGGTTGGTTCAATATTGGCAAAACACAACTAGTGGGTCCAGATATATTCCAACAAGCAGTGGAAAAGGTAAAGCTTATTCGGGAAAGATTATTAACTGCCCAAAGTCGATAGAAGTCATACACAGCCAACGTCGACCGTTGGAGTTTCAAGTAGGCGAATGGGTGTTTTTGAAAGTATCTCCCATGAAAGGAGTAATGAGGTTCGGCAAGAAAGGGAAGTTGTGTCCGAGATATATTGTCCCTTACTTGATCCTTCGTCGAATAGGCAAGGTTGCCTATGAATTAGACTTGCCAGCAGACCTAGAAGCAGTACATCCAGTTTTCCAAGTATCGATGCATCACAGATGTGTAGGTGACCCATCCCGAGTGTATTCCGTGAATGACATCCAGGTCACTGAAGAACAGCTAGTCTCCATCCTGGATTGACAGATTAAGAGATTGCAAACTAAGGACATAGCCTCGGTTAAGGTGCTGTGGCGGAATAGAAATCAGGAGGAAATGACTTGAGAGGCCGAAGAGGACATGAAGCATAGGTTTCCGTACCTGTTCCCGATATCTACAGGTAACTCCAACTCTTGAACACTCGTATGTTAATAATATAGATGGAAATGTATATGATAGCATAAAGGAAAGGAACCCCTTTATAATTTATATAAGGTCTTAAAGGAAGTTGCATTTAATATTCGGGGATGAATATTCTAAAGGGGGAAGGATGTTACACCCCACATATTTGAACTCGGAAGGTTCCTTAAGTTACTTAGAAGCTAGTATATGATCCACTTAAGTTACGACCCTATTGAACAACTCTAAGAAGGGAGAATGTGACACCCCATGGTAGGGAAGATTAGAAATAGGGTAAAAAAAAGTCAAAAGGAGTTGGAGGCCAAGTAACGAGTCATAGGACTCATCTTATCTACGTAAACTACTAATTTAGAAGTCTTACATATGTGATTTGATTACATACCAAGCTTATGTAGCAAGGGTTTCATAGACTCTTAAAGTGAGATGAGATTACGAACGAGATTACGAACCCACGAGGAGGAAAAAAAATTACGCGGGGCAGCCAATGGGAGGGTGACACATGGAAGCTCCTAAGCAAGAAGGTGACCCACCTACTTGGGTTCAAGTAGGTGACCCACCTGCTTGGGGGAGGTGGGCCCTACTGCCACGTCGTAGCCCCTCCTTCAGCATGTAGATACGGTGGCCCAATAGGGGCTGGACACGTGTCACCTCTTGGGGATGACACATGTCACACCCTAAATCCACATATATGTATGTATATGTATCCTAAACTTCAGATTTCATTCACAATTTCCAGCAAAAGCAACGTGAACAAACCCTAGAGCTAAGGAGAAAATTGCGATAACTTTGGGAGAAACAAATAGGTAAGTCCCATTTTCGTTCCATAAATTAATTATATGGAGTATACCATGATGATATGAAAGTATTAGTAGAATAAAATTAGAGTTCGCTGCAGCCAAAAAAAATGGACAGCAAGCTACCACGATGATTCAGCACACTAAAAAATTTCCGAGGCGCGATTTCAGCGAGTTCTAGACAATTTTGGGAAAGGTAAGTTCTTCCCCTCTAATTTGAAGTTTATGATGTTAAATTAGGGTGTATTACACACCTTAGGGGATTCTGGAAGTTGGGTAAAAGGTTTGAAATGTTCGGCGTTCGAAATAAATGAATTTGGAATCGCTATAGTTAAATTGTTGTCGAAATAAGGTATTGTGCGCGTGGGGGCTGCTGATGGTTGTGTGGTGGCGTGTTGCAGGGTATAATAGTTCTATAAATGAGGTGGGGTAGCTGCTGGTTACATCCACATGACCCCCCGCTTTGTACGGTTAAAGGTTTCGCAAAATAGAAACTAGAAACCCTCTTTTGGTATCGTAACTTCGGGCGAGTCATTTGGAGTTTATATTGTGTAATGTTGCCATGTTATATATGTCACGACCCAACTCCGTAGGCCATGAATGATTCCCGAGTTGGGCACCCATACGTACCCTTAGCCCCACTTAGTACATTAATCGAATAAACATAGGTAATGATCAGAAGGGATCTCTAAACAGATATAATGCACGAGGGCCGAAAGGCCATCACGAAACACAAAAAAACTCAAAACATATATACAAAACCCACATCTCATGTCTACAGACCTCTACAGAATGATATCCTAGTCATATGACGGGACAGGGCCCCGCCGTACCCCTGAACAACGTATATATATATACAACAGAAAGTGTCAGTACCAAAATAGGGCTCCGGACAAAGGAGCACTGTCGACCAACATGGTGGATGTCCTAAGCGAGCGGATCAGCAAACCAATCGTCTGTACCTGCGGGCATATAACGCAGCCCCCGAAGAAAGGGGGTCAGTACGGAAAATGTACTGAGTATGTAAAGCATGCACTGTAATATATAAAATCATAATCTGAATAGTATGTGCAAAACATGAAATCAACGTTTAGAATTTCAAAATGCTTATCAAAATCTCAAACCATATATGCACAGACATATGCCATATCCAGCCCCATTATGGACTCGGTGAACAAAGTGTGGTCGCCCTCCCATCATCGGCACCACGGCACAGCATAACACCAGAGTAGGGAACATCTCCGTAACAAATCATATCATATCAGATGGCCCTATCAAATCATATCATATCATATCATATCACAAACATATATGTACATGGCACAGCATAACTCCGTCGCATAACATTTACCACCCCATGTACATGTCATACCTGCCCCCTCACGTCGGGACACAGCGAACAATGCAGAGAAGTACGCACGATAACAAAACCTAGCCCGGGCTCGGTGAAGGAAGCATTGGGTATCCACGAGTGGAGTAGTGAGAAACTAATGCAAATTAAATCATATTTAAGACTCGATGGAATAATCAGAATGAGCTATCATGTAAAAATCGAGACAAGAGTCATGTCAATTACTTTTCGAAAGTTACCCTGGATTATATCAAAATAAATCTTTTAGAATCATAAACATGTATGGAAGCATAATAAAATACCTTTCGGAAATTAAGAAATTGGCCATCCTAGTGGCTCTTGGAATAGGAACTTATTTGAAATTATATAAAAGACATATTTTTGTTTCATAAATACCATGCCCAAAAGAAAGATTAACTTTACGTACTTATGCCAAAACATACCAAGAGAAAGAATAAGCTTTACATACTTATGACAAACATATGCCAAAAGAAGAGAAAGGATAGGCTTTACATACTTATGACAAAGACATGCCAAAAGAAGAGAAAGGATAGACTTTACATATCTCTTATGGATTACTCTTAACTATGCTCGCCTTGTCGTCTCTTGAACCTATTTAACATGAAATTAATAATCAGGTTAATAACCTTTCACTTTCCAATTCCAAATCTACAACCAAGTCTCCATAGAGGTCCTTTCCTTATTCATTTCCCTCAACTTTTCATTACTAGCTCCGAATCTACCGAAAATTGGGCAGCATCTCCCCTATAACTTCAACATCCCCGAGTTCTCAACTAGGCCATCATGTCAACAACCATACCAAAAACAACAGCCAGCATCATTTATACAAGTAAATCACTTCAAATTTACACAATACAAGCTCCAAATAACTCGTTCAAAACTACGATACCAAAGTAGAGTTTCTAACCTTTATTTCATAAAATATTTAATCATACCAAATGGAGGGTCGTGTTGCTGCAACCAGAAGAACCCACATCCATTTTTGAATAATTTACAGCCCTGCAACACGCAATTAAACCACCACCAAACTGCAGCACCACCAAACAACACACTAAGCGACTTCGATTTAACTACTACGACTTCCATTTAGTTTGTTTCTAACGTTAAGCATCCTTATATATTTTTTACACTTCCATCATATTTTAAGACATGTAATATACTTCATAACATCCTCATAAAGTTCAATTGAAAGATAAAACCTTACCTTTCCCGAAATTCACCAAAACTCGCCAAAACTCGCCTCAGAATTTCCTTTAGCGCAGCTGAAACTTATTGGCTGTTTGGTAACATTTTGGGATGCTTGAAACCATAAAATTTCATTACTAATATCTTCATAACATCATGGTATAACTCATATAATTAATTCTTGGAACGGAATTGGAGAACTTACCTTTTTCTCCTCCCAAAACCGTAGCTCTTTCCTTCTTTCTACCTTAATTTCTCTTCTCTTCTCTTTTTTTTTCTTGTAATTTCGTTTTCCTTGCTCTTGAACACTCTAGATGAGTGTGGAAATTAATGAGTCATAAGACTCATATATATATATATATATATATATATATATATATATATATATATATATATACTACTTTAGGGGTGACACATGTCATCCCCCAAGTGGTGACACGTGTCAAGCCCTAAGTGGCGACACATGTCAAGACCTAAGTGGTGACACGTGTCAAGATCTCATTGGTCCAACACACCCCTTTCCTCCAATCACGGGCTGCCATGTGGCATGTAGGTCCCACGTGAATCTTCTTGAAGACTTTATGAAATTCCTATTTTACCCCTAGCCTTCCACAATATTACCATAGGCCACTTTGCCAACTTTCCTTTTTGCCCTTTGCCTTTTCCATTATTTCCACACTATTAATGATCATAAATAATATTCATATCCAACTTGTATATTAAATAAATTTTGGAAGATGGTCATTCCCTTAACTTTACCACAGCTATCCTAAAACATCCAACCATATAAAATATGGGATATAACATTCTCTATGAGAAATTCCAATTTTTGCCCCTCACCTTTTATAATATTTCCAAGTTGAAATTCTAATTTAGTCATAAGAATTTTGTATCCAACAAGATCAAATATAGCCTTGTCCTTGACTTGTTACCATTATCTCCAAAATATCCTAATGTGCAAAATACGGGTTATAACATTCTTCCCCCCTTTTGAACATTCGTCCTCGAATGTTAAACTATCATCATGGGGTGTCTTCATACTTCGGGCGGTTTCTCTTATTGTTATCCTTTTAATCATGCTCATTTCTTATCCCTTTTTTCAGGCTTTTTAAGGTGCCGAAAAGCGTAAGTTATAACTTTACCATGCTGCATTAAGACACAACCTATTCTTACACCCGAAGCATCACAATAAATAACATACCTATCTGGTCCATTAGGAAGAGTTAGAACTGGAGCTGTAGTCAACTTCTCTTTCAATAACTGAAAGGTTCGTTGACAGGCACGAGTCCACTAGAATTTGACTCCCTTCTGAGTTAATCTTGACAGTAGTGCTGAAATTGATGCAAATTTCTCTACAGATATCCTATAATAACTTGTTAATCCGAAGAAGCTGCGTACCTCTGTAGGTGTCGTCGGCCTAGGCCAGTTCTTTACGGCCTCGATCTTCAGTGTATCTACCCGAATACCATCATCCCCAACAATATATCCGAGAAGTGCCATAGAAGTCACCCAAAATTCACATTTGGAAAATTTAGCATACAGTTTTTGGTGTCAGAGTACTACAAGTACCGCTCTTAGATGATTTCCATGCTCTGCTTCTGACCGAGAATAAATCAGAATATCATCAATAAATATAATCATGAACATATCCAAGAATGGTCTAAATACCCGATTTATCAGGTCCATGAATACCGCTGGAGCTTTTGTCAGGCCAAAAGACATCACTCTGAACTCGTAATGGCCATATTGGGTCCAGAATGTTGTCTTTGGTTTATCTGATTCTCTTACCCGCACCTGATGATAACCCGATCGCAAGTCTATTTTTGAAAACCACTTAGCACCCTCCAACTGATCAAATAAATCATTAATCCTGGGAAGGGGGTGTTTATTCTTAATTGTTACCTTATTCAACTGCCTGTAATCAATACACATCTGCAGCGACCCATCTTTCTTTTACACAAATAATACCGGGGCTCCCCAAGGTGAAGTACTCGGTCTGATGAAGCCTTTTTCCAGTAAGTCTTTTAACTGCTCCTTCAGCTCTTTTAATTCTGTAGATGCCATTCTATATGGAGGAATATATATCATATGGGTATCTAGCAGCACATCTACGGTAAAGTCTATCTCCCATTCGGGAGGAAGGCCTGGAAGCTCGTCTGGGTATATATGAGAATTCATTAACTACGGGAACTGACTGAAGGGTTGGCGCTTCCGCTTCCAAATATTGTATGCGAACCAGGTGATAAACACAACCTTTTCTGATCATTTTTCTCGCTTTAAGGTAGGAAATAAACTTCCCTCTCGGCGATGCTGTATTAACTGCCCATTCCATCACTGGTTCTCCTGAGAATTGAAAATATACTCGAACTACTAGGTCTTACACGAGTCCTCATTCCCCGTTATGGGTTTCCTTTTTTGGTACTTGAGAATATTGTGATCCCTCTTTGGCCTAATATAATATGGTCTCGCGCCTTGTCGGTGATTTCTCTCGGGAGTTTCACTTACTGAGGTTTCCTTACTTTTCACCTCCTTCTAATAGTTTGATCTCTTTGTTTTCTATCTACTTACCCTCTTTATTTCCCAAATATCGCTCTACTAAAATCTCCAATTTAACCTACAGTCAAATAATAGTAGAGTACGTTGCAACAGTTGTACCTTTTATTCTTATTGACGCTCGATCTTTGGTACCCTAGCGTGATTAATGCCTTCCTTACTGTGACACCAGTTGTTGGAACTCACATGTCCACCGATATAATCGTACGTGGGACATCCTACACATTCATATATATATATATGTGTGTATATTCACTATCAACTAGACTACAAAATAGCTCCAAAAGCTGTTCAAGCATATCGTTGTTCTAGAGCTGTGATGTACTTTCTGTCTCTTCACCAGCCTAGTCTACATCGTCTTACGTGGCCTCTTACGGTTTATAGCCATTCCATAAACTCTAGTTTTCCCTTAAGTTACTCTAGCCTCTCATTTGTGTCTTACGTATGAATATATAGAATTCTTGCATACTTCTCAGGGGGTCACCCATCCTAAAATTGCTCCCACTTGAGCACGCTAAACCTCATAACTTTGATGGAATTGGGTACATTAATATTGATATAATCGCATCCATTTCCTCGTTTTACCTTTATTACATTATTGGGAGCGAGTCGACATCTTACAGATTCTGAGACACTTTCGTAACACATCCATCTTTTACAATTACTGTTTTACCCTTTTTGATCCTCAATCTTTACTTTTTGCTTTCGTGCGTGACTATCTTTCGTCCTGGACTACCAGATTCCCGAGGGTAGTGATCGCACCATCCATCAAGGTCTCTACCAATGATTCTTCACACGGTCTCAGATACTGCAGCTTATATCTATTTATTATTAGCCTCGAGATCCATCCATCTGTTATAGGATCTCGTTTGGAGTGTAAGCGTTCCCATATACATATGATAGCCTCAGTTGATTTTCTCTTACGCTTGTATTTCTCTTGTCCACTTCCCCCTTTAGGGTGTACCCATGTCATCCTCTGTTCATTTTCAACTATTCATGCGCAAATGATTCTGTTTTAACATATTTAACATACCGCACCATGTCTACACCTTCTATTAGAACATCTATACTTTAGGTTTCCTCTATAAGAAACCTTAGTACAACTATGGGTTGCTTAGTATTCTCGATGAATAGTACACAATCTAGTCCAAGTACTGGTACTCGAGTCATATAACTAATGTAGTAGTTTAGTCGAAGCTACATTTAATTCATCCCAATCAGCATGTCACTAGTGCTTATGGCCGTGGCCGATTCTCCATTCGGGGCACTTATACTCTGATGACACATGTTTCACATTTTGTTACCACAGTTTTTCCCAATGGATACTACTTGTTCCTTTAATAATTTCATAATGCCTCGGTTGTTTTGTAATTTCTGTTCTTTCTCCTCTAGGTATCCCACTATTTTCCAATATGGAGGTACATATACATAATACCCTTTTCTGCCTCATGAGCTTTCATCCTTATCGTGTACCCGATACTAACTCCTAATCTTACTCACGACCATATCTTATAGTTGCTTCCTTACTAAGCTTTACTTATTTCTATAACGATTCTCGTATATTCACAGTATACCCTACTCGTATAACACTTCTTCACCTTCCTCACAATTCTTGCTACAAGTTAATTCTAGTTGGTGAGGCAAACGTATTAAACCTTTGTCTAAATCATCCCTCCGTATCGCAGGCCCTAATGAATCACCCCAGCATTTTTCCACCACATGAAACACGTGACCTTGAATCGCCTACAAATTTATGTTTTTCCATTCACAGGTTACACCTCCAATTAGTCGACTAGGAACTGATAAGATGTCCCCATACAACATTTTCCCAACCTTCACCAGAGAGGAACTAATATCCACTAAGCATCAGAGTACTTCCTAGTACTTGACTCACATGGTCTTGAGTAGTGAACAATTTTTTTCTAGTCCTCAAATAACAGCTGAGGGTTTTGTACTTTCCAGCAAGAATGAAACTCAATCGCTGGACACTTTTCCTTCCAACCGAAATTCTCTTTCGAATTATGACTCTCCAAGTAAAAATGGTACTCCTTTTACCGAAAACATGGAGGGAACCTCTTTCAGTTTTAGTCCAACGTTATAAATTTTACCCTATCGGTATCAACTTCTAAGACATCTTCTAAACGTATGTCTCAGTCTCTTCCTTGCTTTTGTTCCATTCTCAAAAAAATAATTGGGAATAGTTTCCTCTGTATTTTGTACTATCTCAAAACCTGCACGCAGAAGATAGTAGCAATGCCTCACAGGGCCAACATATACATTTTTTTTATATCACCTTATATCACAGTCAAACAGAGCTTTCAATATCAATAACCGTATGAAAATAATGGACTTACCTCATGTGTCTACCTCAAACTGTATTTATTGCACTTTCCTATCTACTTTCCTTTAAATTTTCAACTTTACATTTCAAGCTCAACACCTTACTCAACATATCGCTTTCATACCTTTACTTACCCGTATACTATGTAGCTCCCAATATCATCCATCGCATTCCTCTATCGATATCGTTCCTTAGCTGAAATCAAATGTTAGAAAAACGAATTTCATGTCCTATGGATGGGCTCTATCGCACGATCTTAGATATGAAAGAAAGGTAACATCCTAAATGCCCTATAGCCTCCTATTTATAGATGTGGCGCACAACACACCGATAAACAAGACTCTACTAGACACGGTCTGTAGACATTCCGAGGAAGGACCGCTCTGATACCACTTCTGTCACGACCCAACTCCGTAGGCCATGAATGATTCCCGAGTTGGGCACCCATACGTACCCTTAGCCCCACTTAGTACATTAATCGAATAAACATAGGTAATGATCAGAAGGGATCTCTAAACAGATATAATGCACGAGGGCCGAAAGGCCATCACGAAACACAAAAAAACTCAAAACATATATACAAAACCCACATCTCATGTCTACAGACCTCTACAGAATGATATCCTAGTCATATGACGGGACAGGGCCCCGCCGTACCCCTGAACAACGTATATATATATACAACAGAAAGTGTCAGTACCAAAATAGGGCTCCGGACAAAGGAGCACTATCGACCAACATGGTGGATGTCCTAAGCGAGCGGATCAGCAAACCAATCGTCTGTACCTGCGGGCATGTAAAGAATCCCCCGAAGAAAGGGGGTCAGTATGGAAAATGTATTGAGTATGTAAAGCATGCACTGCAATATATAAAATCAGAATCTGAATAGTATGTGCAAAACATGAAATCAACATTTATAATTTCAAAATGCTTATCAAAATCTCAAACCATATATGCACAGACATATGCCATATCCAGCCCCATTATGGACTCGGTGAACAAAGTGTGGTCTCCCTCTCATCATCGGCACCACGGCACAGCATAACACCAGAGTAGGGAACATCTCCGTAAAAAATCATATCATATCATATGGCCATATCAAATCATATCATATCATATCATATCACAAATATATATGTACATAGCACAGCATAACTCCGTGGCATAACATTTACCACCCCATCTACATGTCATACCTGCCCCCTCACGTCGGGACACAGCGAACAATGCAGAGAAGTACGCACGATAACAAAACCTAGCCCGGGCTCGGTGAAGGAAGCATTGGGGTATCCACGAGTGGAGTAGTGAGAAACTAATGCAAATTAAATCATATTTAAGACTCGATGGAATAATCAGAATGAGCTATCATGTAAAAATCGAGACAAGAGTCATGTAAATTACCTTTCGAAAGTTACCCTGGATTATATCAAAATAAATTTTTTAGAATCATAAACATGTATCGAAGCATAATAAAATACCTTTTGGAAATCAAGAAATTGGCCATCCTAGTGGCTCTAGGAATAGGAACTTATTTGAAATTATATAAAAGACATATTTTTGTTTCATAAATACCATGCCCAAAAGAAAGATTAACTTTACGTACTTATGCCAAAACATACCAAGAGAAAGAATAAGCTTTACATACTTATGACAAAGATATGCCAAAAGAAGAGAAAGGATAGGCTTTACATACTTATGACAAAGACATGCCAAAAGAAGAGAAAGGATAGACTTTCACTTTCCAATTCCAACCCTACAACCAGTTCTCCATAGAGGTCCTTTCCTTATTCATTTCCCTCAACTATTCATTACTAGCTCCGAATCTACCGAAAATCGGGCAGCATCTCCCCTATAAATTCAATATCCCCGAGTTCTCAACAAGGCCATCATGTCAACAACCATACCAAAAACAACATCCAGCATCATGTATACAAGTAAATCACTTCAAATTTACACAATACAAGCTCCAAATAACTCGTTCAAAACTACGATACCAAAGTAGAGTTTATAACCTTTATTTCATAAAATATTTAATCATACCAAATGGAGGGTCATGTGGATGAAACCAGCAGCACCCACATCCATTTTTGAGTACTTTACAGCCCTGCAACACGCAATTAAACCACCACCAAACTGCAGCACCACCAAACAACACACTACGCGATTTTGATTTAACTACTACGACTTCCATTTAGTTTGTTTCTAACGTCAAGCATCCTTATACATTTTTTACACTTCCATCATATTTTAAGACATGTAATATACTTCATAACATCCTCATTAGGTTCAATTGAAAGATAAAACCTTACCTTTCCCGAAATTCACCAAAACTCGCCAAAACTCACCTCAAAATTTCCTTTAGCGCAGCTGAAACTTATTGGCTGTTTGGTAACGTTTTGGGCTGCTTGAAACCATAAAATTTCATTACTAATATCTTCATAACATCATGGTATAACTCATATAATTAATTCTTGGAACGGAATTGGAGAACTTACCTTTTTCTCCTCCCAAAACCGTAGCTCTTTCCTTCTTTCTACCTTAATTTCTCTTCTCTTCTCTTTTTTTTTCTTGTAATTTCGTTTTCCTTGCTCTTGAACACTCTAGATGAGTGTGGAAATTAATGAGTCATAAGACTCATATATATATATATATATACTACTTTAGGGGTGACACATGTCATCCCCCAAGTGGTGACACGTGTCAAGCCCTAAGTGGCGACACATGTCAAGACCTAAGTGGTGACACGTGTCAAGATCTCATTGGTCCAACACACCCCTTTCCTCCAATCACGGGCTGCCATGTGGCATGTGGGTCCCACGTGAATCTTCTTGAAGACTTTATGAAATTCCTATTTTACCCCTAGCCTTCCACAATATTACCATAGGCCACTTTGCCAACTTTCCTTTTTGCCCTTTGCCTTTTCCATTATTTCCACACTATTAATGATCATAAATAATATTCATATCCAACTTGTATATTAAATAAATTTTGGAAGATGGTCATTCCCTTAACTTTACCACAGCTACCCTAAAACATCCAACCGTATAAAATATGGGATATAACATTCTCTATGAGAAATTCCAATTTTTGCCCCTCACCTTTTATAATATTTCCAAGTTGAAATTCTAATTTAGTCATAAGAATTTTGTATCCAACAAGATCAAATATAGCCTTGTCCTTGACTTGTTACCATTATCTCCAAAATATCCTAATGTGCAAAATACGGGTTATATCAATATATATATATGATCTGCTGGTTGTATTGTTGGTTGGCTGCAGGTGTTAAGGACATGGTTGGGAAATTCGGATAGGGCACATTATAGGGGAGGTGCTGTCCGATTTCCGTTAACGTCTTAACTAGTTAAGGAACTAGTCGAGAAGGCAAGCGAGGGGATGAATGCTATGAATACTAGTGGGTAGCCTAAGTATGGGAAGCCTGTCCTGTCACGACCCAACCCCGTAGGCCACGACTGTGGCCTGACCTGGACCCTCTTATGCGTATTTATCAGCTACACTTAAGTTAAACCGTGTGTGATGTGATACTATACACCAAAACCTCAATAGTTTAAAACTTTTTCATGTACATATAGCCTCTTTCATTTGTATCATATCATGAAAGGGCACGCACTGACGAGGCTGCCATAACCTAAAAACATTTACAACATGTCGTATAGTCATAATCGAGACAAACTTATAACAACCCACATATACATATGTCTACAGACCTCTAATAATAGTAACAACAACATATGGCAGGACAGGGCCCCCGCCGTACCCCTGAATGTACAAATATCTACATTAAGTGACCAGTATCAAAAATTAGGATGCAGAACAGTAAAGCACTTCCGACATAGCTGAGAGGAACTCCTAAGCTAAAGGATCTACAAAATGAACATCTGTACCTGCGGGCATGAAATGCAGCCCCCCGACAAAAGGAGGGTCAGTACGATATATGTACTGAGTATGTAAAGCATAACACATCGTAACTTAGATCATAACTGAAATAGGGATGCAGGGGACAAGTATAACAACTTAACGAATTAGTCTACCTGCACCTTAGGACACGTAAATCATACACATCATCATATGCTGTGCTCGGTCCTCTAGTGAACTCGGTGTCACAATCATTTTCTCATATTCATATGTCATCATATCATCATGTCTTTCATTTCATCATATCATCGTATACGGTATTATATCATCGTATATGGTATAATCTTATCATGTACGTCATTGCATTACATCTGATTCACTATGAGGCTCGGGGTCGCAAATGTATGACTCTAATCTTATATGCATGCCTACATAAAGTGTCTGGCCCCTTTAGTGAGGGACTCAGAGAATGGAGTGGTGTACGTCTATAGCGTACCAGCATAATATACATACCGTATCCATCCCTCTAAGGAGGGACTCGGTGTTCCTTCCTTATATCACCACATATACTATCATATTACAGCCGGCCTAGGACTCGGTGAATAATCATATCGTCATAACATATAACATATATCACACCTCACGTATAACATCGTCTCCTCATGCGTGAAATTATACACATACGGCCTGGGACGCGGTGAAAGAAGTAGTAAATCTGCGCTCGACATAATATCCGGCCCATCGTGGGACGCGAAGAAAGAAGGGTTACAGCATGCACGAGTAGAGTAATGAGAAACTATATGCAACTAAGTCACCCTCTGAGACTTAATGAAACACTCAAGTGAACCATCACCTGAAGACCAGGAAGGTAATTATCCGAAGTACCCCTTTAGATGTCATTAGGGTTTACATCAATTGGGGCCTCAGGAATCACAAACATGCATCAAGACAATGCTACATAGCTTATGCAATCAGAAATATGGTTTATGCAATTAGAGATACGGTTATGCAATCAGAGACACAATTATGCACTCAGAGACATTGATTATTTCAGAGACTTTAAAAAGAGGAGCTAGTACCTCCACTTACTACTCATTATATAGCAGGCTCGAGAATAGTAGTTTGATTACTTTTAGACTCTTAATGTTCAGAAGTGACTACAAGTCACGGGTTACACTCAGAGCTCATAAATGGAATTACCTCTAAATCCATATCATATATCATTTTACTTAAAATTAAGCCATTCCAAAGGAAGGAAGAGATAAGCTTTACATGTACTAGTTTTCATCACATAGAAGACTTAAAGGCAATGACTCATACTCAGGGCTTTACGAATGGATTGAATCCCAAATGTCATATACATATAATTTATAGCTTACATCTAAGACATGCCAAAATAAAAGAAGAATAGCTCTACATAGTTATTCCAAAAATGCGCCAAAAGAAAGCTTCACATACCTTGTCTGAATTATTCCTTATCCTGCTTGCCTCGCCGTCCTTTGAACCTATTCAACATGAAAGTAATATGAATATCAACCCCTTTTAATTTCCATCAACCTAGGTTACACCTTATTATTAATGGAATCTATTTCCTTAGTCGTTTCCACGACTAGTTCTGTTATTTGCTAAGGCGTCGACAAAAATTGGGCAGCACCTCCCCTATAATGTGCCCTATCCAAATTTCTAATTAGGTCCCTAAGACCTACAGCCAACCAACAACAAAAACCTGCAGCAATTCACACCAACAATATACAACATGAACTCCAAATTACTTATTCAAAAATACGATATCACAATAGGGCGTCTAGCCTTTATTTTGTAACTCCTTTCATTATATGCAATGAGGGGTCGTGTAGATGCAAACAGAAGCATCCACATCCTTTTTAGAATGCATTTAGGTCCTTCAACAATACATTACACCCCTGCAGCAACAACTCAAATGAACAACACTATACTTCGACGACAATTTAACTATAGCGATTCTAATTTAGTTTATTTTGAAAGTCGAGCATTTCTACGGCATTATTAAACTTCCAGCAGTATAAAAGGGGTTTAATACATCATATAACAACACCATAAACTTCAAATTGAAAGGAAAGACCTTACCTTTCCCAAAATTGGCCAAAATTCGCCAAAGCTATCAAAACGTGAATTCTGGATAGCCTACTATCTTGTATTGTCGCTTAGTTTCGAAGGGGTAATCGAAGGAAACAGGATTTGTTTCCTCATTGAAAGTTATAGACATGTGTCTTAGCGTCGTATAAAATTTCGAATTAACCCTACAGAAATGTTGTACAAAATAATATGCCCAAAATACCAACAGCAGTCCTTGTCGAATTTCTAAAACGAAAATTTGGGCAGTACCTCCTCTACATTTCATCACCATTTTTCGAGAGGTTAAAAGAAAAAATGGATTTCAAAGTCCAAATGAAAGTTATATACCTATGAAATCACTTTCCAAAACATATTGAATCACCTGAAACTAAGCTATACACAAGAAGTTATACTAATATTACTAATAACTGTCCCCTGCAAAAATGGGTCTATTCCCTAGTGTTTTTTCTTTAAGTTTCTCTTAGTTTTCCAACTGTAGAACTGAAAATATGGTTCCGTAGGCATCGTAATATACATATATACACCTCCATGTACTTTAGGAACACTGTAGATAATTAATTGATGGAAAAAAATTGGAGACTTACCTCCTTCTAGGTGCTGTCGTAGCTCCTCTCTTCTCCCTCTTAACTTTTCTATCAATCTTTAAGTGTAGCAAAGGATGAAAAATGAAGTTCCTAGTCATCCATACATATATATATGATTTTTTAGAGAGTGACACGTGGCATCCCCTAAGGGTGACATGTGTCACACCCTTAGGCAGCCACGTCACCTCATGCAACCAGTCACATACTGCCACATGGCGATGTGAGAACCACCTCAAGTAGGTGTGTCACCTACTTGGTCGAAGTAGGTGCATCACCTACTTAGTCAAAGTAGGTGCATCACCTGCTTGCTTCCGAGTAGGTTCTACGCCTCCTTCCGCCTCTCCCGTGGGTTCGTAAACTTGTCTTACTTTAGGAGCCTATGTAATCCTTGCTACGTAAGCTCAACATGTACTCCAATGGCTTAGTTATGTAATTCGTTCAAGTTGGTAGCTTACGTAAGTAAGTCGAGTCCTACGACTTGTTATTTTGGCCTCCAATTCATTTCAAATCCTTATAGACCTATTTCCAACCTTCACTCTTAAGGTGCGTCACGTCCTCCCTTCCTTAGAGTTATTTAATCATGTTATAGATAATTTGGGTCACGGGAGAAATTTTAAGAAGCTTAAGAAGACATTCCGAAGCATAAAGGTATGGGGTATAACATGTCCCTTCTCTTCTTTTGGCATGTCGTAGAGGTAAGTAAGCAGTGATATAACGTCTAAATTAATTCCATTCTTGAATGCTCCTTATTCAATTCTGACTGTTAAAGCTTGTATGATAGTTAAGCTAATTTTCTTGAATCTTTTATACACTGAGGACTTAATGAATATACAGACTCCTAGTCATAAAATTATTCGAAGATGAATACTCTAGAGTTCTTAGGTGAATAGTCTTACTTTGGTATATGTCTAGGAACCTCGAGATGTAATTAATGTAGCCCCTAATAGCACTTACAGGGCAGCTAGAATGACTATACTATTACTCGAATTCTTAGACAATAACTTAGTCCTCTTATATAGTTGAGTCTCGGATAATGATTTAAACTGTGTTTGGTTGCTCACTACTCTACTCATGTATATTGTAACACTTCTTCTCCGAGTCCC
Organism: Solanum dulcamara; assembly: GCF_947179165.1. Lineage (NCBI taxonomy): Eukaryota > Viridiplantae > Streptophyta > Magnoliopsida > Solanales > Solanaceae > Solanum > Solanum dulcamara. Next base: position 31,967,632 of record NC_077237.1, on the reverse strand, counting down.
GGGCCAATTATCAGATTCGTGTAATTCACTGTATTGTCCATCGAGCCCTCACTAGAGGGTCGGGTATGTATGTATATATAGGATGATGATGTGTTGTAATAAGGTGGTCATGACATGGGGCCTGATATTGATACTACATATATGTTTCACCGGACCCCTGATGGGGCCGGCTATATTGAAAATCTGAGCATGCATGTCCTTATAATTTACGGAAGACAAGTATATGATTCTGACTTGATAAATTGTTCTCTTGTTCCTCTGTTGTGGATATACCTCTAGTTATATTATGTTATACTTTACATACTCAGTAAATATGTCGTACTGACCCCCTTTTCTTTGGGGGGGGATGTGTTTCATGCCCGCGGGTATAGGTATATAGGTTGAGGATCCGCCAGCGTAGGAGTCCCACTCAGCGGTCTAAGAGCGCTTCATTGTTCTGGAGCTAAATTTTGGGTACTAAGTTCTGATGTATATATTAGTTCATTCACGGGTACGGCGGGGGCCCTGTCCTTCCTTATGTTACTGTTCTTCTGACTCTTAAAGGTCTGTGGATACAGATGTGGGTTGTATGTGTGTAGAGCATATGTGTATATAAGTTGTATATACATTGTATATGAACTATATCTAAGCTTTATATGAGCTGTATATAAGTTGTGTATGGGTTGTATATGAGTTATGCCTGAGTAGTATATGAGCTGAATGTATGGGTACGTATGGCTGTACTAATATGACTTTTGATTTAGGGCATTCCCGGTGTTGTGGCGGCCTTGTCGGTCCGCATATATATATGTGTCACGGGACGACCCCATGTGTTACAATAGCCTTGTCGTCTTATAAGCTTTCTTATCTGTTGATGTATTTTGAGTATAACCAGGGGACAGACTATGTATAGTTGTCTAGGGTAGATAGGGGTGTCCAGTTCAGGCACCCGTCATGGCCTACGAGGTTGGGTCATGACACAATAACCCATATAGCACCCTACTCTTACAGAGTACAAAATAGGTTCATAACGATGTTGATAATTTGGGAACCGTTAGCCTCTTATAGTCCTTCTCGACTCTTTTTAGAACTTTAACTGGCATTCAATCTTTTGGGTCCTTCTTCCCCTTTTTTCCAATCCTTAGGGTTGGCTACCGAGTAATGCTGCAGTCCCCTCATATAATGGCTCTCGTAGTCGTTTTTTGCTTTGTCCAGCATGATCTGATATAATTCCAAAAGAGTTTTGGCATAAAAACTCGCTATACTGTAGTAACCAGCTAGTTTAGTCAGTTTTACTTAAACCTTTTCACAATTTCCCTTACCCCCACTTGTAATCCTCTAGACACATTATCTTGTGTCATTATTTACCTTTACAAGAATATGAGAGGGTACAAGAAGTATCCTAGAGTTACCTTTCTAGTCCTCATGTTTTACCCTGCCTTTTTCCCCCTTATCCTACACTCGATGTTAGGGTAGATCTTTGGTCCACTCGTGGCCATGTCTTACTCCACCCGTAACACTAATTCCATCTCAGTAATTTGGCTTAACCTATCTTTGTGTCTCTCGATAGTCAATTACAAATTGAGCTCCCTTGCCTAGGACAGTAGCTATGGGGACTCCGTAAGGTCCTACCACTCTTTTACTCTACAATTTTACACCTTCTCCGCGGAGTAGGTAACCTTTGATCGAAGGAGCAGGGACTAACATTGTTAATCTATAAGTAACATTCCCTCCAGATTCATCTCACGCTGGATTACGAAATGAGTCTTGTAGTCCTAGTCATATTATGAAATTTTTGACCTTGGGCATTGCTTCCTGTCATTCGTAAATTACATCAGCTGGTACCTTTATCTTTTGGGTTCTACTTTTTCGCCCTCAGAGTTGGCTACCAAGTGGTGTCGAAATTCCCTCGCCCACTGGCCCATATAGTCATTCTGCGGTTTTCCTCTCATTAACTGGTTCTACATTGAAAAGTTGTGGCATTTGAGTGCGTCGTCAGTTAACAGTTAGCTAATCCTTCTTATCTTGCTTAAATCCTTTTTACAATACCCTTAACATAACGTATAGTATTCCAGGAACATAATCTCATGTCATTCCTTCGCAACTAGTTCCGATTCTTCCATCTCCGTGATCATACCAGCACTAACACATTAAGTTCCATCAGAATTTTGAGGTTAAGTGTGCTGGGGTGAGAGTAATACCGAGATGGGTGACCTCCCTGGAAGTCTTTGTGTCGCGTTTCATTGTAATCCTTGCCATAATGTGTGGGGCACTCAATTTAGCTCCATATTTACCTTAGCATTGTCTCGCGAGTCTTTATGTTTTGCCCTATCCTTTCGTCTGTTATCTTGCATCCAGTATCGCCATAGACCTTTAGCTCCACTATCCTCTATTCACTTTGTGTTCTCCTCATTTTCTACCACATGAGGCTTTCTATTCCTTTTTCTGTGGTTATTTATCTATCGCAACATCATTTGCGACTAACTCTATAATCAACATTTTGGCTTTTGGTCTAGCATGCTGTCATTATCCTTCGTAATGTATCTTAAGTTGGTTGATATCCTTTCATGGTTACACTCTTTTATTTTTATACGCAGCCGCCTTCTAGTGTTATGTTGTTCAGGGTCTTGTCATAAACTTCTTAACATTGCCTTACGTAGCATTCTGGCTTCCATTTAATTATTGGCGCTTTCCGGACCTTTCTAACTTGGTCCGGCAAGATATCTTATTGAAGTTTAGACGTCCATCTCAAATATATTTCCATATCAATTTCCTCCTCCTACTTTTGTCATTTTCTCATTAATTTCCCCCCTTTAGAGGGTACTCGTACTTTTCTCTGTTTGTACTTATAGTCGTTCCAATTTCAATTAGGCAGTGCTAGTATTCTGACGATAACTATTCCAGGTTTTCTCGAAGTAGTAGCTTTGTCCCAACCTGTATCCTTTGTTTCTTGGAGTGAAGGTGGGTTGCACCATCTATTTCCTAAATTAGCCGTCCTCGTCGTTGAAAAGTTCCACTATTCTCGAAGCGCCATTGTGTACACGCGTCATTCCTTTATACCTTACGCCCCTTGCCCTTACTGTGTACTCCATATAGGCTTTTAACTTAGTCAACCTATACTAGGTGTGCCTTACTAGTGGTCCTACTTTATCCCTCTATAATTGTATCCCACTATTCAATTCATACTTAGTTATCCCTCTTTTAATCCATACTCATATTCAGTTCCTGACATCTCTTTGAGGTGCTTCTGTTAGAAGTTCTTCTCCCAATTAGTCGGTGGAGAACTATAAACTGTTATCGTGAACCATTTTCCAACCATTGTTGGAAGAAACCAAAACCTCTTAAACATCATAGTACTTCCCTTTTAATACTTGCCTGACCTGGTCTCCTTCCAAGTTCATCCTCAAGTTATGAACAACTCATCTATTTACGATAGGAATTGAGGGCTTAGGACTTTCAAAAAGAGTGAAGCTCAATTACTAGACACCTTACCCTTCAACCTGAGCTTCTCTTTTTTTTCCTAAAACACAATTATGATTTGAGATACTGCGGTCTGAATTGTACTGCTTAGATAGACTTTTGCTTCTTCGAAATAAATTTCCCAAAGTAAAGAGGGTGTCCCTTATCGACGACCTGAAGAGTACCTCTTATAGCTTTATTTTGGCATAATATGGGTACTCGGTATCAATTTCCAAGACATGTTATAAGCTATGTTTTACTCCCTTTTTCTTGTTCTAGGAAAATTTCGGCAGAGTTTCCTCTACATTTCTTACTTATCCCAAAACCTTCATGCAGAAAATACCAAAAAATACCTCACAGGGCCAACATATATATATACATATCATATCATAGCCGCACAGGGCTTTCAATGTCATCTCATATTGCAGCCACACAGGGCCTTCAACATCAACAATAATATAAAAATACTGGACTTACCTCATATATCTAACTTCAAACTGCATCTATTGCACTTCCTGTCTGCTTTCCCTTCAGGTTTCAACTTTACATTTCAATAGTACTTCAATACCTTACCCGACGGATATCTTCCGTGGCTTTACTTTACTTACCTGCATGCTTCGTAACTTTCCATGTCGTTAATTACTTCCTTCTATTGGTGTCGTCCTTCTGTTAAGATCCAAGGTTAGTATAAGGAATTTTCCTATGACTCGAATCTAAAGCACGATCTCAGATGTGAAAGAAAGGTAACATCCTAAATGTCATGTAGCTTCCTTTTTATAGATGTGGCATGCAACACATCGATAACCAAGACTCTACTAGACACGTCTGCAGACAATCTAAAGACGAACTGCTCTGATACCACTTTTGTCATGACCCAACCCCATAGGCCGCGACTGGGGTCCGACCTAGACCCCCCATGTACCTAGCTATCAACTGTGGTCAAATTGAACTATAAATAAAACAATATCATGTAACAGAGCCCCACTGGGCGATAACATTTCATAAACATGTAGCCTTTTTTGTTTCTATCACAACATGATAAGGCACGCAAGCCGACAAGGCTGCTATAATATAATAACACATATCATATATTATGTAGACTCAGCTGAATCAAACTGACATACACAACCCACATATACATGTCTGCACACCTCTAAAAATATAAATGACAACATATGGCAGGATAGGGCCCCCGCCGTACCCCCAAATAGACAAAAAGATTTATGCATCAGTGGACAGTATCAAAAACTAGGCCCCGATACTATGGAGCCTCTTCCAGCTGAGCTGCATGGAATCCTAAGCTGACAGACTCCCAAAACCTGTATATGTACCTGTGGCATAAATGCTACCCCCTGAGAAAGGGGGGTCAATACGACATATGTACTGAGTATGTAAAACATAACATGATACAACTAGAAGCATATCTAAAGTTGAGAAGCAGGGGATAAAATATCAAATTAGAAACCGGTACTTGGAAAAGTAAAATCATGCATGCTCAAACTTTCAATATAGCCGGCCCTATCAGGGATCCAGCGAATCATATTTGTAGTATCAGTATAAGGCCCCGTGCCATCATCACCTTATTACAACACATCATCATCATATATATACATACGGATGCCGGCCCTCTAGCGAGGGACTCAGGGAACAATGCAGTGAATTGCACGAATCTATTAACCGGCCTGGGACTCAGAGAAGAAGTGTTACAGTATACACGAGTAGAGTAGTGAGAAACAAAACAGAGTTTAAATCATTATCTGAGACTCAATGAAGTCATCAAGTGAACCATCACCTGGGGATCAGGGCAGAAGGTATCTGACGTATACTCTCTAACTGTCACTAAGGACTGTAAAAAGGAGTTTTGGAAATTTTAGACATATACCAACATGAAATATCTTATAGTAGTCCAAGCATTCTTTATCTCAGAGCCTTTCTTTTTTAAAAACAAGAGCTTAGTCGAATCAATTGTTATACAGTCATATAGAAGACTCAAAGATAGCAGCTTACTACTCTAAAGTTTAATCATTCAAAAGTGAGTGAGGGTCCTCAAGTCATATTCAAAACTTGGGAATGGAATTACCCCCAAAGATCATCTCATATCTTGCTTACATCTAAGACATGCCAAAAGAGAAAAGATAGGCTTTACATACCTATACCAAAAACATACCAAGAGAAGCTTCACATACCTCTTGTGAGTTACTCTTTATCCCGTTCGTCTCATCGTCCTCTGAACCTATTCAACATGAAAGTAATACGAATATCAACTACCCTTAGCTTTCCAACATATTAGGTTGTACCTTAGTATTCATGGAATCTATTTTCTTATTCTTTTCCTTGACTAATTCTTTAATTAGTTAAGGCATTATGGAAAATTGGGCAGTACCTCCCCTATAATGTGCCCTATCCAAATTTCCAATTAGATCCCTAAACACTACAACCAACCAACAACAACAACCTGCAACATATGTGTACGCAATTCACATCAACAATATACAACATAAACTCGAAACGACTCACTCAAAAATTTTGATATCAAAATAGGGTTTCTAATTTCCATTTTGCAAAACCTTTAACTGTACGAAGCAGGGGGTCGTGTGGCTGCAACCAGCAGATCCCCCACCTCATTTAGAACATATTTAGACCAAAAATTAGGATACATTCTGGGAAAATCAAACTTCCATTGAAGATAAGCAAATGAAAGGCTTGCAACAACAAGCCACACCCCTGCAGCAGCACCTCACAAGAACAATACTTTATTTCGATGACAATTCAACTATAGCAACTCCAATTTAGTTTATTTCGAGCGTCAAGTGTTTATATGCCATTTTCACATTTTCAACCACCTATAGGGCGTGTAAAACACTCCTTAACAACACAATAAAGTCCAAATTAAAAGGAGAAACCTTACCTTACCCAAAATTGTAAAAATCGCAACTCGGAACTTCTTCAAACGCGCTGAAATTGAGCGGGCTGTTTGTATTACTTCCTTGCTGCCACAATCAGTAAATTCATGTTATTAGAACCCTAAATTAATCATAGTATACCTTAGATAATTTATTTACGGAGCGAAGCTCGGAGGCATACCTTGGCAGCCCCGAGGCCGTAGCCCTCCTCTCTTCTTCCTCTCACGTTTCTGTACAACTTTTCCAAGTGTATAGCTGAAGAAATGACTTCTTAGTCATCATAATATACATATATATACATCTCCACGTACTTGAGGAATACCATAGATAATTAATTCACGGAAGAATAATGAAGAACTCACCCTTAATTCTTCCAAACCAAAGCTGCCGTAGGTACTCTCTTTCTCTCACATTTTCTCTCTATGTTTTGGCTGATTTTTTGGATACATAATGACTTAAGAGTCATTAACATAAATATCCACCCTTTTTAGAATGTGCCACGTGGCATCCCCCTAGGGCGCCACATAGGTTCATGTGGCCTATCGCACGCCGACATGTGGCAGCGGGGTCCACCCCTCAAGCAGGCAGGTGAGTCACCTGCTTGCTTGATGTGCTTGCTTGTAACCTGCTTGCTTGAGGTGCTTGCTTGTCACCTACTTGCTTCACTTTCATAAGTTCGGAAACTAGTTTTTGCTCCTTCTCATAGTTTCGTCATCTCACTTTATTTTAAGAGCCTATGTAATCCGTGCTACGCAGGCTTGGCATGTAATCTAGTAGCTCAAGTATATAAAACTTTTACATTAATAAATTACGTAGGTAAATCGAGTCCTACGACTCATTACTTGGCCTCCAATTCCTTCTAGATTCTTATGATTCCACTTCTAACCTTCTCTACTATGGGGTATCACATCATCCCCTCCTTGGAGTCGTTTGATAGTGTCGTAGCGTATCCGGCTCACATGATAATGTCTAAAGAACTTATGAGACATTCCGAGTTTAAAAAGCGGGGGTGTAACATCTTCCCTTCTATAGGGTGTCATATTCTCCTTTGCTTAGAGTTGTTTGATAGCGTCATAGATTATCCAGCTCACATGACAACTTATTAAAAGCTTACTATCCTTTCAAGAAACTTAAGACGCTTAAATAAAACTTAAGAAGCTTAAGAGGTTCAAGAAACTTAAGAAGCTTAAGAATCTTGAGAACCTTCCAAGGTACAAAAGTATGGGGTATAACATCCTTCTCCCCTTTAGAATATTCGTCCTCGAATGTTAAACAAACCTTCTTCAAAATCTTACGTAGACTATAAGTAAAATTCCCCTCTATTGCAATAACATTTACTTTTATCACCTTAAGAGTTTAAGAAGTTCGAATTGCCTATAGACATAGGGAGTAGGTAGGGATACTTGTGTTTTATTTCCTCTTCAGCTTCCCAAGCCATTTCTTTGCGATTCTCAATTAGCCACAACACCTTGATGGGAGCTACATCCTTAGTCCTCAATCTTCTAATCTATCGATCCAGGATGGTGATAGATTGCGCTTCGTAGGATAACTCCTTTGTGACATGGATATCATCTATGGGATATACTCAGGATAGATCACCAACTCACTTGCGAAGCATTAATAAATGAAAGGATGGATGTATTGCTTCCAGATCCATAGGTAGGTCTAGCTCGTAGGCAACCTTGCCTATTCAGCGAAGGATCTGGTAAGGACCCATATAACTCGGACTCATCTTCCCTTTCTTGCTAAACCTCATTACACCTTTCATGGGCGACACCTTTAAAAACATCCAATCGCTCACTTGAAATTTCAAAGATCGACGTTGATTGTCTGCATAAATCTTCTGTCGACCTTGGGCAACTAATAATATCTCCTGAATAGGCTTTACCTTCTCCACAGGCTGCTGGACCATATCTGGGCCTATTAGTCGTGTTTCGCCAACAATAGCCGAACGAATGGAGACCTACACTTTCTATCATACAAAGTCTTATACGAGGCCATCCGAAGACTAGAATAATAGTTAATATCGTAAGTAATCTTGACAGGTAGTAGGCAATTGTCCGATCTACCTTTGGAGTTAACCGTATAGGCCTGCAATATATATCCTAGCGTTTAGATAGTAATCTTAGTCTGTCCATCGATCTGAGGATGCAATAGTGTACGAACACCTGTCTGTGTTCCCAATCTCTTTGTGGGCTGATCTTCAGTAGTTAGCTATAACTTGGGCTCCTTCATCTGAGACAATAGCTATGGGAACTCTGTAAAATCTCACCATTCTCTTAATCTATAATTTCACATAATCTCTACTGAGTAGTAGTCCTTGATTGAAGGAACACGGGATGATATTGTTAGTCTACGGATGACATTCCATATACCATCATCTATCCATGGAGTGCAAAATGAGTCTTATAGCCAAGGTCGTGTTGTGGAATCTTCTACCTCATGTATTACTTTTTACCTTCTTTAGAAGACATCAACTAGAACCTTTACCTTTTGGGTTTTGATTTTTGCCCATCAGAGTTGGTTGCCAAGTGGTGTCAAAATTCCCTCACACAATGGCTTGTATAGTCATTCTGTGGTTTGCCTATGATTAGCTGGTATTATGTTGAAAAACTGTGGCATACAAGTGCGCCATATGTTAGTAATCAGCTAATCCTACTTGTTTTGCTTAAGCTCTTTTTACAATTCCCTTAACATAACTTATAACACTCTAGGTACATAATCTCGTGCCGTTGCCTCTCTGCTAGTTCGAATTCCTCCATCTCATGCGATCATACTAGTACTAACGCACCAGATCTCACCAAAATTTTGAAGTTAAGCATGCTTGGCCGAGAGTAGTACTAGGATGGGTGACCCCCTGGGAAGTCCTCGTGTCACGTTTCATTGCAATCCTCGCAATAATGTGCAAGACACTCAACTTATCCCAAGATTTAGCTTAGCGTTGTCTTGCTAGTCTTCACGTTTTGCCTTACCCTTTCCTCTTTTATGTTACAACCAGTATCGGGGTAGGTCTTTAGTTCCACCATGACCATGTCCTTTTTGGTCATTTAATTTAATTTCTCTTTGTATTTCTCTATAACGTGTCCAAAATATCATAACCCCATTTTCCTCATATACTCTTTTGCTTGGTCTTATTTTGTATATATATATTCGTAAGTTGTACAACTACTTTTATACAACCCGTATGAGGTAGACGCAGTCTTTTTGTTTCCTGGTCCATCTTTCTTTACATATCACTTCCACACCAGAGCTTGCTCGCGCTAATGCTATTCTGTCCTACCCCTTTTTCTCTTTCTTTTTTTTCCTTTAGGTACTTCTTGGTCTCCTCATTTCCTTACCACAGGAGGTTTTCTATTATTTCTCCTTGCTACCTGTATGTCACATCTCAGCGGCCAACAACTCTATTGCCATGTCTTAATCTTTACTCAACCATGGCCTTACTACCCTTTACAAGGTCCTTAGATCGCTCTGTCTTACAATCTTATTGTGTTCGCCCCTATTTGTAAGCACTCATCCATTAGGGTCTCTGCTAAATGTTCTCTGCACGGTCTCAGATATCATGGCTTCTACCCATTTATCGCTGGCCTTTAGTCCTTACTAACTCAAGCCAATATAGGATCTCGCTTAAAATTTAAGCATTCCCGTTAATATGTGATAGTATCAGTCGGCTTCATCTCACACTTATATTTCTCTTGTCTACTTCCCCACTTTAGGGTGTACCTATGTCATCCTCTATTTATTTTCAACTGTTCATAAGCATATGATTCTGTTCCAACACATTTGACATACAGCACCATATCTACACCTTCTGTTAGATCATCTATACTTTAGGTTGCCCCTGTAAGAAACCTTAATACAACCATAGGGTGCTTAGAATTCTCGATAACTAGTAGCCAATCTACTCCAAGTACGGGTACTCGAGACATATAATTAATTTAGTAGTTTCTCCATAGCCACAATCCTTTCTTCCCCACCAGTGATTAGCTAGCACTCATAATCATTTCAACTTCTCCATTCGGAAGTACTTGTACTCCAGTGACCCGTGTTTCTAGCTCTACTATAACACTATCTTCAACCCAGTGGATACCACTTGTTCCCCTTAATGGACTCACAATGCATCAATGGTTTTTAAGAGCTACCTCTCTCATCCTTGAGGGGTTTTTATATTTTCCACAGTGGAATCACATATCCACAATACTTCTTTATATCTCATAAGCTTTTATCCTTGTCGGGTACCCGAGGTTAACTTCCAATTCTCCTTAGTCTCATGTCAATTTTTACTTTAATACTAGTCTTATCTTCTCGTGTTTTCATACCACACCTTCAGTTCTTAGCTATTTATTCCCTTTTTCATTCGATACTCATATTTAATTGATCATGTCTATCTTGAGTACTTCCTGCAATAATCCTTCTATTCTTTCGGTCCATGGTAATATTTGTGCCCGAGGAGCTTTATGTTACCCTATATCCCTTGGGAAAATCATTCCTTGGTATCACCGACCCTTCTGAATCCTTCTAGTATGTTATCCAATATATAAAGCACATGATTCTGGCCAGCCCATAATTTCATGTGTTCCGTCCACAAGTTATTTTAGTCGCTTAATAACCAATAAAAGGTTACCATAAAGCATTCTCTAACCACTACCAGAAAGAAATTAAGATCCAATAAGCACCATAATACTGTTTAGTGCCTAACTCGTATGGTTTCCCTCTAGGTTCACTCTTGAGTCATGAACAACCTATTCCATTCAACACTACTGGTTGAGGGATCTGTACTTTCCCTACCAAAGTGGAACCCAATTGCTGGACACCTTGCCCTCCAACAAGAGTTTTCTTTCAACTTAAGACTTCCTAAATAAACATGGGCCCCCTTCCCAACAACATGGAGGGTACCCCTACAACTTTAATTCATCATAATAAGGTACTCCATATCAACTTCCATACCGTATGATGAACTTGCATGTCATTCCTTTCTATTCCTAAAAAGAATTCGACAGAGTTTTCTCTATATTCCTTCCTATCCCAAACCTGTACTCAAGAAACACCAATAATACCATGTGAGGCCAACGTATATATACATCTATATCATAGTATATCACAATCGTAACGCCTCGCAAGGACAATATGTGCATATGTTTATAGCATCTCAGTTTACAGCCACATAGGGCTTCCTATATTAAACCGAACCAAAATGAACAAATTTCCCCATATAGCAAACAAAACTATACCTATCACCTTCCTATACCTGTAGTTGATCAGTCCCCATTTCGACCCAATGACCTAGGAGGTGAAGTGTGCTCCCCGTCTCCATTCGGTTGCCACTTGCTTGTCTGTCCCTTGTTATCTTCCTCACTTTAATCGAAAGGACATCGATAGCCAAGTAATTCCTTGTTCACCGATGACCAAGATAGAGGGCTTGAATATGCTATAACACTTACCATAGGAGCCGACCTAACATAGTGCTCTATCATAAAAACCACTGGTGTGGCTTCCGGAACCACTTCCCCAGTCATCAACTTCTTTAAGGAACCTGTTGTTAGGCCTTTTGAGGGATCAGTCTCCATAACGTAATCAGGGTCTTTGGAGGGATCAGTCTCAATAGAATTACTGGGGCTCCGCTTGCTTGGTCTTAGAGCCTGAGGTCCCATGTGTACCCTAGGGGCCTTCTCCGCACCCCCTATACTATCTAGAGCTGGTCTCTTTATTTTCCACCAAACCCTGGACCCATCTACAAGAAAGGAGGTCAAAAACAAGCTTCCTTTATAGGTATGGCCGCACGCATAGTAGTCTGCTAGGGAGGGATTATCTTGATAGACAGCTCTATCGCACGATCTAAGACAAGAAAAAAAGATAAAATTCTAAATATCCTGTAGCCTCCTGTTTATAGATGTGGTGCACAACACACCAATAAATAAGACTATACTAGAAACGATCTGTAGACATTCCAAGGAAAGACTGCTCTAGATTCGACTAGAACTAAGCACCTGAACTGAATGAACCACTTTTATCATGACCCAACCCCATAGGCTGTGACGGGTGCCCGAACTGGACATATGCGTATACCCTTGCTATCTATAAGTAAACTTGTCCCCTGTTTGAGTCACAGTATAAAAATATACTAGATAATACCTTAGCTGGCACGGCTATCACGACAGGGAAGAATGTCTCCCAAAACATAAACCATATCAGCACAACTGTACATACATGCGTATACAACTCATATATAACCCACATATATATATCTACAGACCTCTAAGAGTACAATGATAACATAAGGCGAGACAGGGCCCCCGCCGTACCCCAAAATAAACAAAACAAGTGTACAAATTAAGAGACTAGTACCACAACTAGGCTCTGATACAATGGAGTTTTTCTCGAACTTGCTGGTAGGAGTCCTAAGCTGGTGGGTCTCCAAAATGTGTGTCTATACCTGTGGGCATGAACGCAGCCCCCTGAAAAAAGGGAGGTCAGTACGACATATGTACTGGGTATGTAAAGTATAACTAAGAATATATCTGAAATAAAAAGAGCTAGGGGGATAAATTCGTTACTTAAGAAAACACTGTAACTGTACCTTGTGAATCATAAAACATGTATGCTCATATTATATAATATAGCGGGCCCCTTCAGGGACTCGGTGAAACATATATCTATAGGAACATCATAGGGCCCAGCACCATCATCACCTTATCATATCACATCACATCATCATATATATATACATACGTTCCCGGCCCTCTAGTGAGGGACTCAGTGAGTTGTTCATGTCATTGCATTATCATTACCTCATATAGCGTACCTGGCCATTTCCTAAGGGATTCGGTAGATAATGCAGTAAACTGTGCATGATTACATTCATAGCCCGAGACTCGGTGAAAGAAGGGTTACAGTATACACGAGTAGAGTAGTGAGTAACCATATGCAATTTAAACCATCATTGGAGACTTGTTTAAATAATCAAAATGAACTATCGTTCGAAAATTAGGACAATAGCCATAACAAGTACCTTTGGAGTGTCATTACGATTTGCATCAAGGTAGCACTTTTGAAATCATCTACTCGTATCAAGGCGTAATAAAATATCATTTGGAAGTCAAGAAAATAACCATCTTAGTGGCTTTGAGAATGGGGACCTCCTTGGGATCACATATACTTCATCTATTCATTTTATAAAGTTCATGCCAAAAAAAGATTTACTTTACCTACTTACTCCTTCCCAAGGTATAGAAAAACTTGAGAAGCCATATTTCAATTATTGGAAGATTTATAGCTTAAAGGAGTGAATGAGAGCTATGCCTTACACCACAACATAAATTATACCAACTTAGGATGGTCGGATACTTTCACATGAAATGAGGCAAAAGGACATACGTTCTAGGAAATTAAAAACATTAGTCATCCTAGTGTACTTAAGAATAGGAGCTTCTTGTAGACTTTGCACATTCTTCGTCCGTTAGCTTTATATGGGTCATGCCAAAAGAAAGAATAGAATAAGCTTTACATACCCTCTACCTTCCCTCATAGAGTCATTATATATATATATTGTACCTGACCCATCATGAGCTCGGTATCATAACATTCTAATTTCTTTACCATACCATCACATAACGTACCCGAAACATGATAAGACTCGGTGAGTAATCATAGCATTATAACATCGTACTTATGTCAAAGACATGTCAAGAGGGAAGAAGGGTAGCTTTACCAACTTGTACCAAAAACATGCCAAGAGAAAGAAGGGCTTCACATACCTATTTAAGGATTAATTGAAATCTATCTTGTCTTGATACCTCCTTAACCTATTTGACATGAAAGTAATACTAAGGTTAATATCCTTTCACTTTCCAATATCCCACTCTACAACCAAGTACTAATAGGAGTCATTTCCTATCCATTACCCTCGACTAGTTTGTTATTAGTTCCAAAGCTACCGAAAAAAATCGGGCAGCATTTCCCCTGTAACTTCAACGTCCTCGAGATTTTGACTAGGCCAAAATATCAACAATCATACCAACAACAACAAACAGCAGCATATTTATAAGTAAATCACTTCAACATGGCACAATACAAGCTCCAAACAACTAGCTCCAAAATACAATACCAAAAAAGAGTTTTTAATCTTTATTTCACAAAATCTTTAACCATACCAAACGGAGGGTCGTGTGGCTGCAACCAGAAACACCCACACCCCTTTTAAAATACTTTAAATCCCTGTGACACGCAATCCCACCAGCTGTACCCGTAGCACCACAACGACAGCACACTATGCGACTTCGATTTAGCTACTACGACTTTAATTTAGCTTGTTTTTAATGTCAAGAATCCTTGTGAAATTTTTCTACTTCAGCATCATTTAATACATGTAATATACCTCATAAAATCATCATAAACTCCAGTTTGAAAGAGAAACTCTTACCTTGCCCGGAACTTGTTAACCTCATCGAAACTTGCCTCGGAAGTTCCTTTAGCGCGCCTAAAACTTCTTGACTATTTGGTAACATTTTGGATGCTCCAAACCATAAATTTTCATTACTAACACCTTCAAAATATTGTATTTCACCTTAGATAATTAATTCACGGAACGAAATCGGAAGCTTACCTTTTTTTTTCCTCAAATCCAAAACACTCTCTAGCTTGAGGGTTTCTCCTCTTCTTCTCTTTTCTAGAATATTTGGATGAAGTAATAACTTAAGGGATAAGTATGACTAGAATTCATCAACATATATACATGTAGGCTACTTTAAGAGGGACACATGTCATCCCCTAAGTGGTGACACATGTCAAGCCCTCACTGGGCCAACACACCCTTTCCTCCAATCAGAGGCTGCCATGTGGCATATGGGGTCCACAACCCTTGCTCCTGCTGCTTCCATGTGGTACTCCCTCATGCTTCCATATGGCACTCTCTCATGGGCTGCCACATGTCGCTTTCTTTTCCTCCTCGTGGGTTCGTAATCTCATCTTACTTTACTAACCTATGTAATCCTTGCCACGTAAGGTTGGTATGTACTCAAGTAGTTTAAGTACGTAAAATTTCCAAATTGGTAGCTTACGTAAGTAAGTCGAGTCCTATGACTCATTACTTGGCCTCCAATTCCTTTTGAATTCTCATAACCATATTTCTAATCTTCCCTTATATGGGGTGTCATATTCTTCCTTCCTTAGAGTTGTTTGATAGTGTCACAGATTATCCGGCTTATAAGAAGCTTAAGGTCCTTTCAAAAAACTTAAGAAGCTTAAATAAAACTTTAGAAGCTTAAGAGGTTCAAGAAACTTAAGAAGCTTAAGAAGCTTAAGAAGCTTAAGAAGCTTAAGAAGCTTGAGAACCTTCCAAGATACAAAAGTACGGGGTATAAAAGGTATGTGAGTTTTCATCCATGGGTTCTTCCACCCATGGAGCCCAAATATTTTCTCAACTTGATATTACAAATTCTAAATGGTGAATTCTTATGGGCTTTTACATGATGATTCCAAATTCATATATTATGGTATATTTGAAGTTTATTTACTTAAATTTATATATTTTGACTCTACATTTTATAAAATGAATGATTTTGTTAGGGTTCTTATATGAAGTCTTGAAAGATAGTTTTAAAGTGAATATTGTGGGTTGTTTTAATATGTTTCATATGATGCATTTTCATAACTCTCATGCATTAAATATATTTAAAAGTTATACGAAATGAATTCACCTAGTCTTCTTATATTGAAATGAAGTTGAATTGAAAGTTTTGACTTCAAATGAAAGTTTATGAAGCAAATATTTATGTTTAAGGGAGTCTTTTAAAATGATTGAATGATGATGGAAGGGATTTTATACAAAAAAAGGATTCAATGTGAAAGGACAATTCTCACATATTTGAATCAAATAAAAAATTTTAATGAGCTAATCCACCAATGATGATTTGATGTCTAAAGTTATACAATCCTTATGTTATTATGATATTTAATTGTTATTCTGTGGGATTCACCTAGAATCGAATGTAGCATGTATATGGGGACTCGACCTAAGGGGTGCTTAAGTAAAGTCTCATGTTTCATTAACTATGCACCAACTTAGGGGCCCTTGTAGGCTATGTTAGGCTAGTGGATCCACAATTAGCCCTTAAAGTCAATGTTAAAGAAATGATTAAAGTTGATGGAGTTCTCCTCGGCAAGTAGTGCCCCTGTGCCAATGTAGGAGGTTATATTGGATTCTATGTAATAGCTCGCATGATCTTAAATGTCGGTTAAGGCCACTTTCCCACAAAATGAACATTTTAAGTTTTGTTGTGATGATTTCTCATGCATACATTCACTTATGCATATATTGCTTATTAAATGTCTTAATATTCTTCATTTTATATCATGCTCACATAGTACATTCCAAGTAATAACTTATAATCTTACCTATATTATATCACCATGTAGAAACTTCCATCGCTCCATACTCTCCTACCCATGGATAGCTTGATCATTGAAGGCTACTACTAGTGGTGAGTTCCCATGATCCGGGAACAATACTCTTATCTTCTAGCTTATGTTATGCTTAGAATCTTGAATTACTTTAGGTATATTTTGACTCTACATTTTATAAAATGAATGATTTTGTTAGGGTTCTTATATGAAGTCTTGAAAGATAGTTTTAAAGTGAATATTGTGGGTTGTTTTAATATGTTTCATATGATACATTTTCCTTACTCTCATGCATTAAATGTATTTGAAAGTTAAACGAAATGAATTCACCTAGTCTTCTTATATTGAAATAAAGTGGAATTGAAAGTTTTGACTCCAAATGAAAGTTTATGAAGCAAATATTTATGTTTAAGGGAGTCTTTTAAAATGATTGAATGATGATGAAAGGGATTTTAGACAAAAAATGGATTCAATGTGAAAGGACAATTCTCACATATTTGAATCAAATAAAATGTTTTAATGAGCTAATCCACCGATGATGATTTGATGTCTAAAGTTATACATTCCTTATGTTATTATGATATTTAAATATTATTCTGTGGGATTCACCTAGCATCGATTGTAGCATGTATATGGGGTCTCGACCTAATGGGTGCTTAAGTAAAGTCTAATATTTCATTAACTATGCACCAACATAGGGGCCCTTATAGGCTATTTTAGGCTAATGGAGCCACAATTAGCCCTTAAAGTCAACGTTAAAGAAATGATTAAAGTTGACGGATTTCTCCTCGGCAAGTAGTGCCCCTCTGCCAATGTAGGAGGTTATATTGGATTCTATGTAATAACTCGCATGATCGTAAATGTCGGTTAAGGCCACTTTCCCAAAAAATGAACATTTTAAGTTTTGTTGTGATGATTTCTCATGCATGCATTCACTTATGCATATATTGCTTATTAAATGTCTTAATGTTCTTCATTTTATATCATGCTCACATAGTACATTCCAAGTAATAACTTATACTCTTACCTATATTATATCACCATGTAGAAATCGCCATCGCTCCATACTCTCCTACCCATGGATAGATTGATCATTGAAGGCTACTACTAGTGGTGAGTTCCCATGATCCGGGAACAATACTCTTACCTTCTAGCTTATGTTATGCTTAGAATCTTGAATTACTTTAGGTATATTTTAACTTATATCTTGAGGGTGAGCTAGGGATATGTCTTAGCCCCCGCCAAGTCTTTAATGTAGAAGGTATTGTTTGACATAGTAAATGATGTTATGTTAACCTCGACTCTTTTGAAGGTCAAATCCCTTAGTACAGATACCCTTTATGTTTCCGCGTGTTATTTATCATTATTGATAAATTGCTCAATGAATGCTAAGAGGCTTGGTGAGGTTTCTCTGGGTGCTTCATTCGTCATGTCACATCTAGGCCCTAGGCTTGGGTCATAACAAACTTAGTATCAGAGTATGAGGTTTTGAAATGGTCCTCGAAGTCCAACATACTGCGTCAAATAGGGTCTTGTTCATGGATTTGAATCATGCCACAATTATGAATAGGAGACTATGAGGCATTTAGGAATGTTTTTCACTTCTTTCAAATTCATGTCATGCCTTAGAGTGTCCTAAGATTTCCTTTAACTAAGGACCTATTTTGTGTTCCTAGATAATACCTCATGAAAGAGCACCTCGAAGAGTAAGGGTTGATGATGAGGACCAAGCTTTTCCGGTTTCGGATATCCCACACCATGAGGAAAGGGTAACCCATGCCGAGTTCCAAAACATCATCACATTATTGGCTCAAGTTGTGGCCAACCAAGGCCATCAATGTTCCCTTCTCCCCAAATGCAAAATCCGACCTCTAGGATTCGATAGTTCTAAACAAGATGATGACCCTATAGAGTTTATTGATGAGGTATACCATATCATGGAAATCATGGGTGTGCCACTGAATGAAAAGGCCAAGCTAGTGGCCTATCAACTCAAAGATCTGGCTTAAGTATGGTACGAACAGTGGGTTGTTGAGAGAGATGAGGAAATAGGACTGATAAGATAGGAAGGGTTCAAAAGTGCTTTCCTAGACAGTTTTTTCCCATTGGAGGTAAGGGAGGCCAACATCCAAGAGTACATCAACCTGCGTCAAGGAAGTATAACTGTGAGGGAATATGCTCTCAAGTTCACAAAATTGTCCAAGTATGCTCCCTTTATAGTTTTCGACCCCTGGACAAGGATGAGTATGTTTATTTTCAGTGTTTTGAGCTTGGTGTCCAAGGAGAGAAAAATAGCCATGTTGGTCAAGAAGATGAACATCTCCCGATTAATGACTTATGCCGAACAAATCGAAGAAGAGAAGTTGAGGGAAAGGTATAGAGGGTTCAAAAAGGCTAGAGTGGATGGTAGAGGGTTCAACCTTCAAAGGTCCAGTTATGGTAGCAATAACAAAGGCCAAAGTTGTCAACGGTTCGTGGGACAAGGTTCTACTAATACTCCTTCTCCCAAATTCAACAAGGAAAAAGGACTCAACTCGATGGTCCCAAGATATAACATTGGTACCTAAGATTTTTCCCCATGTAGGAAGTATGGGAAGACCCACAAACAGGAATATTTGGGGGGCTCAAACGCGTGCTTCAAATGCAAAAAGTCGGGTCATCATGCTCGGGATTGTAGAGGTGGTAGTGGTGGTAGGACTCAAGGCCAAGTTGCTCATGACCAACAAGCTCAAGGAGGTGTCTAACATACCAACCTCTTCTATGTATTTAATGGGAGAAAAGAGGTTGAGGAAGCACCAAATGTTGTTACCGGTATGTTAAAGGTCTTTACTTTTGATGTATATGCATTATTGGATTGTGGTGCAAACTTGTCATTTGCTACCCCATTCTTAGTAAATAGGTTTGATGTGTCACCCAAAATATTATTAGAGCATTATTTGGTGTCTACCCCCATTGTTGATTTAGTTGTTGCAAGAAAGGTCTATAGGGTTTTTTCCATGTCTATCTTGCATAAAGTTATTCCTTGTGATCTGATTGAGCTTGGATTGGTTACATTCATCTTACACTTTCATAGATTGTAGGACTCATCGAGTCAAGTTCCAATTTCCAAATGAGTCCATTCTAGAATGGGAGGGTCATGATTCGATAGTGAAGAATAAGTTCATTTCTTGTCTTAAGGCCCTAAAATTGATTTCTAAGGGTTGTATTTACCACATTATGAGGGTTAGGGATGTTGACTCCAAAAGTCCTTATCTTGAGTTGGTTCCCATAGTCAATGAGTTCCCCAATGTCTTTTTCGATGACCTTCTCGGTGTTTCTCCCGAAAGAGAAGTTGATTCTGGTATCGATCTCCTCCCCAATACCCAACCTATCTCTATTCTCCCTTATCGGATGGCCCCGACAGAATTGAAAGAGTTGAAGGAACAATTAAAAGACTTGTTAGAAAAGAGGTTCATAAGGTCAAGTTTTTCATTATGGGGTGCTCCCGTGCTATTTGTAAGTAACAAGGATGGGTCACTTCGATTGTGCATAGACTACCGACAATTGAATAAGATGACTATTAAGAACAAGTCCCCAATCTCTAGAATAGATGACTTGTTTGATCAATTATAATGGGAAAGTCACTTCTCCAAGATTGATCTTCAGTCCAGCTATCACCAACTAAGGGTGAGAGAGTATGACATTCCCAAAACAACCTTTTGGACAAGGTATGGTCACTTTGAGTTTGTGTTGATGAGTTTTGGGTTGACAAATGCGTCGGCGGTGTTTATAGACCTAATAAATAGAATGGTCAAGCCCTATCTTGATGCATTTGTTATAGTCTTCATTGATGACATTTTGATTTATTCTCGGGGTGAGGAAGAACATAAGAATCACTTGAAGGTTGTACTTCAAACGTTGAGGGACAGACAATTGTATGCAAAATTTAGTAAGTATGAATTTTGGTTGAAAGATGTGGCATTTCTTGGTCACATAGTGTACGGTGATGGGATAAAGGTTGATACTAAGAAAATGAAGGCCTTCAAGAATTGGATCCTCAGACATTAGGAGCTTCTTGGGTCTAGCCGGGTACTATAGAAGGTTTATCGAAGGGTTTTCTTCCATCTCATCTTCTATGATGAAATCGACCTAAAAGAAATCAAAATTCATATGGACAGATGAGTGTAAAAAATGTTTCCAAACTTTCAAAGATTGACTTACCTCTGCTCCTATTTTGACTCTACCGAAAGGATTAGAAAGGTTTGTGGTTTATTGTGATGCTTCAAAAATTGGTTTGGGTTGTATCTTAATGCAAAAGGGCAAGGTCATAGCCTATGCTTCTAGGGAATTAAAGGTGCATGAGTGTGACTATGCTACCTATGATCTTTAATTAGCGTTCATTGTCTTTGCTTTGAAGATTTGGGGGCATTACCTCTATGGGGTGCATGTGGATGTGTATACAGATCATAAAAGTCTTCAATATGTGTTCACCCAAAAAGACTTTAATCTCAGGCAAAAGAGGTGGCTAGAACTCCTCAAGGAGTATGACATAAGCGTACATTATCATCCGATAAAGCCAATGTGGTTGCTGATACACTTAGTAGAGTGTTTATGGGGAGTATGGCCTATGTTGATGTAGGGAAGGAGTTGGTAAAAGATGTTCACCAGTTGGCTATACTGGGAGTGAAATTGTGTGGTACTAATGATGGTGGTATGGTTGTTCAAAACGGGTCCGAATCCTCTTTGGTGGTGGATGTTAAGTCAAAGTAAAATCTTGACCCGACGTTTGTTGAATTAAAGAAGTTGGTGAAGGAAAAGAAGGTAAAGGTCTTTTCCCAAGGGGGAGATGGGGTGCTATCCTACCAAGTTCGATTATGTGTTCCGTATGTGGATGGCCTAAGGAATTTGATTTTGAAAGAGGCTCACAATTCTTGATACTCCATTCATCCCAGTTCGACGAAAATGTATCGAGACACAAAGGAGCTCTATTGATGGAATGGAATGAAGAAGCAGGTTTGTATCCAAATTGCCAACAAGTGAAGGTCGAACATCAAAGGCCAATTGGCCTAACCAAGACATTGAAATCCTTTAATTCTCTTAGGATCAACCTACCACGACCCAACCTCATAGGCCATTACGGGAGCCCAAACTGGGCACTCGCGTATATCCTTGCTATATATAAGTAAATATGTCCCCTGTTTAAGTTATAGCACATCAACAGGAAGGATAACATATAAGCTGGCGAGGTTTATCATAGGTACCATGGTACATACATGCATATACAACCCATACAAAACCCATATACATGTCCTCACACCTATAAGAGTAAGAAAAGTAACATTAGGCGAGACAGGGCCCCCACCATACCCGTGAATAAATAAATATATAAATCGAGGGTTAATACCAAAACTAGGCTCCGGTACAATGGAGCATTTCTGAACTGCTGAGTGGAACCCCTATGCTGACGGATCCCCAAAGTGTGTATTTGTACCTGCGGGCATGAATGTAACCCCCCCCCCCCCGAGAAAGAGGGGTTAGTATGATATATGTACTGAGTATGTAAAGTATAGACATCATAAGGAAATTACAGTTTGCGTAGGGATGCAGGGGTAAGTATAACATTTAACTATTTATCATACTCGCATCTTATAAAAGAAAGTCATACATATTACCATCACGTACTATGCTTGTCCTGTTAGGGGACTTGATGTACCATTTACATCATTCTACCATCATAAGCACATATATATATTAGCATTATGGAAAGTACAGCCCAATCTATGTATAGAGTAAATACATGATGAGGAACGTATGACCCGATCTGCATATCATATAATAATTTCGAGAAATGATGGCCTGATCCACATATCATATAGTAATGCTGAGGAACATTCGATCCGATCCACATATCATACAGTAATGCCGAAGAACGTTCGGTCCAATCCAAATATCATATACCGTACACGGCCCTTTATCTGACTCGGTGTTATCATATCGTCATATACCATACCCGGCCATTTATGGTAGTGTAGCTATCTCGAGTGCCTTCTAAATGCCATTGAGGCCTATATCACTTAGGATCTCGGGGACCCTAGATATATACTAAAGTAATACTAAAATTTCATAAAATTAGAGATACCCGTTGTCACATAGTCCGTAGAACTAAGAGCTTATGCATCCAGTACTTCTCAACTTATGGAGTTCAAGGAAAGTAGTTCAACTTACTATAAGAGTTTGACATTCAGAAGTGAATAAGAGATACAAATTAATTTTAGGACTTAAAAGTGGAGTTACCCTAGAGTTCGTATCATATTTTACTTACAATTAGGATATGCCAAAGGAAGAGAAAGAATAAGCTTTAACTAGTCTCTACTTTTCCTCAAGGAGTCATCATTACATATATCGTACACAGTCCATCATGGGCTCGGTATCATAACCTTATTATTGCATTACCTTACCATAATAGCACCATACTTATGTCAAAGACATATCAAGAGGAAAGAAGGGTAGGCAGGGCTTTTTTCATAGTAATAGTGGGCCGGTCTCTACATACTTATGCCAAAACATACCAAGAGAAAGGAGATAACTTCACATACTTACTACTCTCCATCATATAGAAGCCTTGAGAGGCAATAACTCAACTAGTATAGGAATTCTACCATTGAGAAGTAAATAAGACTTATGAGTCATACTTGGGGTTATATTAATGGAATTATCCCCATATTTCGTATATCAATCACTTAAGGCTAAGACATGCCAAAAGAAAGAAAAGGCAAGCTTCATATATCTTTTTCGAGATTAATTGTAACCCACATCGCCTCGTTATCTCCTTGACCTATTTAACATGAAAGTAATACTAAGATTAATAACCTTTCATTTTCCAATTTCCAACTCTACACCCAAGTAGTCATAGGAACCATTTCCTTATCCATTTCCCTTGACTAGCTTATTACTAGTTCTGAAGTTGCCAAAAATCGGGCAGCATCTCCCCTATAACTTGCCCGATCCAACTGATAATCTTAGCAGCCATATTACCAACAAAAAACAGAGGGTCGTGTGGATGAAACAAGAAGTATTCACACCTTTTTTATAACACCTTACATACCTGAAACACACCATCCAACTAGCTGTAACTGCAGCACCACAATCACCACACACTACTCGACTTCGATTTAACGCTAGCGACTTCAATTTAGTTTGTTTCTAATGTCAATCATACTTATGCAATTTTTCCACTTAGATCCTCGTTTTAGACATTTAATATACCCCAAAATAATATCATAAACTTCAATTTTAAAGGGAAAGCCTTACCTTATCCGAAACTCACCAAAACTCCCCTCGGAAGCTCTTCTAGCGCGACTGAAACTTCGTGGCTATTTGTTGTCCATTTGGGGATGATACAAACCATAAATTTAAATTAATAACACCTTCATACCTTCATGTTATACCCCATATAATTAATTCACGGAAAAGAATCAGAGAACTTACCTTTTTCTCCTTCCAAAACCGTAGCTCTTTCTTCTCTCTAGCTTAAGTTTCTCTTTTCTCTAGAATTTTCTTGACTTTTGGAGATAAGAATGAAACTTATAGGATAAAGATGACCATAAAAGTGGGGAAACGTGTCAAGCCCTAAGTGGTAATACATGTCAAGCCCTCATAGGGCCAACACACCCATTTTCTCCAATCATAGGCTGCCACGTAGAATGTGGGGTCTACCACCCTTGCTTCAGCTGCTACAATGTGGCACTCTCTCATGATGCCACATGTCACTCTTCTTTCCCCTCGTGGTTTTTTAATCTCATATTACTTTATGAACCTATGTAATCCTTGCCACGTAAGCTTGGTATGTACTCCAGTAGCTTAAGTATGTAAGATTTCCAAGTTGGTAGCTTACGTAAATAAGTCATGTCCTACAACTTATCATTCAGTCTCCAACTTCTTCTAGATTCTTATAACTCTATTTCCAATCTTCTCTACTATGGGGTATCATATTCTCCCTTCCTTAGAGTTGTTTGGTAGCGTTATAGATTATCCGGCTCAGATGGTAACTTTTAAGAAGCTCCAAGAAACTTAAGAAGCTTAAGTAACTTAGGAACCTTCCAAGGTACAAAAGCATGGGGTATAACATCTTTCCCCCCTTTAGAACATTCGTCCTCAAATGTTAAACAAAACCTTATTCAAAATCTTACACAGACTATAGGGAAAATTCCTCTCTATTGTAATAACACATACTTCCATCTACTTAAGAGTTTCAAAAGTTGGAATTACCTATAGACATAGGTAATAGGTACGGATATTTGTGTTTTACTTCCTCTTCAGCTTCCCAAGTCATTTATTCACGATTCTCATTTTTCCATAACACCTTGATGGAAGCTATATCCTTAGTCCGCAATCTTTTAATTTGTCGATCCAGGATGGCGATAGGTTGATCTTCATAGGATAACTCCTCTTTGACATGGATATCATCTATAGGATATACTCGGAATAGATCACCAATGTACTTGCGAAGCATTGATACATGGAAGACTGGATGTACTGCTTCTAGATCCGTTGGTAAGTCTAGCTCATGGGCAACATTGCCTATTTGGCGAAGGATCTGGTAAGGTCCAATATATCTCAGACCCATCTTCCCTTTCTTGCCAAACCTCATTACTTCGTTCATGGGAGACACCTTCAAGAACACCCAGTCACTCACTTGAAATTCCAAAGGTTGACGTCGATTGTCTGCATATTGCTTCTGTCGACTTTAGGCAGCTAATAATCTCTCCTGAATAAGCTTTACCTTCTCCACATCCTATTGGACCATGTCTAAGCCTATTAGTCGTGTTTCGCCAACATCAGACTAACCAATGGCGACCTACACTTTCTGTCATCCAAAGTCTTACACGGGGCCATCCGGAGACTAGAATGATAGTTAATATTGTAAGTAATCTTGAAATGTAGTAGGCAATTGTCCGAGCTACCTTTGGAGTCAACTGTATAGGCCCGCAATATATATTCTAGCATTTAGTTAGTAAGCTTAGTTTTTCTATTAGTCTGAGGGAACAATAGTGTATGAAGACTTGTTTGTGTTCCCAATCTCTTTGTGGGTTGATCTTCAGTAGTTAATTGTAACTCGGGCTCCTTTGTTTGAGACAATAGTTATGGTAACTCCATAAAGTCCCACCATTCTCTTGATCTACAATTTCACACACTCTCAGTTGAACAGGTAGTCCTTGATCGAAAGAAGATGGGCTGATATTGTTAATCTGCGGATGACATTCCATATACCATCATCCATCCATGGAGTGCAAAATGAGTCTTATAGCCAAGGTCGTGTTGTGGAATCTTCGAACTCGTGTATTACATCTTGCCTTCTTTAGATGACATCAACTGGTACCCTTTCTTTTGGGTTTTGCTTTTTACCCATTAGAGTTGGCTACCGAGTGGTGCTGAAGTTCCCTCACATGATAACCTTTATAGACATTTTGTGCTTTGTCTTTCATTATTGGTATAGTGTTGCAGAACTTTGGCATACCAGTGTGCCATTTGTTAGTAACCAGCTACTCCTGCTCGTTTTGCTTAAGCCTTTTTACAACTCCCTTAACCCTACTTATAACTCTCTAGGTATATAATCTCATGTCGTTGCTTCATCGTTAGTTCAAATACTTCCATTGTCCTTTCCCTCAGATTTGGCTCCAATTTTTCTGTAACACGATACAATGCAATTCTTGCAATAATGTGCGAAGGCACTTAACTTAGCCTAAGATTTACCTTAGCATTGTCTCGCTAGTCTTCATATTCTGCCTTTCCCTTTCCTCTTTTATCTTACAACCGGTATTGGGGTAGATCTTTAGGTCAACCATGACCATGTCCTTTTTGGTTATTTAATTTAACTTCTCTTTGCATTTCTCTATAACGTATCCAAAATATCATAACCCCTTTTTCCTCATATGCACCTCCGCTTGGTCTTATGCTATATATATATATTCGTAGGTTGCATAACTATTTTTATACAACTGGTATGAGGTAGACGCATTTTTTTCATTTCCTAGTCCATCTTGTTTTACATATAACCTACACACTAGAACTTGCTCGCGCTAATGCTATTATGTCCTACCCCTTTTTTTCTTTCTTTATGTACTCCTTGGTCTCCTCATTTCCTACTGTAGGAGATTTTCTATTCTCCTTGCTACTTATACATCCCGATATGAGCAACAAATGATGCTGTTGCCATATCTTAATCTTTACTCAAATACGGCCCTACTACCCTTTTTGCGTCCCTTAGTTTGCTCAGTCCTACTCTCTTATCGTATTCACCCCTTTTTGTAGGCACCCATGATTCTTCGCACGGTCTCAGATACAGCGTCTTCTATCTATTTATTGTTAGCCTTAAGCTCTTACTAACTTGTGCCAGTATAGGATATCGCTTGAAATTTAAGCGGTCCTATCAACATGTGACAGTGTCAGTTGATTTCCTCTCACACTTGTATTTATCTTGTCTACTTCCCCCCTTTAGGGTGTACCCATGTCATCCTCTATTTATTTTCAACTGTTCATACAAATATGATTCTGTTCCAACACATTTGACATACAGCACCATATCTACACCTTCTGTTAGATCACCTATACTTTAGGTTGCCACTGTAAGAAAACTTAATACAAATATGGGGTTCTTAGAATTCTCAATAACTAGTACCCAATCTAGTCCAAGTACTGATACTCGAGTCATACAATTAATATAGTAGTTTATCCAGAGCCACATTCCTTTCTTTCCTACCAACGATTAGTTAGAGCCCCTAATCATTTCAACTTCTCCATTCAGAAGTACTTGTACTCCAGTGACCTGTGTTTCTAGCTCTGCTATAACACTATCTTCATCCCAGTGGATACCACTTGTTCTTCTTAATCGACTCGCATTACATCAATGGTTTTGCAGAGCTACCTCCCTTATCCTTGAGGGGTCTTTATATTTTCCACGGCGGAATCACATATTCATAATACTTCTTTATATCTCATAAGCTTTTATCCTTGTCAGGTACCTGAGGTTAACTTCCAATTCTTCTTAGTCTCATGTCAATTTTACTCTAATAATGGTCTTATCTTCTCGCCTTTTTGTACTACACCTTCATTTCATAGCAATTTATTCCCTTTTTCATCCGATACTTGTACTTATTGATCACGTCTATCTTGAGTGCTCCCTACAGTAGTCCTTCTATTCTTTCAGTCCATGGCCATTCTTGTGCCCGAGGAGTTTCATGTTACCCCTATATCCCTTGGGAAAATCATTCCTTGGTATCACCGACCCTTCTGAATCCTTCTACTATGTTATCCAATATATGAAGCACATGATTCTAGACAACACATGAGTTCATTTCTTTCGTCCACAAGTTATTTTAGTCACTTCATAACCAATAAATGGTTACCATAACATATCCTCTAACCACTACCAGAAGGAAATTAAGATCCAATAAGCACCATAATTCTGTTTAGTGCCTAATTTGTATAATTTCCCTCTAGGTTCATTCTTGAGTCGTGAACAACTTATCTAGGTCACCACTAATGGTTGAGGGTTTTGTACTTTCCCCCCAAAGTGGAACCCAATTGCTTGACACCTTTCCCTCTAAAAGGAGTTTTCCTCTGACCTAAAACTTTCTAAGTAAAC
This sequence comes from Solanum dulcamara, assembly GCF_947179165.1. Classification (NCBI taxonomy): domain Eukaryota; kingdom Viridiplantae; phylum Streptophyta; class Magnoliopsida; order Solanales; family Solanaceae; genus Solanum; species Solanum dulcamara. The sequence continues at coordinate 31,939,273 of NC_077237.1, read as the reverse complement.
ATGGTGTCCCCTTACCAACAACACATAGGGTACCCCAACAACTTTAGTTCATCATAATAGGGGTACTTGGTATCCACTTCCAAGCCATATGATAAACTTATAGTTCATTCCCTTTTTTCTAGAAAATTTCGACAGAGTTTCCTCTATATTCCTTACTGTCCCAAACTAGGCCGATGTATATATACATCCATATCATATCATATCATAGCCATAATGCCTCATAGGGCCACTATATATATATTCATATCACTGCCACACAAGGTGCCCAATATTAACAATAGTATAAAATAATGGACTTACCTCGTATGTCCAACTCGTACTGCACCCGTTACACTTTTCTGTCTACTTTTCCCTTCAATCTTCGACTTCATATTTCAATCATATTTCAATTCTCTTACCTTATCCGGCATGCCTCATTCACACCCTTACTTACCTGTATACTGGGTAGCTTCCAATATCATTCATCATTTTCTTCTATCGATGTTGTTCTTCAGCTGAAACTCGAGGTTAGAGAAAGGAATTTCATGTCCTATGGCTAGGCTCTATCTCACGATCTAAGATAAGAAAGGAAGATAACATCCTAAATGTCCTGTAGCCTCCCGTTTATAGATGTGGTGCACAACACTCCAATAAACAGGACTCTACTAGACACGGTCTGTAGACATTCTGAGGACCAAACCGCTCTGATATCACTTTTGTCACGATCTTGTCACGATCCAACCCCATAGGCTATGACTGGGGTCCGACCTGGACCCTCCATATACCTAGCTATCAACTATGGTAAAATTGAACTATAAATAAAGTACTATTATATTACAAAGCCCCACTAGGCGATAACATTTTCGTACACCTGTAGCCCTTTTCATTTGTATCATAATATGATAGGGCATGCAAGTCGACAAGGCTACCATAACATAATATCATATATCATGTAGCATGTAGACCCATCTAAATCACACTGACATACACAACCCATATATACATGTCTGCAGACCTCTAAAAATATTAATAACAACACATAGCGGGATAGGGCCCCCGCCGTACCCCTGAATAGATAAAATAATTCTTATACATTAACGGTCAGTATCAAAAACTACGCTCCGATACAATTGAGCCTCCTCCAACTAAACTGAGCAGAATCCTAAGCTGATGGACTCCCAAAACTTGTACCTGTACCTGCGGGCATGAAACGTAGCCCCCCCGAAGAAAGGGGGTCAGTACGATATATGTACTGAGTATGTAAAACATAACATAATACAACTGGAGGTATATCCGAAACAGAGAAGCAGGAGAATAATTTATCAAATCACAAACATGTACCTGTACTCTATGAATCATAAAAACATGCATGCTCAAATTTTCAATATAGCCGGCCCCGTCAGGGGTCCGGTGAATCATATATATAATATCAGTATCAATCTCTGTGCCATCGTCACCTTATTACAACACATCATCATAGTATTAATATCAGGCCCCAGGCCATCGTAACCTTATTACAACACATTATCATAGTATCAGTATCAGGCCCCAGGCCATCATATATATACATACAGATGCCGACCCTCTAGCGAGGGACTCGATGAACAATGCAATGAATTGCACGAATCTGACAACCGCCCTGAGACTCAATGAAGTCATCAAGTGAACCCTCACCTGGGGATCAGGTTAGAAGGTATCTAACGTATACTCTCTAACTGTTCCTAAGGACTATGTAAAAAGTAGTTTTTTTAGAAATCTTAGACATATACCAATGTGAAATATCTTACAGCAGTCCGAGCATTGGTTATCTCAGAGCCTTTCTTTTGTTACAAACAAGAGCTTAGTCGAACCATTTGTTATACAGTCATATAGAAAACTCGAAGATAGCAGCTTACTACTTTAAAGTTTAATCATTCAAAAGTAAGTGAGGGTCCTGAAGTCATATTCTGAACCTGGGAATGGAATTACCCCCAAAGTTCATATCATATCCTTCTTACATCTAAGACATGCCAAAAGAGAAAAGATAGGCTTTACATACCTATACCAAAAACATACCGAGAGAAGCTTCACATACCTTATCTGAATTATTCCTTATCCTGTTTGCCTCGCCGTCCATTGAACCTATTCAACATGAAAGTAATATGAATATTAACTACTCTTAACTTTCCAGCATCTTAGGTTACACCTTAATAGTAATGGAATCTATTTCCTTAGTCGTTTCCTCGACTAGTTCTTTAGTTTGTTAAGGCGTTAACGAAAATTGGGAAGCACCTCCCCTATAATGTGCCCTATCCGAATTTTCAATTAGGTCCCTAAGACCTGCAGCCAACCAAAAACAACAACCTACAGCAATTCATACCAATAATATACCACATAAACTCCAAATGACTTATTAAAAAATACGATATCACAATAGGGCGTCTAGCCTTTATTTTGTAACGCCTTTAAATATACGCAACGGAGGGTCATATGGCTTCAACCAGCATCACCCTAACCCATATTAGAATATATTTAGGCCCTGCAATAACACACCACACCCATGCATCAGCAACTCACAAGAACAACGCCTTACTTTGACGACAATTTGACTATAACGACTACAATTTAGTTTATTCCGAACGCCAAGTATTTCTATGCCATTTTCATATTTCCAGCAACCTATAGGGCGTGTAACACACTGTATAACAATGACATAAAGTCCAAATTAAAAGGAGAAACCTTACCTTACCCGGAATTGGCCAAAATTGTCAAATCGCAACTCGGAACTTCTTCAAACGCGCTGAAATTGAGCGGGCCGTTTGTGCGACTTCCTCGCTGCCCCAAGCAGTAAATTCATGTTATTAGCACCCTAAATTCATCCTAGTATACCTTAGATAATTTATTTACGGAGCAAAGCTTGGAGGCGTACATTGGCAGCCCCTAGGCCATAGCCCTCCTCTCTTCTTCCTCTCCCGTTTCTGTCCAATTTTTTCCAAGTGTACAGCTGAATAAATCACTTCTTAGTCATCATAATATAAATATATATACATGTATACATCTCCAAGTGCTTGAGGAACACCGTAGCTAATTAATTCACGAAAGAAAAATCAAAGAACTTACCTTAAACTTCTCCAACCATGGCTGCCTCTTCTCTCACATTTTTTCTCTATTCTTTGGCTGATTTTTGGACTATAAATGACTTAAGAGTCATTAATATGTATATATCCACCTTTTAATAAGGTGCCACATGGAATCCCCTTAGGGTGACACGTGGGATCCCCCTAGGATGCCACCTAGGCTCATGCGATCTATCATGCTCCACCACGTAGTAGCGGGGTCCACCCCCCAAGCAGGTAGGTGAGTCACCTGCTTGCTTGAGGTGCTTGCTTGTCACTTGCTTGCTTCACTTTCGTAAGTTCGGAAACTAGTTTTTTCTCCCTCTCGTAGGTTCGTAATCTCGTCTTAGTTTAAGAGCCTATGTAACCTATGCTACCCAAGCTTGGTACGTACTCCAATAGCTTAAGTATGTAAGACTTCCAAGTTAGTAGCTTACGTAGATAAATCAAGTCCTACGACCCATTACTTGGCCTCCAATTCCTTCCGGACGCTTATGATTTCATCTCCAACCTTCTCTACTATGGGGTATCACATTCTCCCTTCCTTAGAGTCATTTTCTAGTGTTGTAGCGTATCCGGCTCACATGATAATGTCCAAGGAACTTATGAGACATTCCGAGTTTAAAAAGGGTGGGGTGTAACATCCTTCCCCCCTTTAGAACATTCGTCCCCGAATGTTAGACAAAACTTCTCTTAGCACCTTATACAAATTGTAGGGAGATTCTTTGCTATTTTCTTAACACATACTTCCATACCAATACTTCATATACGTGTTTTAGGAATCGGGGTTACCTATAAATATCGGTTACAGGTGCAAATACTTATATTTCATGTTCTCTTCAGTTCCCCAATCATCCTCTTTCTGGTTTTGGTTTTTCTATTGTATCTTGATGGAAGGCACGTCTTTAGTCTACAATCTTCCAGTTCACCAATCTAAGATGGCGATAGATTTTTTACTCACAGGACTCCATCTCCTGGACCTTATTTATGGAATATACCCTAGGTGGCTGGTTAGTATCTTTGCAAAGCATTCCTATCTGATGGACTGGGCGTACAGTTTCCAAACAAGGTGGTAAGCGCAACTTAGCAGCTGTGTTACCCACCTTATGATCAACTTAATACAGTCTAATATATTTTGGGTTAGTTCCCTTTTCTGGGTGACTCCATTATGAACATCCAATCATTAATTTGAACTCTGAATGTCGATGTCAATTATCTGTATATCATTCTTGCCGACTCTGGGTTTTTAGTCAATAGCTTGTTTAATCATGTCGGGGCCTTTTTAACTTAGTCTTTCTAACATCTACCCATCCAATAAGGGACTTGCACGTCTTATTCTACCAGTCTTGTACAGAGTCATTGGGATACTAGAGTGGTAACCATTATGGTAAGTAACCTTAATAAGTGGTGGACGATCATCTCAGTTACTCTTAAAGCCAACCATATATGACGCTCATAACTTGGGAATCGTTAGCCTCGTATAGTCCTTCTCGTTTCTTTTCCAAACTTTAACTAGCATTCAATCTTGTGGGTCCTTCTTCTCCCTTTTTTTCCAATCGTTAGGGTTGTCTACCGAATAATGCTGCAGTCCCCTCATATAATGGCTTTCATAGTCGTTTTGTGCTTTGTCTAACATGATCTGGTATAGTTTCGAAGGAATTTTTGTCATATATACTCTCCATCCTATAGTAACCAGTTAGTTATGCCAGTTTCATTTAACTCTTTCACACTTTCCCTTACCCCCGCTTCTAACCCTCTAGGCCCATTATCTTGTGTCATCCTTTACCTTTACAAGAATATGAGAGGGTACATGAAGTATCCTAGCATTACCTCGCTAGTTCTCTTGTTTAACCCTGTTTTTTCCTCCCTTATCCTACACTCGATGTCGGGGAAGATCTTTGGTCCACTCGTGGCCATGTCTTACTTCACCCATAGTATTAATTCCATCTTGATAGTTTGACTTAACCTATCTTTGCATCTCTCGATAGTTAATCACAACTTGGGCTCCCTTGCCTAGGACAATAGCTGCGGGGGCTCCGTAAGGTCCTACCACTCGTTTACTTTACAAATTTACACCTTCTCGGCAGAGTAGGTAACCTGTGATCGAAGAAGCAGGGATTAATACCGTTAATTCACAAGTAACATTCCTTTTACAGCCATCTATCGACGGAGTGTGAAGTGAATCTTGTAGCCCAGGTCATATTGTGGAATTTTCGACCTTGGGTATTGCTTCCTGTTTTTCGTAAATTACATCAGCTGGTATCCTTACCCTTTTGGGTTTTGCTTTTTCGCCCTCAGAGTTGGCTGCCAAGTGGGGTCGAAATTCCTTCGCCCACTGGCCTATATAGTTATTTTGTGGTTTTTCACTCGTTAACTGGTTCTATGTTGAACAACTGTGGCATTCAAGTGTGTCGTCAGTTAGCAATTAGCTAATCCTTCTTGTTTTTCTTAAGACCTTGTTACAATTTTCCTTAACGTATCTTGTAATACTCCGCGTACATAATCTCATCTCGTTTCTCCATTGCTAGTTCAGATTCTTCTATCTCGCGTGATCATACCAGCACTAACGAATTAAATTCCATCAAAATTTTCGAAGTTAAGCGTGCTGGGGCGAGAGTAATATTGGGATGGGTGACCTCCCTGGGAAGTCTTCGTGTAACGTTTTATTGTAATCCTTGCCATAATGTGTGGGCAATCAATTTAGCCCAAGATTTACCTCAACGTTGTCTCATGAGTCTTTATGTTTCGCTTTGTCCTTTCCTCTGTTATCTTGCAACCAGTATCGGCGTAGACCTTTAGTTCTGCTATGACCATGCCCCCTCTTTCTGTACGCACCCATTCATTAGGGTGGGCTACTGAGTAGTGCTAAAGTTCGTTCATAGAGTGACCTTGGGAGCCGCTTGATTATTAACTATTATTAGCTGGCATACATATCTATCGCAACACTATTTGCGACCAACTCTTTAGCCAACATTTTGGCTTTTGGTCTAGCATGTTGTCATTATCCATTATAGTGTTTATTGAGTTATTTGATATCCTTTCATGGTTACACTCTTCTATTTTTATAAACAGCCGCCTTCTAGTGTTATGTTGTTCAGGGTCTCATCACAAACTTCTTAACGCTGCCTTATGTAGCATTCTGGCTTCTATCCAATTATTAGCGGCTTTCGGACCTTTCTAACTTGCTTCGGCCAGATATCTTATTAGAGTTTAGATGTCCCTCTCAGATACATTGCCATCTCTATTGCCTCCTCCTACTTTTGCCATTTTCTCATTAACTTCCCTCCTTTAGGGGGCACTCGTACTTTCATCTGCTTGTACCTTGCTCTATGTCTCTTATCCAGCTCTTCCTCCAATCTACTTGAGACTGCAACATGTCCCCTTCTTTCTGTATATCTTACAACCTAATTATCCGCATTCGGAATCTTGACTAAATCATGAAACGATGAGAACCTTTCCATACATAGTGCGACACCTCGCCTGTTACTCTGTACTTGAGTAGTGAGACCCACGGGACTACTCATCTGAGGCCACCTTCTACTTATCTTCATCAAAAATTAATTAGTACTTGTATTCGTTCAATTTTAATTAGGCAGTACTAGTATTCCGACGATAACTATTCCAAGTTTTCTTCAAGTAGTGGCTTTGTCCCAACCTATATCCTTTTTTTCTTGGGACGAACGGAAGTTGCACCATTTATTCCCTAAGTCTGCCGTCTTTGTCTTTTAAGGGTTCCCTTATTTTTAGGGCGTCGTTGTGCACACGCATTATTCCTTTACATCTTAAGCTCCATATTCTTACTGCGTACTCAACGTAGGCTTTTAACTTAGTTAGCCTCTACCAATGGCGCCTTATTAGCGGTCTCACTTTATCCCTGTATAATTGTATCACACTATTCCACTCATACTTACATATCCCCCTTTTTCTTCGCATTCTCATTCAGTTCCTAACATCTCTTTGAGGTGCTTCTGTTAGAAGTTCTTTTCCCAATTAGTCAGTGGATAATTATAAACTGTTATCGTAAATCATTTTTTTTCCAACCATTGTGGGGAGAACCCAGAACCTCTTACACATCACAGTACTTTCCTTTTAATACTTGACCTACTTGGTCCCCTTCTGAGTTTATCTCGAGTTATGAACAACTCATCTAATTTACAATATGAGTTGAGGGCTTGGCATATTTTTTTCAAAAACAGTGAAACTCATTCGCGGGACATCTTATCCTTCATCCTGAGCCCTCTGTTTATATTCCTACTGTACAAATACGGCTGGAGATACCGTAGTCTGAACTTTATTACTTACATTAGCTTTTGTTCCTCTGAGATAAAATTCTTCAACTGAAAAGGGTTCCCCTTATCGACGACCAGAGGGGTACCTCTTACAGCTTTAGTTAAACACGGTAGGGGTACTTGGTATCAATTTCTCAGACAACTCAAAAATCTATGTTTCATTTCCTTTTCCCCGTTCTAGGAAAATTTCAGCAGAGTTTCCTTTACACTTCTTACTATCCCATAACCTGCATGCAGAAAATACCAATAATTCCTCACAAGGCAAACACACATATATATTTATATCATATCACGACTGCACAGGGCTTTCAATATCATCTCATATCGCAGCCACATAGGGCTTTCAATGTCAATAATAATATAAAAATACTGGACTAACCTCGTATGTCCGATTTCAAACTGCCTATGTTACACTTCCTGTCTTCTTTCCTTTCTGGTTTCAACTTTACATTTCAATTTTAGTTCAATACCTTACCCAACGGATATCTTCCGTGCTATTACTTTACTTACCTGCGTACTTCGTAATGTCCCATGTCGTCAATTACCGCCTTCTGTTGGTGTCGTCCTTCTGTTAAGATCCAAGATTAGTATAAAGAATTTTCCTACGACTCGGATCTATAGCACGATCTCAGATATGAAGGAAAGGAAACATCCTAAATGTTCTGTAATTTCCTGTTTATAGATGTGGCGCGCAACACATCGATAACCAAGACTCTACTAGACACGGTCTGCAGAAAATTCAAGGACGAAATGCTCTGATACAACTTCTGTGATGACCCGACCCCGTAGGCCGTGACTGGGGTCCGACCTAGACCCCCCGTATACCTACTATCAACTGTGGTAAAATTGAATTGTAAATAAAGCAATATTACGTAACAAAGCCCCACTAGGCGATAACATTTTCGTAAACCTGTAGCTCTTTTCGTTTGTATCACAACATGACAGAGCACGCAAGCCGACAAGGCTACCATAAAATAATATCATATATCATGTACCATGTAGACCCATCTGAATCACACTGACATACACAACCCACATATACATGTCTGCAAAACTCTAAAAATATTAACGACAACACATAGCGGGACAGGGCCCCCATTGTACCCCTGAATAGACAAAATATTTCTTATACATTAACGGTCAGTATCAAAAACTAGGCTCCGATACAATGGAGCCTCCTCCAGCTGAACTGAGCGGAATCCTAAGGTGACGGACTCCCAAAACCTGTACCTGTACCTGCGGGCATGAAACCCAGCCCCCTAGAAAAAGAGGGTTAGTACGACATATGTACTGAGTATGTAAAACGTAACATAATACAACTGGAGGTATATCCAAATCACGAACATGTATCTGTACTCTGTGAATCATAAAAACATGCATGCTCAAATTTTCAATATAGCCGGCCCCGTCAGGGGTCTGGTGAATCATATATATAGTATTAGTATCAAGCCCCGTGCCATCGTCACCTTGTTACAACACATCATCATAGTATCAGTATCAGGCTCCAGGCCATCGTCACCTTATTACAACACATTATCATAGTATCAGTATCAGGCCCCAGGCCATCATATATATACATACAGATGCCGACCCTCTAGCGAGGGACTCGATGAACAATGCAGTGAATTGCATGAATCTGACAACCGCCCTGGGACTCGGAAAAGAAGTGTTACCGTATACACGAGTAGAGTAGTGAGAAACAAAACAGAGTTTAAATAATTATCTGAGACTCAATGAAGTCATCAAGTGAACCCTCACTTGGGGATCAGGGTAGAAGGTATCTGACGTATACTTTCTAACTATTCCTAAGGACTATGTAAAAAGTAGTTGTTTTAGAAATCTTAGACATATACCAATGTGAAATATCTTACAGCAGTCCGAGCATTGGTTATATCAGAGCCTTTCTTTTGTTACAAACAAGAGCTTAGTCGAACCATTTGTTATACAATCATATAGACAACTCGAAGATAGCAGCTTACTACTTTAAAGTTTAATCATTCAAAAGTAAGTGAGGGTCCTGAAGTCATATTCAGAACCTGGGAATGGAATTACACCCAAAGTTCATATCATATCCTGCTTATATCTAAGACATGCCAAAAGACAAAAGATAGGCTTTACATACCTATACCAAAAACATACCGGGAGAAGCTTCACATACCTTATCTGAATTATTCCTTATCCTGTTTGCCTCGCCGTCCTTTGAACCTATTCAACATGAAAGTAATACGAATATCAACTACTCTTAACTTTCCAGCATCTTAGGTTACGCCTTAATATTAATGGAATCTATTTCCTTAGTCATTTCCTCGACTAGTTCTTTAGTTTGTTAAGGCGTTTACGAAAATTAGACAGCACCTACCCTATAATGTGCCATATGCAAATTTCTAATTAGGTTCCTAAGACCTACAGAAAACAAACAACAACAACCTACAGTAATTAATACCAACAATATACCACATAAACTCCAAATGACTTATTGAAAAATACGATATCACAATAGGGCGTCTATCCTTTATTTTGTAACGCCTTTAATTATACGCAATAGAGGGTCATTTGGATTCAACCAGAATCACCCTAAACCATATTAGAACATATTTAGGCCACACCCATGCATCAGCAACTCACAAGAACAACGCCTTACTTTGACGACAATTCGACTATAATGACTACAATTTAGTTTATTCCGAACGCCAAGTATTTCTATGCCATTTTCATTTTTCCAGCCACATATAGGTAGTGTATCACACTATATAAATATTCCATAAAGTCCAAATTAAAAGGAGAAACCTTACCTTATCCGGAATTGGCCAAAATTGTCAAATCGCAACTCAGAACTTCTTCAAACGAGCTGAAATTGAGCAGGCTGTTTGTGCGACTTCCTCACTGCCCCAAGCAGTACATTTATGTTATTAGCACCCTAAATTCATCATAGTATACCTTAGATAATTTATTTACAGAGCAAAGCTCGGAGGCGTACCTTGGCAGCCCCTAGGCCGTAGCCCTCCTCTCTTCTTCCTCTCACGTTTCTGTCCAATTTATTTCCAAGTGTAGAGCTGAAGAAATGACTTCTTAGTCATCATAATATACATATATATACATATATATACATAAATACATCTCCAATTTCTTCAGGAACATCGTAGCTAATTAATTCATGGAAGAAAAATCAAGGAACTTACCTTAAACTTCTCCAACCATGGCTGCCTCTTCTCTCACGTTTTTTCTCTATTCTTTGGCTGATTTTTGGACTCTAAATGACTTAAGAGTCATTAATATGTATATATCCACCTTTTAATAAGGTTCCACGTGGCATCCCCCTAGGATGCCACCTAGGCTCATGCGATCTATCACGCTCCACCACGTAGCAGTGGGGTCCACCCCCCAAGTAGGTAGGTGAGTCACCTGCTTGCTTGAGGTGCTTGCTTGTCACCTGCTTGCTTCACTTTCGTAAGTTCGGAAACTAGTTTTTGCTCCCTCTTGTAGGTTCGTAATCTCGTCTTAGTTTAAGAGCCTATGTAACCCATGCTACCCAAGCTTGGTACGTACTCCAATAGCTTAAGTCTGTAAGACTTCCAAGTTAGTAGCATACTTAGATAAATCAAGTTCTACGACCCATTACTTGGCCTCCAATTCCTTCTGGACTCTTATGATTTCATCTCCAACCTTCTCTACTATTGGGTATCACATTCTCCCTTCCTTAGTGCCATTTGATAGTGTCGTAGCGTATCCGGCTCACATGATAATGTCCAAGAAACTTATGAGACATTCCGAGTTTAAAAAGGGTGGGGTGTAACAGGTCCACCTCGTAGGCCATGACGGGTGCCTAAAATAGGCACTCGCATATATCCCTACTATATGTAAGTAAATTTGTCCCCTATTTAAGTTATAGCATTTTAACAGGTAGGATAACATATAAGCCGGTGAGGTTTATTATAGGCACCATGATACATACATGCATATACAACTCATACACAATCCACATACATGTCCACAGATCTCTAAGTGTAAGAACGGTAACATAAGGCGGGACAGGGCCCCCGCCTTACTAGTGAACAAATAAATATATACATCGAGGGTTAATACCAAAACTAGGCTCCGGCATAATGGAGTGCTTCTGAACTGCTGAGTAGAACCCCTACATTGATGGATCCCCAAACTGTGTATCTGTACCTGTGAGTATGAATGCAGCCCCCCCTCCTCCGAGAAAGGAGGGTCAGTACGACATATGTACTGAGTAAGTAAAGCATAGACATCATAACGAAATTGTAGTTGGCATAGGGATGCAGGGGGCACGTATAATATTTATCCATTAACTGTACTCGCATCATATAAAACAAAGTCATACATATTACTATCACATACTGTTTCCGGCCCGTTAGGGGACTTGGTGTACCATCTACATCATTTTGTCATCATAAGCACATATATATTATTAGTGCTGTGGAAAGTATAGCCCGATCCATGTATATAGTAATTACATGCCGAAGAATGTACAACCCAATCTGCATATCATATACTAATACCAAGGAACGATGGCCCGATCCACATATCATATAGTAATACCGAGGAACATTCGGTCCGATCCACATATCATATAGTAATGCCGAGGAATGTTCAATCTGATCCATATATCATATATACTGTATCTATCCCTTTTATGGGACTCGGTGTCATCATATATCGTACTCATCCCTTTATGGGACTCGGTGTCATCATATCATCATATACCGTACCCGGCTCTTTATGGGACTCGGTGTTATCATATCATCATATACTGTACCCGGCCCTTTATGGTACTTGATGTAATTATATCATCATATATCATACCCGAACCTTTATGGGACTCGATGTCAGATATATTACAGTATACACGAATCAAGTAGTGAGTAACCATATACAATCTAAATCATTATCAAAGACTCGACAATGTAAGAAGATTAAGCTATCATTTGTGGGCCAGAATAGTAGTGTAGCCATCTCGAGTGACTTCTAAATGCCATTGAGGTCTATATCACTTAGGATCTCAGGGACCCTAGACATGTACTAAAGTAACACTAAAAGTTCATAGAATTAGGAATACCCATAGTCACATAGTCCTTAGGACTAGGAGCTTATGCATCCAGTACTTCTCAACCTATGGAGTTCAAGGAAAGTAGTTCAACTTACTACAACAGTTGGACATTCAGAAGTGAATAAGAGATACAGATTACATTTAGGACTTAAAAGTAAAGTTATCCCAGAGTTCGTATCACATTTTACTTACAATTAGGACATGCCAAAGGAAGAGAAAGAATAAACTTTACCTAGTCTCTACTTTTCCTCCAGGAGTCATCATTACATATATTATATCCGGCCCGTCATGGGCTCGGTATCATAACCTTATTATTGCATTACCGTACCATCATAGAACTACACATATTTAAAAGATATATCAAGAGGAAATAAGGGTAGCTATACATACTTATGCCAAAACATGCCAAGAGAAAGGAGATAACTTCACATACTTACTACTCTCCATCATCTAGAATTCTTGAGAGGCAATAACTCAACTAGTATAGAAATTCTACCATCGAGAAGTGAATAAGACTTATGAGTCATAATTGGGGTTATATCTATGGAATTATCCCCACATTTCATATATAAATCACTTAAGGCTAAGACATGCCAAAAGAAAGAAAAGGCAAGCTTCACATATCTTTTTAGGGATTAATTGTAACCCAGCTCGCCTCGTTATCTCCTTGACCTATTTAACATGAAAGTAATACTAAGATTAATAAAATTTTAGTTTCCAATTTCCAACTCTACACCCAAGTAGTCATAGGAACTATTTCCTTATCTATTTCCCTCGACTAGCTTATTACTAGTTCTGAAGTTGCCAAAAATTGGGCAGCATCTCCCCTATAACTTGCCCTATCCAACTGCTAATTTTAGTAGCCATATTACCAAAAACAATCATCAGATGTATATATAATCAAATCACCTCAACATTACTCAATACAATTCCAAACAACTAGCTCAAAACAATGATACCAAAATAGAGTTTTTTGCCTTTATTTTGTAAAACCTTTAACAATACAAAACGGAGGGTCATGTGGCTGAAAAAAGAATTAATCACACCCCTTTTAGAAAACCTTCCATACCTGCAACACGCCATCTAACCATCTCCAACTGCAGCACCACAATCACCACACACTACTCGACTTCGCTAGCGACTTCAATTTAGTTTGTTTCTAATGTCAATCATACTTATGCAGTTTTTACACTTATATCATCATTTAAGACATGTAATATACCCCAAAAAAACATCATAAACTTAAATTCTAGCGCGACTGAAACTTTGTGGCTGTTTGTTATTCGTTTGGGGCTTCTACAAACAATAAATTTACATTACTAACACATTCATACCTTATTTTTATACCCCATATCATTAATTCACGGAAAAGAATCAGAGAACTTACCTTTTGCTCCTTCCAAAACCGTAGCTCTTTCTTCTCTCTAGCTTAAATTTCTCTTCTCTTCTTTTCTCTAGAATTTTCTTGATTTTTGGAGATAAGAATGAAACTTATAGGATAAATATGACCATAAAAGTCATAAATTATATATATATATAGGCCACTTTAGGAGGTGATACGTGTCAAGCCCCAAGTGGTGACACATGTCAAGCCCTCATAGGGCCAATACACCCCTTTACTCCAATCACAAGCTGCCATGTGGCATGTGGGATCCACCACCCTTTCTCCAGCTGCTTCCACATGGAATGTGGGGTCCACCACCCTTGCTCCAGCTGCTTCCATGTGGCACTCTCTCATGCTGCCACATAACACTCTCTCTTCCTGCCACATGGCACTCTCTTTCCCCTCGTGGTTTCATAATCTCGTCTTACTTTATGAACCTATGTAATTCTTGATATGAAAGATTGGTATGTACTCCAGTATCTTAAGTATGTATGATTTCTAAGTTAGTAGCTTACGTAAATAAGTCGTGTCCTATGACTCATCATTCGGTCTTCAACTTTTTCTGGATTCTTATAACTCTATTTCCAATATTCTCTACTATGGGGTATCACATTCTTCCTTCCTTAGAGTTGTTTGGTAGCGTTATAGATTATCCGACTCACATGGTAACTTTTAAGAAGCTCAAGATATTTAAGAAGCTCCAAGAAACTTAAGAAGCTTAAGTAACATAGGAACCTTCCAAAGTACAAAAGTACGGGGTATAACACAATCATAATCCCTTCCCCGGACACAATGTGAACAAGAAAAGCCACCTCCCTTAGCCAAAACTCATAGTTATTAAACTTGGCAAACAATTGCTGGTCCTTTAAATTTTGCAACACAATCTTTAGGTGATTAGCATTCTCCGTCTCATTCCGAAAATAAACCAAAATGTCATGAAGAAACACAATTACAAACATGTCCAAAAATTGCTTGAACACCCTATTCATTAATTTCATGAATGTCGTGGGGCATTGGTCAAACCAAACTACATAACTAAGAGCTCATAATGACCATACCTTGGTTGAAATGCCTTTTTGGGATATTACACTCCCTCACCCTCAGTTCGTGATAACTGAAATAAAGGTCAATCTTAGAGAAGTAACTTTTCCTTTTCAATTGATCAAAAAAATCATCTATTCTCGGAATCGGGTATTTATTCTTGATGGTTACTTTGTTCAATTGCCAATAGCTAAATCAAAGTTGAGTAGTGTATTGTGATTATGGTGCTGTATTTGCAGCTGGTATGGTTGTGTGTTGAAGGGATTTCAAGTGTTCTAAAAAGGGTGTGGGAGTTGCTGGTTTCACCCATATGACCCTTCCATTTGGTATGGTTAAAGATTTTATAAAATAAAGGTTAAAAACTCTATTTTAATATCGTAGTTTTGAGCTAGTGGTTTGGAGTTGTATTGAGTAATGTTGAAGTGATTTACTTGTATATATATTGCTGGCTGTTATTGTTGGTATGGTTGTTGACATGGTAGCTGAGTTGAAATCTCAGAGATATTGAAGTTATAGGGGAGATGCTGCCCGATTTTCGGTAACTTAGGAACTAGTAATGAACTAGTCGAGGAAAATAGATAAGGAAATGACCTTTATGGAAACTTGGTTGTAGAGTAGGAATTGGAAAGTGAAAGGTCATTAACCATAGTATTACTTTCATTTTAACTAGGTTCAAGAGACGACGAGGCGAACGTATTAGGAGTAATCCGTAAGATGTATGTAAAGCTAAGCGTTCCTTCTTTTGGCATGTCTTTCGCATAAGTATGTAAAGCTAACCGTTCTTCCTCTTGACATGTTTTGAGATAAGTATATAAAGTTAATCTTCCTTTTTGGCATGGTTCTTATGAAACAAGTATATGACTTTTATATGATTCCACAAAAGTTCCTATTCGTAGAGCCGCTAGGATGGCCAATTTCTTCATTTTCCAAAGGATATTTTATCATTCCTAGATACGTCTATATGATTCCAAAAGTTCTATTTGGATATAACTCATAGTGATATTCAAAAGGTACTTGATGTAGAGAAAATTAAAAGACAGTGTTGGGTACACAGTAAGGGCAAGGGGTATAAGGTATAAAGGGGTGATGCGTGCACACAAAGTCGCCCCAACAATAGTGGAATCCTTAAGAGATAAAGACGATAAACTTAAGGAATAAATTGTACATTATACATTTATCCCAAAAACAAAGGATATAGGTTGGGATAAAGCTACTCTTGTAAGATAACCTTGGACAATTATCATCGGAATACAAGTATTCCCTAATTGAAATTGGAATGACTAAAAGTGATAATTAACTTTTGATAAAGATAAGTGGAGTGTGGCCTTGGATGAGTTGTTCCATGGGTCACATTACACAAGTACAGATTAATAGATGAGATGTCGCACTATGTATGGAAAGGTTCTCGTCGCTTCATGACTTAGTCAAGGTTTCGTACGTACAAAATCAAGTTATAAAGGATAAAGAAAGAGATGGACATGAAATGGTACCAATCGGATTGGGAAAAGAGATTGGATGAGTTTTGAGATTAGACAAAGGTATAAGTACCCCCCCCCCTCTTAAGGGGGAAGCGGATGAGAAGAATGCAAGGGCAAGATGGAAACTATGGATACTACAATATAGCGGACATGGATGTTTAAACTTCAAGAAGATCCCATGCTAAAGCAAATTAGAAGGGCTGAAAGCCAATAATAATGGGATAGAAGTCAGAATGGTATTTAAGGCGGTGTTAAGAAGTTTTTAGCAAAACCCTACACTACATAATGTTTGAAGATGGTTGTGTATAAAAAACAAAGGGTACGACCAAAGAAGGATATCGAATAACTCAAGACATCGTGTAAAGGATAACGATAACATTAAGGGTCAAAAGCCAAGATCTTGGCTATAGCTTTGGTCGCAAATGATGTTCTAATAGATAAATAACCAAGGAAAAGGTACAGCAAGCCTCCTATGATTAGAAGTGAGAAGACAAAGGAGTGAATAAAAGAAAATATAAAAGTATGATAAGATGGGACAAGAGAGTTTTAATGTGAATGAGATAGGAAAAGAAGAATGAACCCGGAGATAAAAAGACTACATCTACCTTATACAAGTTGTACCGGTAGGGTTATGCAACCTATGAATGTGTATGTGTTATGTATAGGGACAAGTGAGTAAGTACGTGGTAAAAGGAATAAGGGTTGAATAAGGACAATATAGTTATAATATTTTGTATAAGTTACAGAGAGGTAGAGAAGAGATATCTGTACTTGTTCCCTATATCCAAAGGTAGTCTAAACTCCTAAAAGGATTAGAAGACAACAGTTATAGAGAACTCCCGAAAATCCTCGTAAAACCCTATGAGATGGGTTAATATTCGAGGACGAATGTTCTAAAGGGGGGGAAGAATGTTATACCCCGTACTTTTATATCTTGAAAGATTTTTGTACCTTGAGAGGTTTTTGAGTTTCTTGAAAGGTTTTTAAGCTTCTTAAACTTCTTGAGTTTCTTGAAGGGTTCTTAAGCTTCTTAGAAGTCACTATGTGTGCTGGATAATCTATAAAGCTACCAAACAACTCTAAGAAAGGGAGAATGTGACACCCATAGTAGGAAATATTGGAAATATGGTTATAAGAATCTGGAAGAATTGGAAGCCAAGTAGTGAGTCATAGTACCCAACTTACTTGTTTAAGCTATTACTTTGGATGTGTTACATACGTAAGCTACCAACATGGAAATTTTACATACTTAAGCTACTTGAGTACATACCAAGCTTACGTAGAAAGGATTACATAGATTCGTAAAAGAAGACGAGATTATAAACCCATGAGGGGGAAAAGAGAGTGCCACGTGGAAGCATGAGAGAGTGCCACATGGAAGAAGCTGGAGAAAGGGTGGTGGACCCCCCAAATGCCTTGTGGCATCCCGTGATTGGATGAAGGGATGTGTTAGCCCAATGAGGGTTTGATACGTGTCACCACTTAGGGCTTGACATGTGTCACCAGTTAGGGGTTGACACGTGTCACACTCTTAGGTGGATTATATATATGTGTATTAATACTTATCAAAGTTCCATACATTTCTAGAAAACTCAAGAATAAGAGATAAAGGAAGAGAAGAAACTAGAGAGGTAGAGAGAGAAGGCCACGGATTTAGAGAGGAAAAAGGTAAGTTCTACGATTTTGTTCTGTGAATTAATTATCTAGGGTATACCATGATGTTATGAAGGTATTGTTAATGTAAATTTATGGTTTGTAGAAGCTCCAAAACTTTAACAAGAAGCCCCAAAGTTTCAGCTGCGTTAAAGGAAATTCCGAGGCGTGTTCCGGCAAGTTTTGGCGAGTTTCGGGTAAGGTAAAGTTTTCCCTTTCAAAATAGATTTTATGATTATGTTATGAGGTATATTAAATTTATTGAATGATGTTGTAAGTGGAACAATTTCATAAGGATGCTTGACGTTAGAAACAAACTAAATTGAAGTCGTTATAGCTAAATCAAAGTCGAGTAGTATGTTGTGATTATGGTGCTGCATTTGCAGCTGGTTTGGTGGTGTGTTGCAGGGATGTAAATTATTCTAAAAAGGGTTTGGGTGATTCTGGTTGCAGCCACATGACCCCCCCCCCCCCATTTGGTATGGTTAAGGATTTTACAAAATAAAGGTTAAAAACTCTATTTTGATATCGTAGTTTTGAGTTAGTGGTTTGGAGTTGTACTGAGTAATGTTGAAGTGATTTACTTGTATATATGCTGGTGTTTGTTATTTTTTGTATGGTTTTTGACATGGTGGATGAGTTGAAATCTCGAGGATGTTGAAGTTATAGGGGAGATGCTGTCCAATTTTTGGTAACTTAGGAACTAGTAATGAACTAGTCGAGGGAAATAGATAAGGAAATAACCTCTATGGAAACTTGGTTGTAGAGTACGAATTGGAAAGTGAAAGGTAACTAACCATAGTATTACTTTCATTTTAAATAGGTTTAAGAGATGACGAGGCAAACGTATTAGGAGTAATCCGTAAGAGGTATCTAAAGCTAACTGTTCCTTCTTTTGGCATGTCTTTGGCATAAGTATGTAAAGCTAACCGTTCTTCCTCTTGGCATGTTTTGAAATAAGTATACAAAGCTAATCTTCCTTTTTGGCATGGTTCTTATGAAATAAGTATATGACTTTTATATGATTCCACGGAAGTTCCTATTCGTAGAGCCACTAGGATGGCCAACTTCTTGATTTTGCAAAGGATATTTTATCGTGCCTAGATACATCTATATGATTCCAAAAGTTCTATTTGGATATAACTCATAGTTATATTCAAAAGGTACTTGATATAATTCTTGTCTTGATTTTTAAATAATAACTCACTTTCTTAATTCCATCGAGTCTCAAAAATGATTTAAAATGCATTTAGTTTCTCACTACTCCACTCGTGGATGCCTCAATGCTTCCTTCACCGATCTAGGGTCAGGTTTTGTTATCATGCGTACTTCTATGCATCGTTCTCCATGCCCCGACATGAGAGAGAAGGTATGCCCTGTACATGGGTTCTATTTGTGGAGTTATGATGTTCTATGTACACATATGATGTGGTATAATTTGATATAAGCATCTGATATAATATGATTTGTTATGCAGATATTCCCTACTCTGGAGTTATAATGTACTTTAGCGCTAGCAACGGGGTGGCGACCACGATTTGTTCATCGAGTCGCATAATGCGGCTGGATATGGCATATATTTTTCTGCATACATTATCTGTGGTTATGAAAAATATTTTGGCATTCTGGATATTTTGCTCTCTTTTTCACCTTCTGTTCTGGTAATGGCTTTACCTATTACAGTCCATGCTTTACATACTCGATACATTATCCGTACTAATCCCCTTTCTTCGGGGGCTGCATTACATGCCCACAAGTATAGACAGTTGGTTTGCTGATCCGCTTGCTTAGCACCTCCACCCTGTTGGTTGGAAGTGCTCTTTTGTCCGGAGCCCTATTTTGGTACTAACTTTTCTGTTGTACATTTGTACATGTTTGTTAAGGGTATGATGGGGCCCTGTCTCTTCATATGACTAGGCTATTGTTCTATAGAGGTTTTTAGACTTGTGATGTGGGTTATGTACATATGTTTTGGGCTTTGTGTTCCATAATGGCCTTAACGACCCTCTTATGCTATATCTGTTCTCATGCACTCTCTAGCGACCCCTTTTTAAATTATATTTTTATTTATTCTGCTAACATGCTAAGTGGGGATAAGGATACATATGGGTTCCCAACTCGGGCACTAGTCACGGCCTACGGTGTTGGGTCGTGACAACTACCTCTTCCTTCTCTTGAAATGTCTTAATATAAGTGAAGCGGTATACGATATGAGTTAGAGGTAATTCCATATATAGTTTTTGGGTGTAACTCATGGCTTGTACTCACTTTTGAATGGGTAGTAACTGGATATGCAAGAGGGCGATGAATGTCTGTAATTGCGTAGGTTGTGTATCATTATCTTGATGCACAATTATAATGCCTGAGGCTCCACTTAATATGATCCCTAATGACCCTCAGAGGGTACTCAAGATAATTACTACCCGGATTTTCAAGTGACGGTTCACTTGGCTATTTCATGGAGTCTTAGATAATGATTTAGCTTGTATATGGTTACTCACTGCTCTGCTCGTGTATATGGTTAATATATCTTCCGCTGAGTCCCTCATAAGAGGGTCGGGTATGACCATATCCCATAAAGGGCTGGGTACGATATAAGTATTCACCGAGTCCTATAAAGGGCCGGGTATGACCGAGTCCCATAAAAGGCTGGGTATGATATATGTATACGATGGTAAGATGACATGATTATTGATCGGGTCCCATACAGGTTCGGGTATGGTATATATACGCATATGATGACATAATGATACATTTATAACACTAAGTCCCATAACGGGCCAGGTACGGAATATGAAACTGAGATACATAACGTTAGTTTACAAGATGCAGCTACAGTGATTTATTAATAGTTATACTTGTTCCCTGCATCCCTATGTCAATTGTGCGCTTCTTGTAGTATTTTATGCTTTACATACTCAGTACACATATTATACTGACCCCCTCTTTTTTGATGGGGGCTACGTTTTTGTTACACCCCACATTCTTAAGCTTGGAATTTCTTTTAAGCTTCTTAGAAGTTAGCATATGAGCCGGATGATCTACGACACTATTAAATGACTCTAAGGAAGGGAGAATGTGATACCCCATAGTAGAGAAGGTTGGAAATAGAGTCATAAGAATTCGGAAGGAATTAGAGGCCAAGTAATGAGTCGTAGGACTCAATTTACCTACGTAAGCTACTAATTTAGAAGTCTTAGATACCTAAGATACTTGAGGATGTACCAAGCTTATGAAACACGAATTACATAGGCTGTTAAAATAAGATAATATTACGAACCCACGAGGAAGAGAAGAGAAGGACATGTGGCAGCCTAGTAAGGTAACACATGGAAGCACCTCAAGAAAGCAGGTGACCCACCTGTTTGGGGTCAAGTAGGTGACCCACTGCTTGGGGGAGGTGGACCCTACTGCCACATGGCAGCCCCTCAATGGACGCATGGATACGGTGGCCCAATAGGGGCTGGACACATGTCACCCTTTGGGGATGACATGTGTCACCTCCTAAGGGAACCTATACATATGTAATATATGAATCCTAACTCAGTTATTTATCCAAACTACAGCAGCAACAAAGAGAAAACAAACCCTAAAGCTTAGAGAGAAAGGAGTGAAGGTTAGGAGAGAAAAAAAGGATAAGTCTCGATTTTGTTCCATAAATTATTTATCTAGAATATAAAACAATTATATGGAGGTATTAGTAGTATAATTCATGTCTTGGTGCAGCAAAAAATGGATAGCAAGCAGCCACGATGTTTAAATCGCGCTAGAGAAGTTTCGAGGCATAATTTTGGCGAGTTTTGGCCAATTTCGGGTAAGGTAAGATATCTTCTTTAAATTTGGACTTTATGGAGTGTTTATGGAGTGTATTATGTTCCTTTAATGTGGCTTTAAGTGCAAATATTTCATAGGGAGGCTTGGCGTCCGAAACAAACTAAACTACAGTCGCTATAGTTAAATTGTAGTCGAAATGAGGCGTTGTACATGTGGGGGATGCTGCTGGGCATGTGGTGGTGTGTTAAGGTGATAGAAAATATTCTAAAATATGTTTGGGTGCTGATGGTTTCAGCCACCCGACCCTCCGGTTCTTGTGGTTGAATGTATTGCAAAATGGAAACTAGAAACCCTATGTTGGCATCGTGGTTTTGAGCGAGTCATTGTTTGGAGTTTATGTTGTATAATGTTGATGTAAATTGCATATATATATTCTGCAGGTTATTGTTGTTGGTTGGCTGTAGTTATTAGGAGTGTAATTGAAAATTCAGATAGGGCATATTATAGGGGAGATGCTGCTTAATTTCCGTTAACTCCTTAACTAGTTAAGGAACTAGTCGAGAAGGCAAACAAGGGGTTGAGTTCTATGAATACTCATGTGTAGCCTAAGGTGATGGAAGGCCAAGGGTTGTTGATACTTGCTTTTTTGCTATGTTAAATAGGTTTGGAGGGAGACGACGCGAATGTGGTTAAGACAAGTCCATAAGAGGTATGTAATGCATGTCTCTCTTTTCTTTTGGGCATGTTTTAGATTTAAGTGACAAATGATATGTGTATGAAGCTTGGGGTAGTTCTATTCATGATCTATTAACATGATTCATGATTCATAATTTGTGTTCACTTCTGAATGTTAAGACTCTTAAAGTAGTTAAGCTTCCATTCCTCAAGTCTTGTATATGCTGAAAAGTAGTGTATGTAAAGTTATTCTTCCTCTCTTTTGGCATGACTTAGATGTAAGTATTATGTATATAAATTTGAAGTTATTTCACTTTTAAAACTCTGAGTGTGAGTTAAGGCTCTTATTCACTTGTTACTGATTAGAACTCCTATAAAAAGTTGAGTCATTACTTTTCAAATCTCCCATGTGATAGAAAATGGTACATGCAAAGCTTGTCTTTTCCTACTTCTAGAAAACTTGGACTATAGGTACTATAGAACATGGATTTGGAGATAGCTCCACTTATAGATTTCTGATGTAACTCATGACTTGTACCCACTTCTGAATGATAAGGGCCTTGAAGTAGTTGAACTACTACCCTCGAGCACCAATATGATGAATATTAATTGAATGTATCAGCTCTTGTGCCTAATAACTTTATAATGACAAGTGTCTCTGATTGCGTAAACCATTTGGTATTATCTTAAGAAAATTCTATGACTCCTGAGACTCCGTCGATATGTCCCCTAATGGTATTTAGAGGATACTTGAGATGATGATCATTTTGATCCTCAAATGATAGTTCATGACAATCGTTATACCGAGTCTCAGATGATGAGCTAATTGTATATGGTTCCTCGCTACTCTACTCGTGCATACTGTTAATACATTATTCACTGCATCCCCTGAAGGGCCAGACATGATAAATTCACCGCATCCCATAAAGGGCCGGGAATGATAGATTCACCGCGTCCCATAAAGGGCCGGGCATGATAAATTCACCCCATCCCATTAAGGGCCGGGCATGATAAATTCACCATGTCCCATGAAGTGCCAGGCATGATAGATGATGAACTGATTATTCACTGTGTCCCATAAAGGGCCGGGCATGATATATGATGAAATGCTTTTTCACCGCATTCCATGAAGGGACAGACATGATAAATGATGAAATTCTTATTCACCGCGTCCCATGAAGGGCCGGGCATGATACACGATAAAATGACAACTTCACTGAGTCCCTCACCAAAGGGTCGGATACAGTATATAGGCATGCATACGAAAACATAGTAATACATTTTGTTACACCCCACACTTTCGAGCTCGGAATGTCTCTTAAGTTCCTTAGACATTATCATGCGAGCTGGATAAGCCACGACACTATCAAACCACTCTAAGGAACGTATAATGTGTTACTCCATAGTAGAGAAGGTTGGAAATAGAGTCATAAGAATCCGAAAAGAAGTGGAGGCCAAGTAATGAGTCGTAGGACTCAATGTACCTGTCATGACCCAACCCCGTAGGCCGCGATAGGGGTCCGACCTGGACCTCTCATACACATATCTATTAGTTGTGGTCACATTGAATTGTAAATAAGACAATATCATATAATAGAGCCCTATTGGGTGATAACATTTTCATAAACCTGTAGCCCTTTTCATTTGTATCATAATATGATAGGGCACACAAGCCGACAAGGCTCCCATAACATAATCACATATATCATATATCAGGTAGACCCAGCTGAATCAAACTGACATACACAACCCATATATACATGTCTGCAGACCTCTAAAAGTATAAATGACAACATATGATGGGACAGGACCCCCACCGTACCCTCAAATGGACAAAATAATGTTATACATCAGTGGATAGTATTAAAAACTGGGCCCCGATACAATGGAGCCTCTTCCAGCTGAGCTGCCAAAAGAAAGCTTCACATACCATGTCTGAATTATTCCTTATCCTGTTTGCCTTGCCATCCTTTGAACCTATTCAACATGAAAGTAATACGAATATCAACCCCTCTTAACTTTCCAGCACCCTAGGTTACACCTTAGTATTAATAGAATTTATTTCCTTAGTCGTTTCCCCGACTAGTTCTATTATTTGCTAAGGCGTCGCCAAAAAATGGGTTGCACCTCCCCTATAATGTGCCCTATACAAATTTCCAATTAGGTACCTAAGACCTACAGCCAACCAAAATCAACAACCTACAGCAATTCACACCAACAATATACAACATAAACTCTGAACGACTTATTCAAAAATATGATATCACAATGGGGCGTCTAGCCTTTATTTTGTAACGCCTTTAATTAAACGCAATGAGGGTACATGTGGATTCGACAAGAAGCACCATAACCCACATTAGGACATATTTAGGCCCTGAAACAACAAGCCACACCCCTGCAGCACCACCTCACAAGAGCAATACTTTATTTCGATGACAATTCAACTATAGCGACTCCAATTTCGCTGTTTTTGAACGCCGAACTTTTCAAACCTTTTCCCTACCTTCCATCAGCCCCTAAGGAGTGTATTACACCCTAATTTAACATCATAAACTTCATATTAGAGGTGAAGAACTTACCTTTCCCGAAATTGGCTAGAACTTGCCGAAATTGTGCCTCAGAACTTTCTTTAGCGCGTTGTAACGTCGTGGCAGCTTGCTGTCCAATTTTTGATGGAAAAAACCTTAATTTTATACTACTAATACCTCCATATCATCGTAGTATATGCTAAGTAATTAATTTACGGAATGAAAATGAGACTTACCCCCTTTTTTTTCCCCAAACCCGTAGCTCCCTCTTTGTTGTTCCTAAGGTTTTCCTTCAACTTCTCCTTATCTCTTCCAAGTTATAAGCTGAATAAATGATTCCATAAGAATCCCAATATACATATATACACCCCCACGTGTTTTAGGAACACCGTAGATAATTAATTTGCGGAGAAAAAATGAAGAACTCACCTTAAATTCTTAGAAACCATGGCTGCCCCTTTCTCTTGTTCTTCCAACGTTTTTCTCTGTATGTTTTGGACTGATTTTTGAGTTCAAAATGAATTAATAGTCATCCACGCACATATATCCACCTTTTCATAAGGTGCCACGTGGCATCCCCTTAGGGTGCCACGTGGCAGCCCCTAGAACACCACCTAGGTTCATGCGGCCTATCATATGTCGCCACGTGGCAGTGGGGTCCACCCCCAAGCAGGCAGGTGAGTTACCTGCTTGCTTGTCACCTTCTTGCTTGAGGTGCTTGCTTTTCACCTGCTTGCTTGACTTTCGTAAGTTCGGAAAACTAGTTTTTGCTCCCTCTCGTAGGTTCGTAATCTCGTCTTATATTAAGAGCCTATGTAACCCATGCTACACAAGCTTGGTATGTATGCCAATAGTGTAAGTATGTAATACTTCCAAGTTAGTTTCTTACGTAGGTAAATCGAGTCCTACGGCTCATTACTTGGCCTCCAATACCTTCCGGATTCTTATGACTCCATTTCCAACCTTCTTTACTATGGGGTATCACATTCTCCTTTCCTTAGAGTCATTTGATAGTGTCGTAGCGTATCGTCTCACCTGATAATGTCCAAGGAACTTATGAGACATTTTGAGTTTAAAAAAGGTAGGGTGTAACATCTTTCCCCCCTTTAGAATATTCGTCCCCGAATGTTAGACAAAACTTCTCTTAGCACCTCATACAAATCGTAGGGAGATTCTTTGCTATTTTCTTAATACATACTTCTATACCAATACTTCATATTCGTGTTTCAGGAATCGTAGGGAGATTCTTAGCACCCGATCATTCTCTTTCTGGTTTTGGTTTTTCCATTGTATCTTGATGGAAGGCATGTCTTTAGTCTATAATCTTCCAGTTCGCTGATCCAAGATGGCGATAGGTTTTTTTTTTACAAGATTCCATCTCTTGGACATCAGCTATGGAATATACTCTGGGTGGCTTGTCAGTACCCTGGCGAAGCATTCCTATTTGATGGACTAGGTGCATAGTTTCCAAATAAGGTGGTAAGCTCAACTTACCAGCCATGTTGCCCACCTTATGAGCAACTTGATACAGTCTAACATATTCTAGGTTAAGTTTCCTCTTCTAATGACCCTGCTATGAACATCCAATCATTAGTTTGAACTCTGAATGTTGATGTCGATTATCTGTATATCATTTCGGTCGACTCTGGGTGTTAGTCACTAGTTTGTTTAATCCTGTTTGGCCTACCAGCTTAGTTTTTTTCCCCAATAGGGGGACTCATACACTCTGCCTTACAACATCTTATAGGGGGTCATCTAGATACCGGAACGGTAACTCTTCTCGTAGGCAAACTCAATAAGTAGTGGACGATAGTCCTAGTTACACTTAAACTCAACCTCATAAGCTCACAATATTTTCTAGCAGTTGATAGTATGCTCAGCTTATTCAGCAGCCCAAGAAAAATATGGTACGAAGGCCTGTCTGTGCTCCCGACCTCTTCTTGGACTGAGGTCCAAACGTTAATCATAATTGAAGTCCTTCTATCTGAGATATTAACTGGAGAGCCTCACAGAACCTTACTATCTCCGTATTCTATAACTCCACCTTATTTCAGCTGTGTGGGTGCTCTTGCTTGAAAGCAAATAGGCTAATTTGTTAGCCTACTCGCAATAACCCGTATAGCACCCTACTCTTAAAGCATATAGAATACGTTTATAATGACGTTGATAATGTGGAAACTGTTAGCCTCGTATAGTCCTTCTCGACTCTTTTCAGAACTTTAACTAGCACTCTATCTTTTGGGTCCTTCTTCTCCTCTTTTTTTCCACTAGGGTTGGCTACCAAATAATGATGCAGTCCCCTCATGTAATGTCTCTCATAGTCGTTCTGTGCTTTGTCTAACATGATCTGGTATAATTCCGACGAAATTTTGGTGTATATACTTGCCATCCTGTACTAACTAGCTAGTTCTACCAGTTTTGTTTAAGCTCTTTCACAACTTTCCTTATCCCCACTAGTAATCCTCTAGACACATTATCTTGTGTCATTTTCTTCCTTACAAAATAATGAGGGTACAAGAAGTATTCTAGCATTACCTTGCTAGTTCTCATGTTTTACCCTGCCTTTTTCCCCCTTGTCCTACATTCGATGTCGGGGGAGATCTTTGGCCCAATCGTGGCCATGTATAATGCCACCCGTAGTACCAATTCCATCTCGATAGTTTGGCTTAACCTATCTTTGCATCTCTCGGTAATTAATTATAACTTGGGCTTCTTTGCCTGGAATAATAGCTATGGGGACTCTGTAAGTTCTTAACATTTCTTTACCCCACAATTTAACACCTTCTCGGCTATCATTAATCCACGGGTAAGATTCCCTTCAGAGTCATCTATCGATAGAGTGTGAAATGAGTCTTGTAGTCCTGGTCATATTGTGGAATTTTCGACCTTGGGTATTACTTCCTGGCTTCCATAAATTATATCAACTATTACCCTTACCTTTTTGGGTTTTGCTTTTCAATCCTTAGAGTTGGCTGCCAAGTGGTGTCGAAATTCCCTCGCCCACTGGCTCATATAGTCATTCTGTGGTTTTTCTCTCATTAACTAGTTCTATGTTGAAGAGTTGTGGCATTTGAGTGCGTTGTCAGTTAACAGTTAGCTAATCCTTCTTTTCTTGCTTAAATCCTTTTTACAATACCCTCAACGTAACGTATAGTATTCCAGGAACATAATCTCATGTCGTTCCACCACCGCTAGTTCTAATTCTTCCATCTCGCGTGATCATATTAGCACTAATGCCTTAAGTTCCATCAGAATTTCAAGGTTAAGCATGTTGGGGCGAGAGTAATACTGGGATGGATGAACTCTCTGGGAAGTATTCGTGTCGCATTCTATTGTAATTCTTGCCATAATGTGTAGGGCACTCAACTTAGCTTCAGATTTACCTCAGCGTTATCTCGCGAGTCTTTATGCTTTGCCCTATCCTTTCATCTGTTATCTTGCATCCAATATCGGCGTATACCTTTAGCTCCACTATCCTCTATTCACTTTGTGTTCTCATTTTCTACCACAGGAGGCCTTCTATTCCTTTTTCTTTGGTTATTTATCTATCGCAACATCATTTGCGACTAACTCTATAACCAACATTTTGGCTTTTAGTCTAGCAAGATGTCATTATCCTTCGTAATGTCTCCTAAGTTGGTTGATTTCCTTTCATGGCTATACTCTTTTGTTTTTATACGCAGCGGCCTTCTAGTGTTATGTTGTGTAGGGTCTCGTCACAAACTTCTTATCGCTGCCTTATGTAGCATTCCGGCTTCTATCCAATTATTGGTAGCTTCCGGACCTTTCTAGTTTGGTTCGGCAAGATATCTTATTGAAGTTTAGATGCTTATCTCACATAGATTGCTATATCAATTGCCTCTTCCTACCTTTGCCATTTCCTCATTAACTTCCCCCCTTTAGGGGGAACTCGTACTTTCATCTGCTTGTACCTTGCTCTATGTCTCTTTGTCTAGTCTCAATTTTGCCCAATATCTTCCTCCAATCTACTTGGCACTGCATCATGTCTCCGTCTATCTTCATATTTTATATACAGACTATTCGCATACAGAGCCTTGGCTAAATCACTAAGCAACGAGAAAATTTCCATACATAGTGCGACATCTCCTTTATTAATCTGTACTATAGTAGTGACGCTCATGGAGCAACTCGTCCAAGTCCACCTTCTACTTATCTTCATCAAAATTTAACTAGTACTTGTAGTCGTTCCTATTTCCACTAGGCAGTACTAGTATTCTGACGATAATTATTTAAGGTTTTCTTTTGAAATAGTAGCTTTGTCCCAACCTATATCCTTTGCTTCTTGGGGCGAATAGAAGTTGCGTCATTTGTTCCTTAAGTTTTCCATCCTCGTCCCTTAAGGGTTCCACTATTTTTGGGGTGACGTTGTGTACATGCGTCATTTTTTTATATCTTAAGCCCCATGCTCTTACTGCGTTCTCAACGCAGGCCTTTAACTTAGTCAATGTGTACTGAGTGCATCTTACTACTGATTCCACTTTATCCCTGCATCCTCGTATCACACTGTTCAATTCATACTTGTATATCCCCCTTTTGGTTCGTATTCATGTTCAGTTCTGACATCTCTTTGAGGTGCTTCTGTTCGAAGCTCTTTCCCCAATTATTCAGTGGAGAACTACAAACTATTATCATAAATCATTTTCCAACCATTGTTGGAAGAAATCAAAACCTCTTAAACATCACAGTACTTCTTTTAGTACTTGACCTACCTGGAACAACTCATCTAATTTACAATTAAGAGTTGAGGGCTTGGTATTTTTGTCAAAAAGAGTGAAACTCATTCGCGGGACATCTTATCCTTCTTCCTGAGCCGTCTATTTATATTCCTACAGTACAAATACGGCTGGAGATACCATAGTTCAAACTTTCTACTTAAATAAGCTTTTGTTCCTCCGACAAAAAATTCTTCAAGTGAAAAGGGCGCCCCTTATCAGCAACCTGAAGGATACCTCTTACAGCTTTAGTTGAACACAGTAGGGGTACTTGGTATCAACTTCTCAGACATCTCAAAAATCTATGTTTCATTTCCTTTTCTCCGTTCTAGGAAAATTTCGGCAGAGTTTCCTCTACATTTCTTACTTATCCCAAAACCTACACGCAGAAAATACCAACAATGCCTCACCGGGACAACATATATATATATATATATCATATCACAGCCACACAGGGCTTTCAATGGCATTTCATATCACAGCCACACAGGGCTTTCAACGTCAACAATAATATAAAAATACTAGACTTACCTCATATGTCCAACTCTAAACTGCATCTGTTGCACTTTTCTGTCTGCTTTCCTTTCAGGTTTCAACTTTATATTTCAATACCTTACCCGACGATATCTTCCATGGCTTTACTTTACTTACCTGCATGCTTCATAACTTTCCATGTCGTCAATTACTTCCTTCTGTTGGTATCGTCCTTCTGTTAAGATCCAAGGTTAGTATAAGGGATTTTCCTATGACTCGGATCTAAAGCATGATCTCTGATGTGAAGGAAAGGAAACATCCTAAATGTCCTGTAGCTTCCTGTTTATAGATGTGGCACGCAACACATCGATAACCAAGACTCTACTAGACACGGTCTGCAGATAATCCAAGGACGAACTGCTCTAATACCACTTCTGTCATGACCCAACCCCATAGGCCGCGATAGGGGTCCGACCTGGACCCCTCGTACACATATCTATTAGTTGTGGTCACATTGAATCGTAAATAAGACAATATCATATAACAGAGCCCTATTGGGCGATAACATTTATATAAACCTGTAGCCCTTTTCATTTATATCACAATATGATAGGGCACGCAACCCGACAAGGCTGCCATAACATAATCACATATATCATATATCAAGTAGACCCAGCTGAATCAAACTGACATACACAACTCACATATATATGTCTGTAGACCTCTAAAAATATAAATGACAACATATGGTGGGACAGGACCCCCGCCGTACCCTCGAATGGACAAAATAATGTTATACATCAGTGGACAGAATCAAAAACTGGGCCCCGATACAATGGAGCCTCTTCCAGCTGAACTGCATGGAATCCTAAACTGACGGACTCCCAAAACCTGTACCTAAACCTGCGGGCATAAACGCAGCCCCCAGAGAAAGGGGGGTCAGTACGATATATGTACTGAGTATGTAAAACATAACATAGTACAACTGGAGGTATATCCAAAATAGAGGAGCAGGGGAACCAATTATCAAATCAGAAACATGTACCAATACTTTGTGAATCATAAAAAAAACATGCATGCTCAAATTTTCAATATAGTCGGCCCTGTTAGGGGTCCGGTGAATCATATATGTTTTATCAGTATCAAGCCCTGTGCCATCGTCACCTTATTACAACACATCATCATAATATTAGTATCAGGCCCAGGCCATCGTCACCATATTACAACACATCATATAGTATCAGTATTAGGCCCTAGGCCATCATATATATACATATGGATGCCGGCCCTCTAGCGAGGGATTCAGTGAACAATGTAGTGAATTCCACGAATCTGATAACCAGCTCGGGACTCGGGGAAGAAGTGTTACAGTATACACGAGTAGAGTAGTGAGAAACAAAACACAATTTAAATCATTATCTTAGACTTAGCTATATAAGAGGACTAAGTTGTTGTCTAAGAGTTCGAGTAACAGTATAGTCATTCTAGCTGCCCTCTAAATTCCATTAGGGGCTACATTAATTACATCTCGAGGTTCCTAGACATATACCAAAGTAAGGCTATTCAGTTAAGAGCTCCAGATTATTTGTCTTCGAATAGTGTTATGACTAGGAGTACGTATATTCCTTAAGTCCTTAGTGTATAAAAGATTCAAGGAAATTGGCTTAACTATCATACAAGCTTTAACATTCAGAACTGAATAAGGAGCATTCAAGAATCGAATTACTTTAGACGCTATGTCACTGTTTACTTAGATTTACGACATGGCAAAAGAAAAGAAGGGATAGGCTTCACATACCTATACCAAAAACATACCAAGAGAAGCTTCACATACTTATGCCAAAAATATGCCAAAAGAAAGCTTCACATACCTTGTCTGAATTATTCCTTATCCTGTTTTCCTCGCTGTCCTTTGAACCTATTCAACATGAAAGTAATATGAATATCAATCCCTCTTAACTTTACATCACCCTAGGTTACACCTTAGTATTAATGGAATCTATTTCCTTAGTCGTTTCCCGGACTAGTTCTGTTATTTGCTAAGGCGTCTCCAAAAATTGGGCAGCACCTCCCCTATAATGGGCCCTATCCAAATTTCCAATTAGGTCCATAAGACCTAAATCCAACCAACAACAACAACCTGCAGCAATTCACACCAACAATATACAACATAAACTCCAAACGACTTATTCAAAAATACGATATCACAATAGGGCGTCTAGCCTTTATTTTGTAACGCCTTTAATTATATGCAACGGGGGGTTATTTGGATTCGACCAGCAGAACCCTAACCCACATTAGGACATATTTAGGCCCTGAAACAACAAACCACACCCCTGCAGCAGCACCTCACAAGAGCAATACTTTATTTCGACGATAATTCAACTATAGCGACTCCAATTTCGCTTATTTCGAACGCCGAACTTTTCAAATCTTTTCCCTAAATTCCAGCAGTCCCTAAGGCGTGTATTACACCCTAATTTAACATCATAAACTTCATATTATAGGGGAAGAACTTACCTTTCCCGAAATTGGATAGAACTTGCCGAAATTGTGCCTCAGAACTTTCTTTAGCGCGTTGTAACGTCGTGGCAGCTTGCTGTCCAATTTTTGATGCACAAAACCTTAATTTTATACTACTAATACCTCCATATCATCGTAGTATATGCTAAGTAATTAATTTACGGAATGAAAATGGGACTTACCCCCTATTTTTTTTCCCTAACCCGTAGCTCCCTCTTTGTTGTTCCTAAGGTTTTCCTTCAACTTCTCCTTATCTCTTCCAAGTTATAATCTGAAACAATGATTCCATAAGCATCCCAATATACATATATACACCCCCACATATTTGAGGAACATCGTAGATAATTAATTTACGGAGAAAAAATGAAGAACTCACCTTAAATTCTTAGAAACCATGGCTGCCCCTTTCTCTTGTTCTTCCAACGTTTTTCTCTGTATGTTTTGGACTGATTTTTGAGTTCAAAATGACTTAATAGTCATCCACACATATATCTACCTTTTAATAAGGTGCCACGTGGCATCCCCTTAGGGTGACACGTGGAAGCCCCCTAGAACACCACCTAGGTTCATGCGGCCTATCACATGTCTCCATGTGGCAGCGGGGTCCACCCCCAAGCAGGCAGGTGAGTCACCTACTTGCTTGTCACTTGCTTGCTTGAGGTGCTTGCTTGTCACCTGCTTGCTTGACTTTCGTAAGTTCGGAAACTAGTTTTTGGTCCCTCTCATAGGTTCGTAATCTCGTCTAATTTTAAGAGCCAATGTAACCCATGCTACAAAAGCTTGGTATGTACGCCAATAGCGTAAGTATGTAAGATTTCCAAGTTAGTAGCTTACGTAGGTAAATCGAGTCCTATGACTCATTACTTGGCCTCCAATAGCTTCCAGATTCTAATGACTCCATTTCCAACCTTCTTTACTATGGGGTATCACATTCTCCCTTCCTTAGAGTCGTTTGATAGGTCAGGAACTCCTGCAATAGGCAGCTAGCCTATTGGAAAAAGACTACTCTCATCCCTCTCCTTTCAGTCGAGCGTATCGTCTCACCTGATAATGTCCAAGGAACTTATGAGACATTTCGAGTTTAAAAAAGGTGGGGTGTAACAGTACCTACGTAAGCTACTAATTTAGAAAGGGGAAAAAATGACATGTGGCAGCGAATGGAGGAGGGACACGTGGCAGGACCTCAAACTAGCAGGTGACCCACCTGCTTGGGGGAGGTGGACCCCACTGCCACGTGGCAGCCCCTAGTTGGCAGCATGCTATGGTGGCCAATCATGGCTTGACACATGTCACCCTAAGGGGATGACACGTGTCACCTCCAATAAAGCTCTTATATACATGCTAAATGACTCATAAGTTCAGTCGCTTCTCCAAAAATCTTCAGCAAAGGAAGTCAAAAACAAACCCTAGAACAAGAGAGAAAAATGTGACGGCTTGGAGGAGAAAAATAGGTAAGTCCTGATTTTGCTCCGTAAATTAATTATCTAGCATATACCAAGATGATATGGAAGTATTATAAGTATAAAATCATGATTTGGTGCATCAAAAATTGATAGCAAACAGTCCACATAGTTTCAGCACAACTAAAGAAGTTCCGAGGCGAGTTTTGACGAGTTTTGGCCAATTTCGAGTAAGATAAGACTTATCCTTTAAATTTGGACTTTATGGGGTTTTTATATATGGTATTATATACCTTTTATACTGCTGGAAGTATAAAAAAGGTTGTGTAAATGCTCGACGATAGAAACAATCAAAAGTGAAGTTGTCGTAGTTAAATTGTAGTCGAAATAGGGTGTTGTGCGTGTGGGGTAATGCTGCAGGTGTGTGGTGATGTGTTGCAGGGCCTAAATGTATTTTAAAATGGGTGTGGGTGCTTCTGGTTACAGCCACACGATCCCTCGTTTTGTATAATTAAAGGTTTTGCGAAACAAAGATTAGAAACCCTATTTTGCTATTATAATTTTCAGCAAGTTGGGTGGAGTTTATATTGTGTAATGGTGCCATGTTTTACTTGTATATGAGCTGCAGGTTGTTGTTGTTGGTTGGCTGTAGTAATTAGGTATGTAATTGGGAATTCGGATAGGGAATATTATAGGGGAGATGCTGCCCAATTTCCGGTAACTCTTTAAACGAATTAAGGAACTAGTTGAAGCGAGCGAGGAAATGAGTTATGTAAATACTAAGGTGCAACCGAAGGCACTGAAAAGTTTAAATTTGTTGATACTCACCTTTCTTCCATGTTAAATAGGTTTGGAGGACGACTTCGTGGACGTGATTAAGAGAAGTCCATACGAGGTATGTGAAGCTTTCTTTTGGCGTATTTTTGGAATAAGTATGTAGAGCTATCTTTCTTTTCTTTTGGCATGTCTTAGATGTAAGTTATGAATGATATGTATGTGATTTTGTGGATTCAATCCATTCATAAAGCCCTGAATATAAGTCAAAACTCTCGTTTACTTTTTGATTTTAGATCTCCCGCAATAGTTGGGTTGTTGCCTTTAAGTCTTCTATGTGATGAAAAGTAGTACATGTAAAGCCTATCTCTTCTTTCCTTTAGAATGACTTAATTTTAAGTAAAATGAAATATGATATGGGTTTAGAGGTAATTCCATTTATGAGCTCTGAGTGTAACTCGTGACTTGTAGTCACTTCTGAACATTAAGAGTCTGAAAGTAGTCAAATTACTATTCTCGAGCCTGCTATATAATGAATAGTAAGTGGAGGTACAAGCTTCTCTTTCTAAAGGTTCTGAAATGATAAATGTGTCTAATTGCATAATGTCACGACCCAACCCCGTAGGCGACGACTGGGGTCGACCTGGATCCCCTGTACACATGTCTATCAGCTATGGTCAGATTGAACTGTAAATAAACAATATCATGTAATAAAACCCTATTGGGTGATAAGATTTTCATAAACCTGTAGCCCTTTTTATTTTTATCACAACATGATAGGGAACGCAAGCCGATAAGGCTTCCATAACATAATAACATATATCATATATCATTTAGACCCAACTGAATCAAACTGACATACCCAACCCACATATACCCATTTGTAGACCTCTAAACATATAAATGACAACATATGGCGGGATAGGGGCCCCGCCGTACCCTTGAATGGATAAAACAATTTTTATACATTAGTGGACAGTATCAAAAACTAGGCCCCGATACAATGGAGCCTCTTCCAGCTGAGCTGTATGGAATCCTAAGCTGAAGGACTCCCAAAATCTATATTGATACCTGCGGACATGAACACAGCCACCCGAGAAAGGGGGTCAGTACGACATATGTACTGAATATGTAAAATGTAACATAATACACTGGATGTATATTCGATATAAAGGAGCAGGGGAACAAATTATCAAATCGAAGACATGTACCTGTACTCTGTGAATCACAAAATCATGCATGCTCAATTTATACAATATATTCGGCCCTTTCAGGGGTCCGGTAAATCACATCTGTAGGACCATCATAGGTCCGGTGCCATCACCACCTTATTACAACACATCATCATATATATACATACGTACCCGGCCCTCTAGTGAGGGGCTCAGTGAACAATGCAGTGAATTGTGCACGACAATGTACCCGGCCCGGGACTCGGTGAAAGAAGTGCTACGGTATACACGAGTAGAGTAGTGAGTAACTATATGCAATTTAAATCATTATCAGAGACTTGACAAAATAAGACAGTTAAGATTTTGTTTAAGGACCCGAGTAACAGTGTAGTCATCTCGAGTGTCCTCTAAATGCCATTATGGGCTTCCTCAAAGGTAATCTCGGGGACCTTAGACATGTATTAACATAGGGCAAAATCATTTATGGAATCAAAAATACTTAGTCTCGTACAGTCTTTAAGACTTGGAGCCTGTACATTTGTTACCTCTTAAACATATAAAAGTTTCCAGGGAAACAGTTCAACTACTATCAGAGTTCGATATTCAAAAGTAATTAAGAGATGTTTAAGAATGGAGTTACCTTGGAGTTCAGATCAGATTCAACTTACAACTAAAATAAGGACATGCCCCAAAAGAAGAAAGAGAATAATCTCTATATAGTCTATACTTTCCTTCAGGTAATCATCATATACATATTTCGTATCCGGCCCTTCATGGGGCTCGGTGAACTATTATGTCATCTTAATCTCATTTTCGTATCAAATACATCTCAATGGAAATGAGAGATAGTTTCCCATATATTATATTCTGATACATAGAAGCCCATTAGGCAATACTTAATCTTCACATGAACTCTAATACTGAACAGTGAATAGGGGTTATGAAGCGTACTCGGAATTCTGGGAATGGAATTATCCCCGCACTTTATATACAATTCACTTAAGGCTAAACATTGCAAAAAGGAAAGAAAGATAGTTGTATGAACTTATACCAAAACATGCCAAGAGAAAGCTTCACATACCTTATCTGAATTATTCCTTATCCTGCTTGCCTCGTCGTCCTTTGAACCTATTCAATATGAATGTAGTATGAATATCAACCCCTTTTACTTTCCATCACCCTAGGTTACATCTTAGTATTAATGGAATCTATTTCCTTAGTCGTTTCCCCGACTAGTTCTGTTATTCGCTAAGGCACGACAAATATTGGGCAGCACCTCCCCTATAATGTGCCCTATCCAAATTTCTAATTAGGTCCCTAAGATCTATAGCCAACCAACAACAACAACCTGCATCAATTCACACCAACAATATACAACATAAACTCCAAATGACCTATTCAAAAATACGGTAGCACAATAGGGCGTCTATCCTTTATTTTGTAACGCGTTTCATTATACGCAACGAGGGGTCATGTGGATTCAACCAGAAGCACCCTAACCCACATTAGAACATATTTAGGCCCTGCAACAACACTTCACACCCCTGCAGCTGCACCTCACACGAACAACACTATCCTTCGATGATAATTTAACTATAGCAATTCCAATTTAGTTTATTTCGAACATCGATCATTTCTATGACATTTTTAAACTTTCAGCAGCATAAAAGGTGTGTAATACACCATATAACAACACCATAAACTTCAAATTGAAAGGAAAAACCTTACCTTTCCCAAAATTGTCCAAAACTCGCCAAACCTATCAAAACGTGAATTCTGGACAGCCTACTGTCTTGTATTGTCGCTTAGTTTCGAAGGGGTAATTGAAGGAAACAAGATTTCTGGCCTCAATGAAAGTTATATACATGTGTATCAAGGTCTCAAAAAATTTTGAATTACCCCTGCAGCAATTTTGTACGAAAATATATGACCAAAATACTCACAGCTGTCCGTGTAGGATTTCCAAAACCAAATCTGGGCAGTACCTCCTCTACACTTCATCACCCTTTTTCGCGAAGTTAAAAGAAAAACTGGATTTGAAAGTCTAAATAAAAGTTATAGACCTATGAAATACATTTCCAAAACATATTGAATCACCCGAAACTAAAATATACAAAAGAAGTTATACCAATATTACTAACATCTGTCCCCTCCAAAAACGGGTCTATGCCCTAGCATTTTCTCTTTAAGTTTCTCTTAGTTTTCCAAGTGAAGAACTGAAAATATGGTTCTGTAGGCATCATAATATACATATATACACCTCCACATAATTAAGGAACACCGTAGATAATTAATTCACGGAAAAAAAGTGAAGAACTTACCTTAGTTCTTCTTGAACCATGGCTGCCATAGGTGTTCTCCCTCTCTCACGTTTTTTTCTCCTTTTTTTGGACTTGTTTGGGCTGAAAAATGACTTGATAGTCATCAACCCACATATATATATTTCCTTAAGAGGTGACACGTGTCAGTCCCTAAAAGTGACACGTGTCAGCCCCTAAGGGTGACACATGTCCGTCTCCTATTGGTCCACGGATCCTTGCCTTGTCTCCTAGGATGCCACGTGTCTTTGTGGGTCCCACCCTCAAGTAGGTGGGTCACCTACTTGACCCCCAAGCAGGTGGGTCACCTACTTGCTTGAGGTGCTGCCACGTGGCACCTCCTTATTGGCTGCCACGTGTCATCTTCTCCTCCTCCTCATGAGTTCGTAATTTTATCTCATTTTAAGAGCCTATGTAATCCATGCTTTGCAAGCTTTGTACGTACTCGAATAGTTTAAGTATGTAAGACTTCCAAGTTAGTAGCTTATGTTGGTAACTCGAGTCCTACGACTCATTTCTTAGCCTCCAACTCTTTCCGGATTCGTATAACTCTATTTCCAACCTTCCTTCTCACGAGGTATTACAATCCTCTTTCCTTAGAGTTGTTTAATAGGGGCGTAACTTAAGTGGCTCACATACTATCTTCTAAGTAACTTAAGGAACCTTCCGAGTTCAAAGATGTGGGGTGTAACATCTTTCCCCCCTTTAGAACATTCATCCCCGAATGTTAAATGCAACTTCCTTTAAGACTTTATATAAATTATAAAGGGGTTCCTTTCCTTTATGCTATCACATACATTCCTATCTATATTATTAACATACGAGTGCTCAAGAGTTGGAGTTACCTTTAGATATCGGTTATAGGTGTGAATACTTGTGTTCCCGATCTTTTCTTGGATTGATGTCCTAATGTTAATCTTAATTGAAGTTCTTCCATCTAAGATATTAGTTGGGGAAACCTCACGGACCCTTACTACCTCCATGTTGTATAACGCCACCTAATAGTAGCCGCATATGTGCTCTTTCATTGGAAGCAAATGAGCTAATTTATTAGCCTACTCACAATAACCCATATAGAACCCTACTCTTACAGAGTACAAAATAGGTTCATAATGACATTGATAATTTGGGAACCGTTAGCCTCGTATAGTCCTTCTCGACTCTTTTCAGAACTTTAACTGGCGTTCGATTTTTTGTGTCCTACTTTTCACCCTCAGAGTTGGCTACCAAGTGATGTTGAAATTCCCTCTCCCACTGGACCATATAGCCATTCTGCGGTTTCCCTCTCATTAACTAGCTCTATATTGAAGAGCTATGGCATTCAAGTACGTCGTCAATTAGCAATTAGCTAATCCTTCTTGTTTTGGTTAAGCCCTTGTTACAATTTCCTTAACGTATCTTATAATACTCTGGGTACATAATCTTATATCGTTCCTCCATCACTAGTTCAGATTCCTCCATCTCGCGCGATCACACCAGCACTAACGCATTAAGTTCTATCAGAATTTTGAAGTTAAGCATGCTGGGGCAAGAGTAATATTGGGATGGGTGACCTCCATGGGAAGTCTTCGTATCGCGTTTCATTGTAACCTTTTCCACGAGGTGCGGGCACTCACTTAGCTCCAGCTTTACCTCAGCGTTGTCTCGCGAGTCTTTATGTTTTGCCTTGTGTTTTGGTCTGTTATCTTGCATCCAGTATCGGCGTAGACCTTTAGATCCACTATCCTCCATTCACTTTGTGTTCTCCTTATTTACTACCACAGGAGGCTTTCTATTCCTTTCCCTTTGGTTATTTATCTATCGCAACATCATTTGCGACTAACTCTATGACCAATGTTTTGGCTTTTGGTCTAGCATGCTGTCATTCTCCTTCGTAGTGTCTCTTCAATTATTTGATATCCTTTTATTGGTACATTCTTCTGTTTTATACGCAGCTGCCTTCTAGTTTTATGTTGTTCAGGGTCTCGTCACAACCTTTTTAATGCTGCTTTACATAGCATTCTGGTTTCCATCCAATTATTGGTGGCCTCCGGACCTTTTTAACTTTGTTCGGCAAGATATCTTATTGAAGTTTAGACACCCATCTCAAATATATTCCCATATCGATTGCCTTCACCTTACTTTTGCCATTTTGTCATTAACTTCCCCCCTTTAGAAGGTACTCATACTTTCCGCTGTTTGTAGTTGTAGTCATTCCAATTTCCATTAGACAGTGCTAGCATTCTGACGGCAACTATTCCTGGTTTTTTCAAAGTAGTGGTTTTGTCCCAACCTATATCATTTGCTTCTTGGGGAGAGTAGAAGTTGTGTCATTTGTTACTTAAGTTTTCCATCCTCATCCCTTAAGGGTTCCACTATTTTTGGCGCGACGTTGTGTACACGCATCATTATTTTATATCGTAAGCCCCACGCTCTTACTGCGTTCTCAACGCAGGCCTTTAACTTAGTCAATGCATACTATGTGTGTCTGACTACTGGTTCCAGTTTATCCCTGTATACTCGTATCACACTGTTCAATTCATACTTACATATCCCTCTTTTAATTCGTATTCGCATTCAGTTCCTGACATCTCTTTATGGTGCTTTTATTCGAAGGTCTTTCCCCAATTAGTCGGTGGAGAACTATAAACGGTTATCATAAATCATTTCCTAATCATTGTTGGAAGAAATCAAAACCTCTTAAACATCACAGTACTTCTTTAAGTACTTGACCTACCTGGTCTCCTTCTGAGTTTATCCTCGAGTTATGAACAACTCGTCTAATTTACAATTAGGAGTTGAGGGCTTGATATTTTTTTCAAAAGAGTGAAACTCATTCGCGGGACTTCTTATCCTTCATTCTGAGCCCTCTGTTTATATTCCTACAATACAAATACGTCTGGAGATACCGTAATTTGAACTTTACTACTTAAATAAGCTTTTGTTCCTCCGAAATAAAATTCTTCAAGTAAAAAGGGTGCCTTTTGTCGGCGACCTGAAGGATACCTCTTAAAGCTTTAGTTAAACACAGTAGGGGTATTTGGTATCATTTTTTCAGACATCTCAAAAATCCATGTTCCATTCCTTTTTCTTTATTTTGGGAAAATTTCAGCAGAGTTTCATCTACATTTCTTACTGTCCCATAACCTGCACGCAGAAAATACCAACAATGCCTCACAAGGCCACCATATATATATACATATCATATTGCAGCCGCACAGGGCTTTCAATGTCATCTCATACCGCAGCCACACAGGGCTTTCAATGTCAACAATAATATAAAAATACTGAACTTACCTCATATGTCCCACTTCAAACTGCATCTGTTGCACTTTTTGTCTGTTTTTCTTTCAGGTTTCAACTTTATATTTGAATACCTTACCCGACAGATATTTTCCGTGGCTTTACTTTACTTACCTGCATGCTTTGTAACTTTCCATATCGTCAATTACTTCTTTCTGTTGGTGTCTTCCTTCTGTTAAGATCCAAGGTTAGTATAAGGAATTTTTCCTATAACTCGGATCTAAAGCACGATCTCAGATGTAGAAGAAAGGTAACATCCTTAATATCCTATAGCTTCCTGTTTATAGATATGGCGCGCAACACATTGATAACCAAGACTCTATTAGACACGGTCTGCAGACACTCCGAGGACGAACTACTCTGATACCACTTCTGTCACAACCCAACCCCGTAGGCCGCGACTGAGATCTGACCGGGACTCCCTGTACACATGTCTATAAGTTGTGGTCACATTGAACTATAAATAAATAATATCATGTAATAAAGCCCTATTCGACGATATCATTTTCAAAAACCTATAGCCCTTTTCGTTTGTATCACAACATGATAGGGCATGCAAGCCGACAAGGCTGCCATAACATAATAACATATATCATGTATCATTTAGACCCAGTAGAATCAAACTGACATACACAACCCACATATACACGTCTGCAGACCTCTAAACATATAAATGACAACATATGGCGGGACAGGGCCCCCGTCGTACCTTTGAATGGATAAAACAATTTTTATACATCAGTGGACAGTATCAAAAACTAGGCCCCGATACAATGGAGCCTCTTCCAGCTGAGCTGCATGGAATCCTAAGCTGACAACCTCCCAAAATCTATATCTGTACCTGCGGGCATGAACGCAGCCCCCCGAGAAAGGGGGTCAGTACGACATATGTACTGAGTATGTAAAATGTAACATAATACACTGGATGTATATTCAAAATAAAGGAGCAGGGGAACAAATTATCAAATCGAAGACATGTACTTGTACTCTGTGAATCACAAAAGCATGCATGCTCAATTTATACAATATATCCGGCCCTTTCAAGGGTCCGGTGAATCAC
This sequence comes from Solanum dulcamara, assembly GCF_947179165.1. Lineage (NCBI taxonomy): Eukaryota > Viridiplantae > Streptophyta > Magnoliopsida > Solanales > Solanaceae > Solanum > Solanum dulcamara. The sequence continues at coordinate 31,896,570 of NC_077237.1, read as the reverse complement.
ATCTGTAGGACCATCATAGGCCCGACGCCATCACCACCTTATTACAACACATCATCATATATATACATACATACCCGGCCCTCTAGTGAGGGGCTCGGTGAACAATGCAGTGAATTGTGCACGACAATGTACCCATCCCGGGACTCGGTGAAAGAAGTGCTACGGTATACACGAGTAAAGTAGTGAGTAACTATATACAATTTAAATCATTATCAGAGACTTGACAAAATAAGACTGTTAAGATTTTGTTTGAGGACCCGAGTAACGGTGTAGTCATCTCGAGTGTCCTCTAAATGCCATTATGGGCTGCCTTAAAGGTAATCTCGGGGACCCTAGACATGTATTAACATAGGGCCAAATCATTTATGGAATCAAAAACACTTAGTCTCGTACAATCTTTAAGACTTGGAGCCTGTACATTTGTTACCTTTTAAACATATAAAAGTTTCCAGGGAAATAGTTCAACTACTATCAGAGTTCGATATTCAAAAGTAATTAAGACATGTTTAAGAATGTAGTTACCTCGGAGTTCAGATCAGATTCAACTTACAACTAAAACAAGGACATGCCCCAAAAGAAGAAAGAGAATAAGCTCTATATAGTCTATACTTTCCTTCAGGTGATCTTCATATACATATTTCGTACCCGGCCCTTTATGGGGCTCGGTGAACCATTATTTCATCGTAATCTCATTTTTGTATCAAATACATCTCAATGGAAATGAGAGATAGCTTCCCATAGATTATATTCTGACATATAGAAGCCCTACTAGGCAATACTTAATGTTTACATTAACTCTAATACTAAACAGTGAATAGGGGTTATGAGGCGTACTCGAAATTCTGGGAATGGAGTTATCCCCGCACTTTGTATACAATTCACTTAAGGCTAAACATTGCCAAAAGGAAAGAAATATATTTGTACGAACTTATACCAAAACATGCCAAGAGAAAGCTTCACATACCTTGTCTGAATTATTCTTTATCCTGCTTGCCTCGCCATCCTTTTAACTATTCAATATGAAAGTAGTATGAATATCAACCCGTTTTACTTACCAGCACCCTACGTTACATCTTAGTATTAATGGAATATATTTCCTTAGTGATTTCCCACACTAGTTCTGTTATTCGCAAAGGCGTAAACGAAAATTAGGCAGCACCTCCCCTATAATGTGCCCTATCCAAATTTCCAATTAGGTCCCTAAGACCTATAGTCAACCAACAACAACAACCTGCAGCAATTCACACCAACAATATACAACATAAACTCCAAATGACTTATTCAAAAATTCGGTAGCACAATAGGGCGTCTAGCCTTTATTTTGTAACGCCTTTCATTATACACTACGAGGGGTCGTAGGATTCAACATGTAGCACCCTAACCCACATTAGAACATATTGTTACACCCCATCCTTTTTAAAATCAGAATGTCTCATAAGTTCCTTAGACATTATCATGTGAGCCGAATACGCTACGACACTATCAAATGGCTCTAAGGAAGGGAGAATGTGATACCCCATAGTAGAGAAGGTTGGAGAGAAAATCATTAGAGTCCGAAAGGAATTAGAGGCCAAGTAATGGGTCGTAGGACTCGATTTATCTACGTAAGCTACTAACTCGGACGTCTTACATACTTAAGCTATTGGAGTACGTACCAAGCTTGGGTAGCATGGGTACATAGGCTCTTAAAATAAGACGAGATTACGAACCTACGAGAGGGAGCAAAAACTAGTTTCCAAACTTACACAAGTAAAGCAAGCAGGTGACAAGCAAGCACCTCAAGCAAGCAGGTGACGAGCAAGCAGGTGACTCACCTTCCTGCTTGGGGGGTGGACCCCGCTGCCATATGGCGGCGCGTGATAGGTCTCATGAGCCTAGGTGGCATCCTAGGGGGCTGCCACGTGTAACCCTAAGGGGATTCCACGTGGCACCTTATTAAAAGGTGGATATATACATATTAATGACTCTTAAGTCATTTAGAGTCCAAAATCAGCCAGAGAATAGAGAAAAAAACGTGAGAGAAGAGGCAGCCATGGTTGGAAAAGTTTAAGGTAAGTTCCTTGATTTTTCTTCCATGAATTAATTAGATACGGTGTTACTCAAGTAAGTTGAGATGTATATATGTATATATATGTATATTATGATGACTAATAAGTCATTTCTTCAGCTATACACTTGGAAAAAATTGGACAAAAACGTGAGAGGAAGAAGAGAGGAGGGCTACAGCCTAGGGGCTGCCAAGGTACGCCTCCAAGCTTCGCTCCATAAATAAATTATCTAAGGTATACTATGATGAATTTAGGGTGATAATAACATAAATTTACTGCTTGGGTCAGTGAGGAAGTCGCACAAACAGCCCGCTCAATTTCAGCGCGTTTGATAGTTTGTTCCCCTGCTTCTCTATTTTGGATATACCTCCAGTTGTACTATGTTACGTTTTACATACTCAGTACATATGTCGTACTGACCCTCTTTCTCAGGGGGCTGCGTTCATGCCCGCAGGTACATATACAGATTTTGGGAGTCCATCAGCTTAGGATTACACGCAGCTCAGCTGGAAGAGACTCTATTGTATTGGGGCCTAGTTTTTGATACTATCCACTGATGAATAACATTGTTTTGTCCATTCGGGGGTACGGCGGCGGTCCTGTCCCACCATATATTGTCATTTATATTTTTAGAGGTCTGCAGACATGTATATGTGGGTTGTGTATGTCAGTTTGATTCAGCTGGGTCTACATGATATATTATATATGTTAATATGTTATGGCAGCCTTGTTGGCTTCCGTGCCATATCATTTTTTGGTACAAACAAAAAGGGCTATAGGTTTGTGAAAATGTTATCGCCCAGTGGGGCTCTGTTGCATGATATTGTCTTATTTACGATTCAATGTGACCACAACTAATAGATATGTGTACGGGGGGTCCAAGTCGGACCCTAGTCGTGGCCTATGGGGTTGGGTCATGACAAAAGTGGTATCAAAGTAGTTCGTCCTTGGATTGTCGGTAGACCGTGTCTAGTAGAGTCTTGGTTATCGATGTGTTGCGCGTTACATCTATAAACAGAAAGCTACAGGACATTTAGGATATTTCCTTTCCTTTATATCTGAGATCGTGCTATAGATCCGAGTCATAGGAAAATTCCTTATACTAACCTTGGATCGTAACAGAAGGAAGACACCAACAAAAGGAGGTAATTAACGACAAGGGACATTAAGAAGCATGTAGGTAAGTAAAGTAAAGGCACGGAAGATATCCGTTGGGTAAGGTATTGAACTAATATTGAAATGTAAAGTTGAAACCAAAAAGGAAAGCACACAGGAAGTGCAACAGAGGCAGTTTGAAATTAGACATACGAGGTTAGTCCAGTATTTTTATATTATTATTGACATTGAAAGCCCTATGTGGATGTGATATGAGATGATACTGAAAGCCCTGTGCGGCCGTGATATGATATGAATATATATAGGTGTTGGCCCTGTGAGGCATTGTTGGTATTTTCTGCATGCAGGTTATGGGATAGTAAGAAGTGTAGAGGAAACTCTGCCGAAATTTTCCTAGAACGGGGAAAAAGAAATGAAACATAGATTTTTGAGTTGTCTGAGAAATGGATACCAAGTACCCCTACCGTGTTTAACTAAAGCTGTAAGAGGTACCCCTCTGGTCGTCGATAAGGGGAACCCTTTTCAATTGAAGAATTTTATCTCAGAGGAACAAAAGCTGATGTAAGTAGTAAAGTTCAGACTACTGTATCTCCAGCCGTATTTGTACTGTAGGAATATAAACAGAGGGCTCAGGATGAAGGATAAGATATCTCGCGAATGAGTTTCACTCTTTTTGAAAAAACATATGCCAAGCCCTCAACTCATATTGTAAATTAGACGAGTTGTTCATAACTCGAGATAAAATCAGAAGAGGACCAGGTAGGTCAAGTATTAAAAGGAAAGTACTGTGATGCGTAAGAGGTTGTGGGTTCTCCCCACAATGGTTTGAAAAAAAATGATTTATGATAATAGTTTATAATTCTCCATCGACTAATTGGGGAAAGAACCTCTAATAGAATCACCTCAAAGAGATATCAGGAACTGAATATGGGTATGAAACGAAATAGGGAGATACAATTATACAGGGATAAAGTAAGACCGCTAATAAGGCACCATTGGTAGAGGCTAACTAAGTTAAAAGCCTGCGTTGAGTACTCAGTAAGAATATGGAGCATAAGGTATAAAGGAATGACGCGTGTACACAACGTCGCCCAAAAAATAGTGAAACCCTTAAGGGACAAGGATGGAAAACTTAAGGAATAAATAGCGCAACTCTTACTCGCCCCAAGAAGCAAAGGATATAGGTTGGGGCAAAGCCACTACTTTAAGAAAACTTGGAATAGTTATCATCGGAATACTAGTATTGCCTAATTGAAATTGAACGACTACAAGTACTAATTAAATTTTGATGAAGATAAATAGAATGTGGACTCAGACGAGTAGTCTCGTGGGTCCCACTACTCATTTACAAAGTAACAGGCAAGGTGTCGCACTATGTATGGAAAGGTTCTCGTCGTTTCATGATTTAGTCATGATTCCATACTCGGATAATTAGGTTGTAAGATATACAGAAAGACGGGGACCTGAAGCAGTCTCAAGTAGATTGGAGGAAGAGACTGGACAAGAGACATAGAGCAAGGTACAAGCAGATGAAAGTACGAGTACCCCCTAGAGGGGGGAAGTTAATGAGAAAATGACAAAAGTAGAAGGAGGCAATTGAGATGGCAGTGTATTTGAGATGGACGTCTAAACTTCAATAAGATATCTTGCCCCACTAATTAAGAAAGGTCCAGTAGCTACCAAGAATTGGGTGGGAGCCAGAATGCTATGTAAAGCAGCATTAAGAAGTTTTTAACAAGACCCTGAATGATATAACACTAGAAAGCAACTGCGGATAAAAACAAAAGAGTGTAACCATAAAAGGATATCGAATAACTCAAGGAACACCACGAAGAATAATGACAACATGCTCGACCAAAAGCCAAAATGTTGGCTATAGAGTTGGTCGCAAATGATGTTGCGATAAATATATAACCAAGGACAAAGGAATAGAAAGCCTCCTGTGGTAGAAAATGAGAAGAACACAAAGTGAATAGAGGATAGGCAAGCTCATATGTCAAATTCCTTTAAAGCTATGCAAGCTAATGATAGACAAAACTCAAAGCGGCTCCTAAGGTCACTATAGGAACGAAATTTAGCGCTACTCAGTAGCCCACCCTAATGAATGGGTGCGTACAAATGGGGGATACAATAGGAAAAGTTAAACCAAAATGACCAAAAAGGGACATGGTCGTAGTGGAATTAAAAGGTCTACCCCTATGCCGGTTACAAGATAAAAGAAGAAAGGACAAGGCAAAACATAAAGACTCGCGAGACAACACTGAGGTAAATCTGGAGCTAAGTCGAGTGCCCCGCACATTATGGCAAATATTACAATGAAATGCGACACGAAGACTTCCCAGAGAGGTCACCCATCCTAATATTACTCTCTCCCCAACACTCTTAACTTCAAAATTCTGATGGAACTTAATGCGTTAGTACTGGTATGATCACGCGAGATAAAAGAATCCGAACTAGCAATGGATAAACGAGATGAGATTATGTACCCGGAGTATTATAAGATACGTTAAGGAAAATTGTAACAAGGTCTTAATAAAAACAAGAAGGATTAGCTAATTGCTAACTAACGACACACTTGAATGCCACAGTTCTTCAATATAGAACCAGTTAACGAGTGGAAAACCACAGAATAACTATATAGGTCAGTGTGCGAAGGAATTTTGACACCACTTGGCAGCCACCTCCGAGGAAGAGAAAAAGAAAAACCCAAAAGGTAAGGGCACCAGCTTATGTAATTTATGAATGACAGAAAGCAATACCCAAGGTAGAAAATTCCACAATATGACCAGGACTACAAGACTCACTTCACACTCCAGCGCCAGATAAATCTGGAGGGAATGTTACTTGTGGATTAACGGTATTAATCCCTGCTTCTTCGATCACAGGTTACCTACTCCGCTAAGAAGGTGTAAAGTTGTAAAGTAAACGAGTGATAGGACCTTATAGAGGCCCCGCAGCTATTGTCCTAGGCAAGGGAGCCCAAGTTATGATTAACTATCGAGAGATGCAAAGATAGGTTAAGTCAAACTATTGAGATGGAATTAATACTATAGGTGAAGTAAGACATGGCCACGAGTGAACCAAAGATCTTCCCCGACATCGAGTGTAGGATAAGGGAGGAAAAAGCAGGGTTAAATAAGAGAACTAGCGAGGTAACGCTAGGATACTTCTTGTTCCCTCTCATAATCTTGTAAAGGTAAAGAATGACATGAGATAATGTGTCTAGAGGATTACAAGCGGGGGTAAGGAAAATTGTGAAAGGGTCTAAGTAAAACTGGCAGAACTAGCTGGTTACTACAGGATGGCGAGCTTCTATGCCAAAATTCCTTCAGAATTATTCCAGATCATGATAGGAAAAGCAAAGAATGACTATGAGATCAATAATATGAGGGGACTTTAGCATTATTCAGTAGCCAACCCCTAAGGATTGGGAAAAAGAGAAGAAAAACCCAAAAGATAGGGTGCCAGTTAAAGTTTGGAAGAAAGTCGAGAAGAACAATATGAGGCTAACAATTCCTAAGTTATCAGCGTCATATATGGTTGGCTTTAAGAGTAACTAAGATGATCCTCCACCACTTTTTAAGGTTACTTACCAAAATGGCTACCACTCTGGTATCCCAATGACTACGTATAAGACTGGTAGAATAAGACATGCAAGTCCCTTATTGGATGGGTAGATGTTAGAACGACTAAGTTAAAAAGGCCCCGACATGATTCAACAAGCTATTGACTAAAAACTCAGAGTCGGCAGGAATGATATACAGATAATTGACATCGACGTTCAGAGTTCAAATTGATGATTCGATGTTCATAACAGAGTCACACAGAAAAGGAAACTAACCCAAAATATATTAAACTGTATCAAGTTGATCATAACGTAGGCAACACAGCTAGTAAGTTGCGCTTACCACCTTATTTGGAAACTGTACACCCAGTCCATCAGATAGGAATGCTTCGCAAAGATACTGACGAGCCATCCAGGGTATGTTCCATAAATAAGGTCCAAGAGATGGAGTCCTGTGAGGAAAAACACCTATCACCATCTTAGATTGGCGAACTGGAAGATTGTAGACTAAAGACGTGCCTTCCATCAAGATAAGATAGAAAAACCAAAACCAGAAAGTAGATGATCGGGGAACTGAAGAGAACATGAAATACAAGTATTTACCCCTATAACCGATATTTACAGGTAACCCCGATTCTTGAAACACGTATATGAAGTATTGGTATGGAAGTATGTGTTAAAAAAATAGCAAAGAATCTCCCTACGATTTGTATAAGGTGCTAAAAAACGTTTTGTCTAACATTCGGGGACGAATGTTCTAAAGGGGGGAAGGATGTTACACCCCACCCTTTTTAAACTCGGAATGTCTCATAAGTTCCTTGGACATTATCATGTGATCCGAATATGCTACGACACTATCAAACGGCTCTAAGGAAGGGAGAATGTGATACCCCATAGTAGAGAAGGTTGGAGATGAAATCATAAGAGTCCGAAAGGAATTGGAGGCCAAGTAATGGGTCGTAGGACTCGATTTATCTACGTAAGCTATAAATTGAAATTCTTACATACTTAATCTATTGGAGTACGTACCAAGCTTGGGTAACATGGGTTACATAGGCTCTTAACATAAGACGAGATTACGAACCTACGAGAGGGAGCAAAAACTAGTTTCCGAACTTACGAAAGTGAAGCAAGCAGGTGACAAGAAAGAACCTCAAGCAAGCAGGTGACAAGCAAGCAGGTGACTCACCTACCTGCATGGGGGGGTTGGACCCCGCTGCCATATGGCGGCGCGTGATAGGTCGCATGAGCCTAGGTGGTGTCCTAGGGGGCTGCCACATGTCACCCTAAGGGTATTCAACATGGCACCTTATTAAAAGGTGGATATATACATATTAATTACTATTAAGTCATTTAGAGTCCAAAATCAGCCAAAGAATAGGGAAAAAAACGTGAGAGAAGAGGCAGACATGGTTCAAAAAGTTTAAGGAAAGTTCCTTGATTTTTCTTCCGTGAATTAATTAGCTACGGTGTTCCTCAAGCTCGTGGAGATGTATATATGTATATATATGTATATTATGATGACTAAGAAGTCATTTCTTCAGCTGTACACTTGGAAAAAATTGGACAGAAACGTGAGAGGAAGAAGAGAGGAGGTCTACGGCCTAGGGGCTGCCAAGGTACGCCTCCGAGCTTCGCTCCATAAATAAATTATCTAAGGTATACTAAGATGAATTTAGGGTGCTAATAACATAAATTTACTGCTTGGGGAAGCGAGGAAGTCGCACAAACAGCCCGCTCAATTTCAGTGCGTTTGAAGAAGTTCCGAGTTGCGATTTGACAATTTTGGCCAATTCCGGGTAAGGAAAGGTTTCTCCTTTTAATTTGTACTTTATGGCATTGTTATAGAGTGTTTTACACGCCCTATAGGTGTCTGGAAATATGAAAATGGAATAGAAATACTTGGCGTTTGGAATAAACTAAATTGTAGTTGTTATAGTCGAATTGTCGTCAAAGTAAGGCGTTGTTCTTGTGAGTTGCTTCTGAAGGGGTGTGGTGTGTTATTTCAGGGCCTAAATATGTTCAAATATAGGTTAGGGTGATTCTGGTTGAAGCCACATGACCCCCCGTTGCGTATAATTAAAGGCGTTGCAAAATAAAGGCTAGACGCCCTATTGTGATATCGTATTTTTTAATAAGTCATTTGGAGTTTATGTGGTATATTGTTGGTATGAATTGCTGCAGGTTGTTGTGGTTGGTTGGATGTATGTCTTAGGGGCCTAATTGGAAATTCGGATAGGGCACATTATAGGGGAGGTGCTGCCCAATTTTCTTTAACGCCTTAACAAACTAAAGAACTAGTCCAGGAAACGACTAAGGAAATAGATTCCATTAATACTAAGGTGTAACCTAAGATGCTGGAAAGCTAAGAGTAGTTGATATTCGTATTACTTTCATATTGAATAGTTTCAGAGGATGAAAAGACGAGCAGGATAAAGAGTAACTCCCAAGAGGTATGTGAAGCTTCTCTTTGTATGTGTTTGGTATAGGTACGTAAAGCCTATATTTTCTCTTTTGGCATGTCTTAGATGTAAGCAGGATATGATATGAGCTTTGGGGGTAATTCCATTCACAGGTTCTGAATATGACTTCAGGACCCTCACTCACTTTTGAATGTTAAACTTTAAAGTAGTAAGCGGCTATCTCTGAGTCTTCTATATGACTGTATAACAATTGATTCGACTAAGCTCTTGTTTGTAAAAAAAAGAAAGGCTCTGAGATAATCGATGCTCTAACTGCTATAAGATATTTCACATTGGCATACGTCTAAGATTTCTAAAAAACTCCTTCTTACATAGTCCTTAGTGACAGTTAGAGAGTATACGTCAGATACCTTCTGCCCTGATCCCCAGGTGATGGTTCACTTGACGACTTCATTGAGTCGCAGATAATGATTTAAACTGTGTTTTGTGTCTCACTATTCTACTCCTGTATACTGTAACACTTCTTCTCTGAGTCCCGGGCCGATTATCATATTCGTGCAATTTACTGCATTATCCACCGAGCCCTTCACTAGAAGGACGGGTAAGTATGTATATATATGATGTTGATATGTTATAATAAGGTGGCGATGGCACGGGGCCTGGTATATTGAAAATTTGAGCATACATGTTTTTCTTATTCACAGAGCACTGGTACATGTTTCTTATTTGATAGTTGGTTCCCCTGCTTCTCTATTTTGGATATACCTCCAGTTGTACTATGTTACGTTTTACATACTCAATACATATGTCGTACTGACCCCCTTTCTCGGGGGGCTGCATTCATGCCCGCAGGTACAGATACATGTTTTGGGAGTCCGTCAGCTTAGGATTCCATGCAGCTCAACTGGAAGAGGCTCCATTGTATCGGGGCCTAGTTTTTGATACTGTTCACTAATGTATAACATTGTTTTGTCCATTCGGGGGTACGGCGGGGGCCCTGTCCTGCCATATGTTGTCATTTATATTTTTAGAGATCTGTAGACATGTATATATGGGTTATGTATGTCAGTTTGATTCAGCTGGGTCTACATGATACATTATATATGTTAATATATTATGGGAGCCTTGTCGGCTTGCGTGCCCTATCATGTTTTGGTACAAACAAAAAGGGCTACAGGTTTGTGAAAATGTTATCGCCCAGTGGGGCTCTGTTGCATGATATTGTCCTATTTATGAATCAATGTGACCACAACTAATTTTTTTTTTTTTTTTTTTTTTTTTTTTTTTTTTTTTTTTTACGGGAACAGACCCTACACGAGGCTCCCACCTCTCGTGCACAGTCAGGGGTTAAGCAACACCCCCAAGCCTTAACATAAATAATCAAAATAAAAATACAAGGAGGGGGACATAAACCTTACCTCCGATCCTATGGTGGTTCATAAGTCGGCTAACCTATTAAGGTCGGCTAACTCATCCCCGATACAAAAAAGAAACTAACTATAACTAGAAAGCATTAAACCTGTGAGAGGACTCCTCCCGGTACAATTCAACTATGAAAGCATAAATGAGGGAGACTCTCCCCTTCCATGAGAAAAAACAAAAGTAACCTACACTAGTCCTATTCAACTATGCTACGTACCAGACATAGCTACATTGAAGAAGAACAAGCATACGAAACTTCTATCTCGCATGGGATGGGAAATTCCTTTCATCTTTGCTCCTTTTAGTCTTGTCGTACCAAGTAAATCCAGGTGAAGTGTGCCTTTGTATCAGCATCATGATTACCAGCTATGGAGGTTGAAAGGAAGGAAGTAGCTGCATGGTGGTCCAAATGTATGGTTGCTGCAGACCTGTACCTGCACAGCCAAACAAGACCAACAATACATTCAACCAAAGAGGTGTGCAAGCTGCTGTAGCTAGCTTGTATTTGTTCCTTGGCTGCTGCAAGTTGGTGGAGCTGTTGCAGCTGTTGATGGAATGCATCCAAGGCTGCCAATCTGCAGGTGGCTGCAGGTTCCCTAGGCTGCTTGTTGGTCTCAAAGCAGCCCCAAGATACTGCAGTCCTTTTAGCAGTCTGCCAGCTGCATTGGTGAAGCTGAGAATGACTGGTCATGGAGATCAATGCATTCTCCTGGAGGGGGGTGAAGCTGGGGTACCTGCATAGACAAACACAACCAACAAGACAAACAGCCAAATACAAGCAACCAAACAACCACAAAATCCAGAAGGAAGTTGCTGCTCTGCATAGTCCTTGTGTAGGCCTCTTAGTGAAGGTATTTGTTTTGGTGGTTGTATCTGTGCTGTGCTCTATGTAGGTGTTGGAAACACATGTTGATGAGTTCATCCTGACATCTGCATCTACACCACAAACAAGAACCAGCAAGAAAGGAGCTGCTGCAAGTGTTGTGTTATTAGAGTTATTAGAGAAGGCATAGGTGGATTGGATTTGTTCCTTGTCTGCTGCAGGTTGGTGCTGGGGTGTGTTGATAATAGAGAGTGTGGTTGGCCAGCTGAGTGTGCTACTCCATATAAGCCCAAGGTTACTGCAGCCCTCATAGCAGTGCCAAATAGGTTCTAAGCAAAGAAAGTCAACCAAAGACAAGCAACAAAGCAAACAAGTGTTGAGCTGCTGCAGGTGTTGCAGGTGTTGGGCTGCTGCAGGTGTTGAGCTGCTGCAGATGTTGTCCTCTATGATTTTGATGTTAAAGCATGTTGGTGTAAGTCTCCAACAACCTGCAAATACACAGCAAGTAACCAAAGACAAGCATAGACATATACAGGTTAGTAGAGAGGAATGGATCTCAAATAGGATTTTGGAGCCTGTTAGCATTTTCCATGTCGCTCGACTAACGTCTCCACTTATCCGTTTGAGCTGAAATTTCATGAGGTTTGCATATATATTCTTTACTTTAGCCTTGCAAAGTTTGAAGGCTTGATTCCCAAGTTGGAGCTTCCATTTAGCAAATTTCTTCCTTTTTAAGCTTAAGACAGCTGATTGTTTCAAGCTCGCTCGCCTAACGTCTAAAATTATCCGTTTTGGCTGAAATTTCTTGGGCCTTATCAAAATTATATATGCTACCATCCTGCAAAGTTTGGGAGACTTTGGACAAGTCCACAAGTTACTCCCTACCCTGCACCTACTGCCCTGCTGAGGCTTAGAGGTTGCAGGGGGTTTGGAAGATGTTGTTGTGCTCTTGTCTATGTATTTGTTGTTGAAGAATGCTAATATATTGCTCCAGACACCTGCAATAATACAACAAACAAGCCCAAACAAAACATAATATACACAGACTATCAATAGAGAGGGGACCTCAGTAAGAGCTTTGGAGAGTGTTATCATTTTCCAAGCCGCTCGACTAACGTCTCCAATTATCCATTTGAATTGAAACTTTATGGAGTTAGCATGTATATCCTCTCCTTTAGTCCTGCAAAATTTGAAGACTTGTTTCCCAAGTTGGAGGGTCCAAATTACTAAAGACCCTCTCTTTAGGCTTAAGGCAGCTGAATGTTTCCATGTCGCTTGCCTAACGCCTCCATTTATCCGTTTGGGCTGAAACTTCTTGGGGCTTGTCAAAATAATATATTCTAACTTCCTGCAAAGTTTGGGGGGCATTGGACAAGTCCACATGCTACTCCACACCCTGCACCTGCTGCCCTGCTGAAGCTTAGAGGTTGCAGGGTGTTTGGAAGTTGTTTTTGTGCTCTTGTCTATGTATTTGTTGTTGAAGAATGCTAATATATTACTCCAGACACCTGCAATAATACAACAAACAAGCCCAAACAAAACATAATATACACTTATGAACTCTAAGCTTTTGTTCATGTTGTGTGGTTGTCCTCCTAGTTTTTCATCAACATCAGTGATCACATTAAAGTCTCCCATAATGCACCATGGCTTGTCTGTGTCAGCATACTGCAGCATTTTATCCCAAAGAGTTCTTCTCAGGTAATCCTTACACTTGGCATAAACAAATGTAATAATATGAGAATTAGGATTAGCCACATGTTTGATTTCACAAGTACACTGTTGTTCATCTTGGTCTACAATAGTGCAGTCCACATCCTTAGTCCAAAACAACCAAATCTTGTTATTGGGATTATGAATGGCACTGTCCATTCTCAGCTGAATTCTGTAGTGGTTAAGATGTGATTGATTAGCAAATGGTTCCAGGATTGCCAACATAGTTAAATTGTGATAATCCTTGAGTTTTTGGAGTCTATCCAAGGCACCTTGAGTATCAATACTCCTTGCATTCCAGCATATTGTATTCATCATCAAAGTTTCAGGGATTTGGACCTTGTGTTGATGCCACTCTTACAAGTAGCATTATCTGAACTGGTGGAGATGTCTTGTTTCTGTTTTTTCTTCTTCTTCTTTGCTTGCTGACCCCTGGGTGATAAACCCTGCTTCTCAGTGACTTGCAACACTTCATCCTGAGTTGTAGAATCTGTGATATCATCCAGTGCTCTAATGGGAGAGGCACTAGTTTCCTCATCCTCATCATGAGTTTGTTCCTTTTGATCTAGGTCCTCTTCATCTTCAGATTGAATAGGTCTATATTCATCCTCCAAGTCATCTGATATGGCTCTCTTATTAAGCACATACAATTCAGTAGAGCTGGATTGAATTTGAAGAGGTGAAGCATAAATCCCTGCTCTGTGTTGTGTCTTTTCAGACAGAGATTTTTTACTTTTTTTCCTATCTTTTTCTTCAGTGCCTCTCTCTTCTTTTTACTCAAAGAAAGAGTATATTTATTGTTCAGTAGCTGAATCACTGCACCTGTATTTTGTTCACTATTTTTTGGAAATTCAACACCTCCCTTATCACTGTCCTCTGAAAGCTGTTGAACATCATCTTGTTGCAATTGCATGTTGGACCTTATCTCTGCTGGAATAGTGGTGGCAGGGGCTCTAGGGTCTTTCCTATGGTCAACCAATAGATTTTCCCTCCCCTTGGTTTCCCCTTCCTGCAGATTAGTGATTTGCTCCTGTATTCCTCCAACCTGACCTCCACAGACTTCTTCAGCCACAACATTAATACTATTTAAGATATTAAAGTAATTGGGGGAGCCATGGGTTTGTGGGAGCATTAAGTCAATACCTGGGATTTTTCCATTGGCTTTGTTGCTTTCCACATTATTCAAACCAGTATTTGGTGCACACCTGGCAGTAATATTTTGCTCTTTTTGTTTGTCTGCAGGTCTGCTCTCTTCATTAACATGTAATACCTGCTGTATGGGATTATGGGGGCTGGGATCCAATACTGTATGGGGAATGGGGAGTAGGCTCTGGACTCCAGAGTCTACATTACAAGTTTGGATATTACAAGTATTAAAGTTAGAGTTATTAAGCATACCTGCCTGCTGTTGAGATTTTCCTTCTTTGCTGCTGCTGATAATATGCTGGGATGGTACTGAACTTTCCCCTTTTGTCATGGATACTTGTGTTTTATGCTGTTGTGGTTGTTGTTGGTTATGTTGTCCATCTTTTTTGCCTTTCCTCCTTTGAATTTGCCAACCTGCATGTTCTTGGTCTCTTTTTTCAGTTCCAGCTTTGCTAGTGTTTTGTTGTTCCTTATTTTGTTTGTCTTCTTGGTGTTTTAGCTCCTTGTTCTGTTGTTCCTTGTTCTTTTCATTGCTGGATTTATCTTTGTTTCTTGCTTCTTCTTCTTGAACTTGTTTTTTCTTATTATCTTCATCCCTTCTTTTCACAGTACAAACATGAATGGTGTGACCTTGATGTTTGCAGTGTTGACAGTAATCTGGCACCCCCTCATATTGGATAGACTGCCACCTTCCTGCTCCATTTTCATCCTCACCATACCCCATCCATACATGTTGTGGTCTTTGTTTTGTAAGGTCAATTTGTACTTTGACTTTTGCTACACTACCCCTTGTTTTCTTGTAGGTTGCCAAATCCAAGAACAACACCTTTCCAATTGGGGATAGTAATGGAGTTACCACTGCAAGACGATAACAGTGCCAAGGTAATTCAGGTAATATAGCCCATATAGGAACTAGAGATGTTTCTTCTTCAGGCTTGAAGGTGGGGGTCCAAAGTTGGAGTCTCATAAGTTGGCCATTTATGTACATTCTTCCTTTGGACCAAACAGTAGAGTGATCATACTCATTGTCCAAGTCTATGTACAGATGCCTAGAGTTAAAATGGGTAAGTTTCACTCCTCCTCTGAGTTCTGTTTGCAAGATGAATTCCTTTCTAATGGTTTCCATCTTAGGCATAGTATTTGTGAATTTTCCTATTAGAGTATACTTACAATCACTAGCCAATTTCACCAGGAAGTCTTCTTCTGTAAATACTACAGCTGGATAGCCTTGCTTTGTGGTAATTTTGGGAGGTGTAATATCAATAGTGTCTGTTTTCATAGCTTCTTGGGCTCTCAACTTAGTAGCCAGAGTTTGGTGGATGACAGGATTAGGAGGGGTTGGAGTATTAGTATTGGGGTGCTGGGTTTGTTTTGCAGGTAAATTAGTATTGGGAAGCACCACATGATTATTAGGAGTTGGAATATTAAAACTTGGAGCTCTAAGTTGGTTTGAGTTTCTGGAACCTAGGTTGCTTCCAGTATTCAGAGCAGCAGGTTTGTTAGTAGATTTAATAGCATCAAAATTATTAGACACTTTCATAGGATTGCTATTAGGAACATAAGGTCTATGGACAGGTTGAGTTTTCACATTGAGCCCCCTGTTCAACTGGTCAGGTTGTTTGTTTTTTTCAACATTACCAAGTATTATGTTCCCCTGCTCCTTGTGCTTAACAACAAGATCAGTATCACCATTGTGAGTAGCATTCTGAATTTCCTCATTATTCTTGGTCAGAGCTAGATGCAAATTAGTAGGCTTAACAATAGCAACATTAGCTAAATTTCCTTTTTGTACATTATTATCAAGTAAGCTAAGTTCATGAGGTTCGACAGTGTCACTATGCATTTGAACAACATTGTTAATATGGTCAGCACTTTTTACTAGATATTGGTTGAAATAGTTAGAAGACTTACCTGGATGAGCCACAGCAAGAGCACTGTTCCATTGCTTATCAGTGAAGTTCCCCTTCGAAATTTCTTTTGGGGCATGACCATTTTCTTCAATGCCTTCCAATATTAGCATTCTATTTCCTTGTTGGTCATTTTGAACATGATCCAATACAACAGCCACAGCTTTAGCTCGAACAACACTGTTACAGTGTTCTTCAGGGAGATGCAAGTCTTGACGACTTTTTGAATTTGAGCTTGTTGATGGTGATTCGAGACACTCTATATAGCTTGGAAGCTTCATGACACCTTGATGAGTCTTTTGGTATTGGTCTCTTGCCAATTGGTTCGCCGGAGCTCCGGCACCACCAAAGTCGTCTTGACGACTTTTTGAATTTGAACTTGTTTGTATAGATTTGAGACATGTGTTATAGTTAGAAACCTTCTCCACACTGTTACTCACCTTTTGGTATTGGTCTTGGCTGAATCGGCTGGCCGGAGCTCCGGCGACTCCATTGTTGTCAGAGTTCAAGGATAAATTCGAAGAGTGTGGCAGTGATTCGAGATGGCGCTCATGACTGAGGAGATTGAAAACAGCTTGAGGAACATTTTGGCATTCATCTTGTGCGTTTTGGCTTGCCGTAGCTCCGGCGTCGACTACAATTTGTTCGCCGGAGTTGATTTCGCCAGAGGTTTTTGTTCCTATCGGGGCGCCTTGTCCTTGCGAACAAAGTCCAGATGGTGCGAGGGCTAGAATATCGCCGGAGGTGGCTGGAAATTGAAGGCGCAGTGGTGGCGCATTGGCGGCGATGCTGAGCTGATGCGCCTCTGCATTTTTCTCAATTGGGACTAAATTTTTTTGTGAACTTTGTACTGTGCTTGGCATATGGGATGAAGAATCATCTCCAATATTGTTTATAATCTTTAGCAATCCCCGATTTCTCAAGGATATGATTTTTTCAGCTTGCAGCAGCTCCTCACTCGAACAATGAACAGTGTTCACTTCAGTCTTTTGCAAATTTGAGGAGCTATAGATGGAATCTGAGAGTGAGATAACTTTCGTTGTGTTCGTATCGACGGAATCTACGATTCCATCTTTCGAACGAAATTTTTCGAGGTCCGGAGGTGGGTCCCACCCCATTTCGTTTTTGTGACTAAAATGCCCTTCTTTGAGATAATGATTACTAGGGTTTGAGAGAATTTTTAGGAATTTAGTGTGTTTCATGCACTTGGGTTTATGTGACCACAACTAATAGATATGTGTATGGGGGGTCCAAGTCAGACCCCAGTCGTGGCCTACGGGGTTGGGTCATGACACATATTTAAGACCTGCAACAACACATCACACACCTGCAGCAGCACCTCACACGAACAACAATATCCTTCGAAGACAATTTAGTTTATTTCGAACGTCGAGCATTTCTATGACATTTTAAAACTTTCAACAGCATAAAAGGGGTGTAATACACCATATAACTACACCATAAACTTCAAATTGAAAAGAAAAACCTTACCTTTCCTAAAATTGGCCAAAACTCGCCAAACCTATCAAAACGTGAATTTTGGACAGCCTACTGTCTTGTGTTGTCGCTTAGTTTTGAAGGGGTAATTGAAGGAAACAAGATATGTGGCCTCAATGAAAGTTATTGACATGTGTATCAAGGTTGCAAAAAATTTTGAATTACCCCTACCGTAATTTGGTACGACAATATATGACCAAAATACTCACAGCTGTCCGTGTAGGATTTCCAAAACAAAATCTGGGCAGTACCTCCTCTACACTTCATCACCCTTTTTTGCGAAGTTAAAAGCAAAACTGGATTTGAAAGTCTAAATAAAAGTTATAAAACTATGAAATACCTTTCTAAAACATATTGAATCACCCAAAACTAAACTATAAAAAAGAAGTTATAACAATATTACTAACAACTGTCCCCTCCAAAAATGGGTCTATGCCCTAGCATTTTCTCTTTAAGTTTCTCTTAGTTTTCCAAGTGAAGAACTGAAAATATGGTTCCGTAGGCATCGTAATATACATATATACACCTCCACATAATTGAGTAATACCGTAGATAATTAATTCACAGAAGAAAAGTGAAGAACTTACCGTAGTTCTTCTTGAACCATGGCTGCCATAGGTGTTCTCCCTCTCTCACGTTTATTTCTCCTTTTTTTTGGACTTGTTTGGGCTGAAAAATGACTTGATAGTCATCAACCCACATATATATATTTCCTTAAGAAGTGACACATGTCATCCCCTAAGGGTGTCACGTGTCCGTCTCCTATTGGGCCACGGATCCTTGCCTTGTCTCCTAGGCTGTCACGTGTCTTTGTGGGGCCCACCCTCAAGTAGGTGGGTCACCTACTTGATCCCTAAGAAGGTGGGTCACCTACTTGCTTGAGGTGCTGCCATATGGTACCTCCTTATTGGCTGCCATGTGTCATCTTCTCCTCTTCCTTGTGAGTTCATAATCTCGTCTCATTTTAAGAGCCTATGTAATCCATGCTTTGCAATCTTGGTACGTACTCCAATAGCTTAAGTATGTAAGACTTCCAAGTTAGTAGCTTACATAGGTAACTCGAGTCCTACGACTCATTTCTTAGCCTCCAACTCTTTCCGGATTCGTATAACTCTATTTCCAACCTTTCTTCTCATGAGGTATTACAATCCTCTTTCCTTAGAGTTGTTTAATAGGGGCGTAACTTAAGTGGCTCACATACTATCTTCTAAGTAACTTAAGGGACCTTCCGAGTTCAAAGATGTGGGGTGTAACACATAAGTTGAGTCTTTGACTAGATAAATTGTGTTTCTGATTGCATAGACTATATTTCTGATTGCATAAATTGTGTGGCATTATCTTGATGCATGTCTGTGATCCCTAAAGCCCCAACTGATGTAAGCCCTAATGGCATCTAACGGGGTACCTCGAACAATTACTCCCCTGGTCTTCAGGTGATGGTTCACTTGACTATTTCATCGAGTCTCAGATAACAAGTTGGTTGCATATGGTTTCTCACTGCTCTAATCGTGCATACTGTAACCCACCCTTCCTCGAATCCCATGATGGGCCAGGAGCGTTATTATGCACAGTTTTACTACTTTTTTCACCGCGTCTTGGGGTGGATTTATACAGTTCTACACACGAGGAGATGATTCTGTACGTGAGGTGTGATATATGTTATATATTATGACGATATGATTATTCACCGAGTCCTGAGCCGGCTGTAATATGATGGTATATGTGGTAAAATAAGGAAGGAACACCAAGTCCCTCCTTAGAGGGCCGGATATAGTATGTATATTATGATGGTACGCTATAGACGTACACCACATTATTCACCGAGTCCCTCACTAAAGGGACAGATACTTTATATAGGCATGCATATGAGATTAGAGTGATACAGTTGTGACCCTGAGCCCTGTAGTGAACTTGATGTAATACGATGACATACATGATAAGATTATACCATATACGATGATATGATGCCGTATACGATGATATGATAAAATAAAATACATGATGATACGATGATATGTGAATATGAGGAAATGATTATGACACCAAGTTCACTAGAGGGATGGGCACAGCATATGATGATGTATATGATTATGTGTCCTAAGGTACAGGTACAGTAAATTGTTAAAATATTATACTTGTCCCTTGCATCCCTATTTCAATTATGGTCTTAGTTATAATGTGTTATGCTTTACATACTCAGTACATATATCGTACTGACCCTCCTTTTCTTAGGGGGCTGCGTTTCATGCCTGCAGGTACATGTGTTCATTTTGGAGATCTGTCAGCTTAGGATTTCCTCTCAACTATGTTGGAAGTACTCCACTATTCTAGAGCCTAATTTTTGATACTGGTCATGTAATATATATATATATTTGTATATTCAGGAGTACGATGGGGGCCCTGTCCTACCATATGATGTAGTTATTACTCTTAGAGATCTGTATACATGTGTATGTGGGTTACTTTTAAGTTTATTTCAATTGTGCTCATATAACTTATTGCAAATGTTTTTGTAGTATAGCATCCTCGTCGGCTCGTGTGGCGTTCCTGTTATGACACAACTGAATGAGGCTACAGGTTTATGAAAAAAGTTTTTAACCCATTGGAGTTTGCATATAGTATCAAATCACACACGATTCAACTTAAGTGTAGCTGATAGGTATGTATACGAGGGTCTAGGTCGGACCCCAGTCGCAACCTACGGGGTTGGGTTGTGACACATTTCTAACCTTGAGTCCTCTAGCGGGCCGGGTATAGTATGTGAGGAAGATATACATCCCCTCATTTCACACGGTGCAGATATAGTGATTCATTAACTATTATATTTGTCTCCTGCATCCCTATTACAGCTGAAATCTTGTTTATGCTATTTTATGCTTTATATACTCAGTACATGTATCATACTGACCCTCGTTTCTTTGGGGGGCTGCATTTTATGCCTGCAGGTACAGATATATATTTCAGGGATCCGCCAGCTTAGGATTTCCGCTCAACTATGTCATAAGTGCTCCACTGTTCCAGAGCCTAGCTTTTGGTGCTGATCTTCTAATGTATATATATGTTGGTTTATTCAAAGGTACGGTGGAGGCCCTATCCTGCCATATGATACATTAATACTCTTAGAAGTATGTAGAAATGTGTATGTGGGTTATTTGTAAGTTTGTTTCAGTTGTGCTTATATGACGTGTTGTAAATGTTTTTATGTTATGGTATCCTTGTCGGCTCGTATGCCCTTTCATGATATGGTACGAATGAAAGAGGCTACATGTACATGAAAAAAAGGGTTTTAACCCATTGGAGTTTTTGGGTGGAGTATCAGATTACGTATAGTTCAATTTGGCTATATTTGATAGTTACTTATACGGGGGTCCAAGTCGAACCCCAGACGCGGCCTACGGGGTTAGGTCATAATAAAAGTGGAATCAGAGCAGTTCGTCCTTGAAATGTCTATAGACCGTGTCTAGTAGAGTCTTGTTTATCGGTGTGTTGTGCACCACATCTATAAATAGGAGGCTACAAGACATTTAAAATGTTACTTTTCTTTCATATCTAAGATCATACGATAGAGCCGAGTCATAAGAAATGAAATTCCTCATACTAACTTGTGCTTTTAGTAGAAGGGAAATATTAATAAAAGAAAGTAACTGATGATATTGGAAGTTACAATGCACGCAGTTAAGCAAAGGCATGAAAGACATATGTCAGGTAAGGTGTTGAAATACGATTGACGTGTTAAGTTGAAAAGTTAAATGAAAGGTAAACAGAAAAGTGCAACAGGTGCAGCTCGAGTGGACATACGAGATAAGTCCATTTTTATACTTTTGTTAATATTGGGCGCCCTGTGTGGCTGCGATATGGTATGATGTGAATATATATGTTGTCCCCGTGAGGCATTGTTGGTATTTTCTGTATGCAGGTGTTGAGATAGGGAGTAATACAAAGGAAACTCTGCCTAAAATTTCCTAGAAATAAAGAGAGAATGAGATACAGGGTTGTAGTATGTTTGAAAGGTCATACCCATAATAAGAATGAGATGTGACTAAACTACGAGTATGGCTAACCTTGAGAAATAAGTTAATTGCTGAATTGACGGCAATAGAAACTAGGGGGTCGATACTTGTGTTATACCCCATACCTTTATTCTTCGGAATGTCTTCTTAAGCTTCTTGAAAGATGTCCCGTGACCCAAATTATCTATAACATGATTAAATAACTCTAAGGAAGGGAGGACGTGACGCCCCTTGAGAGTAAAAGTTGGAAATAGGTCTATAAGGATTTGAAACGAATTGGAGGCCGAGAAATGAGTCATAGGACTCGACTTACTTACGTAAGCAACCAACTTGGACGACTTACATAACTAAGACACTGGAGTACATGTTGAGCTTACGTAGCAAGGATTACATGGGCTCCTAAAGTAAGACGAGATTACAAACCCACGGGAGAGGTGGAAGGAGGCATAACACCTACTCGGAAGCAAGCAGGTGATGCACCTACTTTGACTAAGTAGGTGATGCACCTACTTTGACCAAGTAGGTGATGCACCTACTTTGACCAAGTAGGTGACACACCTACTTGAGGTGGGTCCCACACTGCCACATGGCATCCTTGGAGGCTAGGTATGGATTCGTGGCCCAATAAGGGTTTGACACGTGTCACCCTTAGGGGATGACACGTGGAACTTCCTAAGGAACCATATATATGTATGATAATGGCTCTTAAGTCATTATTTATCAAAAATCATCCCAAAACATAGAGAGAAAAACGTGGAGAAGAACAAGGGAAGGAGACAGCCATGGTTTAGAAGAATTTAAGGTGAGTTCTTCACTTGTCCTCTGTCAATTAGTTATCTACGGTGTTCCTCAATTACGTGGAGGTGTATATGTGTATATTACGATGCCTATGGAACCATATTTTCAGTACTACACTTGGAAAACTAAGAGAAGCTTAAAGAGAAAACGCTAGGGAACAGACCCGTTTTTGAATTAAACTACTGTTAGTAAAACGAGTATAACTCCTTGTGTAAGGATTCGTTTTAAGTTATTCAAGATGTTTTGAAAATAAATTTCATAGATATATAACTTTCATTTAGACTCTACAACCCAGTTTTGCTTTTCTCTGCTTGAAAAATGGTGGTG
Source organism: Solanum dulcamara (assembly GCF_947179165.1). Classification (NCBI taxonomy): domain Eukaryota; kingdom Viridiplantae; phylum Streptophyta; class Magnoliopsida; order Solanales; family Solanaceae; genus Solanum; species Solanum dulcamara. The sequence goes on along the minus strand of NC_077237.1, from coordinate 31,873,775 downwards.
AAGCATGGGGGAGCTGCTGCCCAGATTGTGTTTTGGAAATCCTACACAGACAGCTGTGAGTATTTTGGTCATATATTTTCGTTCAAAATTGCTGTAGGGGTAATTCAAAATTTTTTGCAACCTTGATACAAATTTATATAACTTTCATTAAGGACATAAATCCTATTTCCCTCAATTACCCCTCCAAAACTAAGCGACAATATAAGACAGTGGGCTGTCCAAAGTTCACGTTTTGGATAGTTTTGGCGAGTTTGACAAGTTTAACGTAAGGTAATGAATTTCCTTTTAAATTGGAGTTTATGGTGTTGTTATAGAGGGTATTATACGTTGTGTAAGTGGCTGTAAATGTGAAAATATGATAAATATGTTTGACGCCCGAAATAAACTAAATTGGAGTCGCTAGAAGTGAATTGTCGTCGAAATAAAGTGTCGTTCTTGTAAGTTGTTGCTGTAGGGGTGTAATGTATTGTTGCAGGGACTAAATGAGTTCTAAAAGGGGTGTGGATGCTGATGGTTTCATCCACACAACCCCTCGTTGCGTATAATAAAAGGCGTTAGAAAATAAAGGCTAGACGCCCTATTGTCCTACCATATTTTTGAATAAGTCGTTTGGAGTTTATGCTGTATATTGTTGGTGTGAATTGCTGTAGGTTGTTGTGGTTGGTTGGCTGTAGGTATTAGGGACCTAATTGGAAATTTGGATAGGGCATATTATAGGGGAGGTGCTGCCCAAATTTCGTCGACGCCTCAGCGAATAATAGAACTAGTCGGGGAAACGACTAAGGAAATAGATTCCATTAATACTAAGATGTAACCTAGGGTGTTGGAAAGTAGAAGGGGTTGATATTCATAGTACTTTCATGTTGAATAGGTTCAAAGGATGGTGAGGCAAGCAGGATAAGGAATAATTCAGACAAGGTATGTGAAGATTTCTTTTGGCATGTTTTCGGCATAAGTATGTAAAGTTGTTCCTTCTTTTGGCATGTTATGGTATAAATATGTAGAGCCTATCTGTTCTTTCTTTTGGGCATGTGTTAGATCTAAGTGACAAGTGATATTTGTATGAAGATTGGGGTAACTCTATTCATGAGCTCTGAACATGATTTATGATTCATAATTCGTGTTCACCATTGAATGTTAAGACTCTTAAAGTAGTTAAGCTTCCATTCCTCAAGTATTCTATATATTGAGAATTAGTGTATGTAAAGTTATTCCTTCTCTCCTTTGGTACGACTTAGATGTAAGTATTATGTAAATGAAGTTTGAAGTTATTCCACTCTTAAAACTCTGAGGGTGAGTTAAGACTCTTGTTCACTTCCTACTGATTAGAACTCCTGTAACAAGTTGAGTCATTACTTTTCAAGTCTTCCATGTGATAGGAAGTGGTGCATGTAAAGCTTGTCTTTTCCTGCTTCGAGAAAGACTAGACTAAAGGTTCTATAGGACATAGATTTGGATATAGCCCCATTCATAGATTCTGGATGTAACTCATGACTTGTACCCACTTTTGAATGATAAGGACCTTGAAGTAGTTGAACTACGACCCTTAAGCCTCCTATAGGTTGAATAGTGTTGGGATGTGTAAGCTCGTATATCTAGGGGCTCTTAAACATGCTTTAGGATGATATATGTGGGATGTTTGATATTTTACAGATTTTTACATACACGTATATGCATTATTGTTACACCCCACATCTTTGAACTCGGAAGGTCCCTTAAGTTACTTAGAAGCTAGAATGTGAGCCACTTAAGTTACGACCCTATTAAACAACTCTAATGAAAGAGGATTGTGATACCTCGTAAGAAGGAAGGTTGGAAATAGAGTTATACGAATCCGGAAAGAGTTGGAGGCGAAGAAATGAGTCGTAGGACTCGAGTTACCTACGTAAGCTACTAAATTGGAAGTCTTACATACTTAAGCTATTGGAGTACGTACCAAGCTTACGAAGCATGGATTACATAGGCTCTTAAAATGAGATGAGATTATGAACTCACGAGGAAGAGAAGAGGATTACACGTGGAAGCCAATAAGGAGGTGCCACGCGGTAGAACCTCAAGCAAGTAGGTGACCCACCTGCTTGGGGGTCAAGTAGGTGACCCACCTACTTGAGGGTGGGCCCCACAAAGACATGTGGAAGCCTAGGAGACAAGGCAAGGATCCGTGGCCCAATAGGAGACGGACACGTGTCACCCTTAGGGATGACACATGTCACTTCTTAAGGAAATATATATATGTGGGTTGATTACTATCAAGTCATTTTTCAGCCCAAACAAGTCCAAAAAAGGAGAAAAAAAAGGGAGAGAGGGAGAACACCTATGGAAGCCATGGTTCAAGAAGAAGTAAGGTAAGTTCTTCACTTTTCTTCCGTGAATTAATTATCTACGGTGTTCCTCAATTACGTGGAGGTGTATATATGTATATTATGATGCCTACGGAACCATATTTTCAGTTCTTCACTTGGAAAACTAAGAGAAACTTAAAGAGAAAACGCTAGGGCAGAGAGTCGTTTTTGGAGGGGACAGTTGTTAGTAATATTGGTATACCTTCTTATGTATTGCTTAGTTTCGGGTGATTTAATATGTTTTGGAAAGTTATTTCATACGTATATAACTTTTATTTAGACTTTCAAATCCAGTTTGTCCTTTAGCTTCTACAAAAAGGGTGATGAAGTGTAGAGGAGGTACTGCCCAGATTTGGTTTTGGAAATCCTACACGGACAGCTGTGAGTATTTTGGTCATATATTTTCATACAAAATTGTTGTAGGGGTAATTCAAAATTTTTTGCGACCTTGATACACATGTATATAACTTTCATTGATGCCACAAATCTTGTTTCCTTCAATTAGCCTTTCGAAACTAAGCGACAATACAAGACAGTAGGCTGTCCAGAATTCATGTTTTGATAGGTTTGGCGAGTTTTAGCCAATTTTGGGAAAGGTAAGGTTTTTCATTTCAATTTGAAGTTTATGGTGTTGTTATATGGTGTATTACACCCTTTTTATGCTGCTGAAAGTTTAAAAATGTCTTAGAAATGCTCGACGTTCGAAATAAACTAAATTGGAATTGCTATAGTTAAATTGTCATCGAAGGATAGTGTTGTTTGTTTGAGGTGCTGCTGCAGGGGTGTGATGTATTGTTGCAGGGCCTAAATATGTTCTAATGTGGGTTAGGTTGCTGCTGGTTGAATCAACATGACCCCTCGTTGCGTATAATGAAAGGCGTTACAAAATAAAGGCTAGACGCCTTATTGTCCTACCGTATTTTTGAATAAGTCATTTGGAGTTTACGTTGTATATTGTTTGTGTGAATTGCTGCAGGTTGTTGTTTTTGGTTAGCTGTAGGTCTTAGAGACCTAATTGTAAATTTGGATAGGGCACATTATAGGGGAGGTGCTACCCAATTTTCGTCGATGCCTTAGCGAATAAAAGAACTAGTCGGGGAAACGACTAAGGAAATGGATTCCATTAATACTAAGATGTAACCTAGGGTGATGGGAGTAAAAGGGGTTGATATTCATACTACTTTCATGTTGAATAGGTTCAAAGGACGGCGAGGCAAGCAGGATAAGGAATAATTCAGACAAGGTATGTAAAGCTTTCTCGTGGCATGTTTTGGTATAAGCATGTACAGTTATCTTTCTTTCCTTTTGGCAAGTCTTAGCCTTAAGTGAATTGTACGTGGAATGTGGGAATAATTCCATTCCCAGAACTCTAGGTACGCCCCATAATCCTTAACTACAGTTAAGTGTTGACACCCCTACAAGGATTGAGTATTGACCATTAAGGCTTCTACGTGCTAAAGAGTAGTGTTTGGGAAACTATCTTTCCCTTCTCTTGATATGTATTTGGTACGAAAGTGAAATTTAAATGCCATAATGGCTTACCGAGCCCCCTAATGGGCCGGATATGAAATATGTGTATGAAGGTTATCCGAAAGAAAGTACAGACTACATAAAGCTTATTCTCTTTCTTTTCTTGGGCATGTCTCTTTTTAGCTGTAAGTTAAATGTAATCTAAACTCCGGGGTAACTCCATTCTTAAATATTTCTTATTTACTTTTGAACATCGAACTTTGATAGTGGTTGAACTATTTCCCTGGAAATTTGTATATATTAAAGAGGGACCAAATGTACAGGCTCCAAGTCTTAAAGACTATACGAGATTAAGTGTTTTTGATTCCATAAATGATTTGGCCCTACATTAATACATGTCTAGGGTCTCCGAGATCATTTTTGAGACAGCCCATAATGGTATTTAGAGGACACTCGAGATGACTACACCGTTACTTGGGTCCTCAAACAAAAGTGTAACTTTCTTATTTGGTCGAGTCTCTGATAATGATTTAAATTGCATATAGTTACTCACGAATCTACTTGTGTCTATTGTTACACTTCTTTCACTGAGTCCCGGGATGGGTACGTTGTCGTGCACAATTCATTGCATTGTTCACCGAACCCCTCACTAGAGGTCCGGGTACGTATGTATATATATGATGATGTGTTGTAATAAGGTGGTGATGGAGCCGGGCCTATGATGGTCCTACAGATATGATTCACCAGACCCCTAAAAGGGCTGGCTATATTGTATAAATTGAGCATGCATGCTTTTGTGATTCACTGAGTACAGGTACATGACTTCGATTTAATGATATGTTCCCCTGCTTCTCTATTTTGAATATACCTCCAGTGTATTATGTTACATTTTACATACTCAGTACATATGTCGTACTGACCCCCTTTCTCGGGAGGCTGCGTTCATGCCCTCAGGTACAGATATAGCTTTTGGGAGTCCGTCAGCTTAGGATTCCATGTAGCTTAGCTGGAAAAGGCTCCATTGTATCGGGGCCAAGTTTTTGATACTGTCCATGGATGTATAAAAATTGTTTTATCCATTTAGGGGTACAGCGGGGGACCTGTCCCGCCATATATTATCATTTATATGTTTAGAGGTCTGCAGATGTGTATATGTGGGTTGTGTATGTCAGTTTGATTCAGCTGGGTCTAAAAGATATATGATATATATTATTATATTATGGAAGCCTTGTCGGCTTGCGTTCCCTGTCATGTTGTGATACAAACAAAAAGGGCTACAGGTTTATGAAAATGTTATCACCCAGTGGGGCTCTATTACATGATATTATCTTATTTACAATTCAATATGACCGCAGCTAATAGATATGTGTATGGGGGGTCAAGGTCGGACCCCAGTCGTGGCCTACGGGGTTGGGTCGTGACAATTATGATATATATGGATCGAGTCGAACGTACCTCAGCACATTTTGCTATGTAAGGATCGGGTCGTACATTCCATGATAGATTATGCATTATACGGATCGGGTCATCATATCTCGACAATATTATGCATTATACGGATCGAGCTGTCTTACCTCGGCATTATTATACATTATATGGATCGGGCCATCATACCTCGGCATTGTTATATGATATACGGATCGGGCCGTCGTTCCTCGGCATTATTATATAATATATGGATCTGGCCATCATTCCTCGGCATGTACTTTCTATATACAGGGATCGGGCTGTATATCCCACAGCGTTAATGGCATATATATAACTAGCATGATAGATGATATGTTTGTAACACCGAGTCCCCGTGCGGGCCAAATACAGTATGTGATAATGGTATACATTACTTTATTTTGTGAGGTGCAGGCACAGTACCCTGTTAAATGTTATACTTGGTTTCCTGCATCCCTAGTTTAGTTGTTATCTCAGTTATGTTGTGCTTATATACTCAGTACATATATCGTACTGACCCTCCTTTCTTTTGGGGGCTGCGTTTTATGCCTGCAGGTACAGATGTTCATTTCAGAGATCCACCAGCATAGGATTTCTGCTCAGCTATGTTGGAAGTGCTTCACTATTTCAAAGCCTAGCTTTTGAGTACTGCTCCTGCGATGTATATATATTCGTTTATACAGGGGTACGGTGGGGGCCCTGTCCCTCCATATGTTGTCGTTCCTATTCTTAGAGGTCTATAGACATATGTGTGTGGTTTTTTTTTACGAGTTTATTTTGGCTATGCCTATGCGATATGTTGTAAAAACTATTATGTTGTGGCAGCCTTCTCGGCTGGCTTTCCTCTTTCATGACATGATGCAAATGAAAGAAGCCATACGTGTATGAATATTTTATCACCCACTGAGTTCATGTGTTTGGTTCCTATATCTAGGAGGCTATATGAACATGAAAAAGTTTTAAACCATTAAGGTTTTTGTGAGCAGTATCACATTATACATAGTTGAATTTGACTGTAGTCGATAATTACGTAAATGGAGATCCAGGTCGGACCCCAATCGCGATCCACGGGGTTGGGTTGTGACAGAAAGTGGTATCAGAGCAGTTGTCCCCGGAGTGTCTACAGACCGTGTCTAGTAGAGTCTTGGTTATCGATGTGGTGTGCACCACATGTATAGACAAGAGGCAACAGGACATATAGGATGTTACCTTTTTTTCATATTTACGATCGTGTGATAGAGCCGAGTCCATAGGGAATGAAATTCTTCATACTAACTTGTGATTTCAGCAGATGGCCAACATCAATAGAAGAAGGTTACGGACGATATTGGAAGTCACAAAGCACGCAGGTAAGAAAAGGCATGAATAATAGGTGTCAGGTAAGGTATTGAATTATGGTTGACATGTAAAGTTGAAAATTGAAAGGAAAAGTAGACGGAAAGTCTAAACAGGTGCAGTTCGAGTTGGACAAACGAGGTAAGTCCATCAGTTTATACTATTGTTGATATTGGGCGCCCTGTGAGGCTACGATATGACGTGATATGATATGTATATATGTATCTTTATGCGTATTGCCCCTGTAAGGCATTGTTGGCATTTTCTGTGTGCAGGTGTTGAGATAGTAAGAAATACAAAGGAAACTCTTCCTAAATTTTCCTTGAAATAAAAGGAAAATGATTTAGGAAATACTGGTAGTTTTGGACAGAACGATATATTAAGGATAAGACTAACTAAAAATGGTAAGTAACCCATAGTAAGAATCGTGAAAAAGGTTAAGAAGTGTTATACTATGGGGTAGAATGCGAACAGGATATAATGTGAATATAATGAGGATAGTTATGAAAATGAGTAAAGCCTTGTAAGGGTAACTTGGACAGTACAGCTTGGCCTACTGGATCGGCTACTGGGTCATCGTCTTCTTTGATAGATATGCGCCCCATGGGGGAGGGTGCGATCATACCAGCACTAACGTACCGGATCCCATCAGAACTCTAAAGTTAAGCGTGCTTGGGCAAGAGTAATATTGGGATGGGTGACCCCCGTAGGAAGCCCTGTGTGGCTGTAATATGAGATGATATGCATGTATATATACACGTTGGCCATGCATGGCTTTGTTGATATAAAGAAGTATTGTGGATACGTAACTCCACCGTGAAAGATGATAAGACCCCTGAGATAGGGGATGTAGCTTTGCAAAACAACTAGCACATTGTGAATTCATTAAATGGACAAGTGATACCCACTGGGATAAGGCTAGGACTATGACAAAGCTTGGGACACCGAGCGTCGGAAGGTAAGTACTGCCTATTTGAGAATTGGAAACGACTATAAGCCCTAGCTAGTTGTTGATTAAAATAAATGGAAAGTGGCTTTGAATAAATTGCTACGTGACTCAAGTACCAATAATTAGACTGGATTAGCACCTCATGATTGTGTTAAGTTGTCTTACCTAGGTAACCAAAGGTATGGAAGATATATAGGAAGGCCTAGATATGGTGCAGTATATCGAATGTGTTGGAAAAGAATCATACGTATTGGAAAATTGGAAATAAGGGCGTCAGGTAGAACATAACAGATAGTGACATAGGTACATCCTAAGGGGGGGAAGTGACTTCAAGTGAGATCCCATACTGGCACGAGTTAATAAGATCTAAAGGTCAGCAATAAACAGATAGAACACATGATACTAGAGACAGTGCGGAGAATTAATAGTAAGGACTTGAATAGTATGACATCAAAGAATAGGTGTATACAAAGGGGATGAATACAATAGGAGAATTACGATGAGAACTTAAACATACTGTAAGGAATAGCCAGTCTATACTCGACTGAAGGTAAGATGTTGGTAACAAAGTTATTGACTACTAATATTGTGGTGTACCAACTGCAAAATAAGGAAAGGATGAGAGATCTCTCCTATACTGGAATATGAGGAAACTCAAGGGCAGGAAGGAAGTAAGAAACGATATAGGTTTACATACAGACTAGTATGGTGATGCTAAAGCATCTTTCGGGCTATTTTAAGTTCCTACACATGTTTGTGTAAATGGTGCAATATGATGTGTGGTAAAGAAACTGGAAAGAAGTAATAGAAAATAAATATCACTTGTTCCCTATGCCTACAAGTAATCCTAACCTTTGGAACTCTGATATTGATTGCTCGATGAAAGTATATGTTATGACAATGGGATAGAGGACCTCTCCATATAATCGGTATAAGGTCCGGAGAAAGGTTTTGGTTTACATTCGTGGACGAATGTTCTAAAGGAGGGAAGGATGTTATACCCTGTACCTTTATGCTTCAGAATGTCTACTTAAGCTTCTTGAAAGATGTCCTGTGACCCAGATTATCTATAACATGATTAAATAACTCTAAGGAAGGCAGGACGTGATGCCCCTTGAGAGTGAAGGTTGGAAATAGGTCTATAAGGATTTGAAAGGAATTGGAGGCCGAGAAATGAGTCGTAGGACTCGACTTACTTACGTAAGCTACCAACTTGGACGACTTACATAACTAAGCCACTGGAGTACATGTTGAGCTTACATAGCAAGGATTACATGGGCTCCTAAAGTAAGACGAGATTATGAACCCACGAGAGAGGCGGAAGGAGGCGTAGCACCTACTCGGAAGCAAGCAAGTGATGCACCTACTTTGACTAAGTAGGTGATGCACCTACTTGAGGTGGGTCCCACACCACCACATGGCAGCCTTAGAGGCTAGGTATGGATTTGTGGCCCAATAAGGGCTTGACATATGTCACCCTTAGGGGCTGACACATGGCACTTCCTAAGGAACCATATATATGTATGCTAATGACTCTTAAGTCATTATTTATCCAAAATCATCCCAAAACATTAAGAGAAAAACGTGGAGAAGAAGAAGGGAAGGAGGCAGCCATGGTTTAGAAGAATTAAAGGTAAGTTCTTCACTTCTCCTCCGTCAATTAGTTATCTACGGTGTTCCTCAACTACGTAGAGGTGTATATGTTTATATTACGATGCCTAAGGAACCATATTTTCAGTTCTACACTTGGAAAACTAAGAGAGGCTTAAAGACAACGCTAGGGAACAGACCCATTGTTGAATTAAACTGCTGTTAGTAAAATGAGTATAACTCCTTGTGTAAGGCTTATTTTTGAGTAATTCAAGATGTTTTGGAAATATATTTTATAGGTATACAAATTTCATTTAGACTCTACAACCCAGTGTTGCTTTTCGCTGCTCGTAAAATGGTGGTGAAGCATGGGGGAGCTGCTGCCCAGATGTTGTTTTGGAAATCCTACACGGACAGCTGTGTGTATTATGGACATATCTTTTCGTACAAAATTACTGTAGGGGTGATTCAAAATTTTATGTGACCTAGATACACATGTCTATAACTTTCATTCAGGACACAAACCCTGTTTCCCTCAATTACCCCTCCGAAACTAAGTGACAATATAAGACAGTGGGCTGTCCAGATTTTAAGTTTTAGATAGTTTTGGCGAGTTTGACAAGTTTAACGTAAGGTAAGGCCTTTACTTTTAAATTGGAGTTTATGGTGTTGTTATAAAGGGTATTATACGTTGTGTAAGTGGCTGTAAATGTTAAAATATGAAAAATATGTTTGACGCCCGAAATAAACTAAATTGGAGTCACTAGAAGTGAATTGTCGTCGAAATAAAGTGTCATTCTTGTAAGCTGTTGCTGCATGGGTGTAATGTATTATTTCAGGGCGTAAATGAATTATAAAAGGGGTGTGTATGCTGCTGGTTTCAGCCACACGACCCCTCATTGCGTATAATGAAAGGCGTTACAAAATAAAGGCTAGACGCCCAATTGTGCTACCGTATCTTTGAATAAGTCGTTTGGAGTTTATGTTGTATATTGTTGGTGTGAATTGCTGAAGGTTGTTGTTGTTGGTTGGATGTAGTTCTTAGGGACCTAATTATAAATTTGGATAGGGAACATTATAGGGGAGGTGCTGCCCAATTTTCGTCGACGCCTTAGCGAATAACAGAACTAGTCGGGAAAACGACTAAGGCAATAGATTCCATTAATACTAAGATGTAACCTAGGGTGCTGGAAAGTAAAAGGGGTTGATATTCATACTAATTTCATGATTGGATAGGTTCAAAGGACGGCGAGGCAAGCAGGATAAGGAATAATTCAGACAAGGTATGTAAAGCTTCCTCTTGGCATGTTTTCAGCATAAGTATGTAAAGCTATTCCTTCTTTTGGCATGTTTTGGTATAAATATATAGAGCCTATTTGTTCTTTCTTTTGGGCATGTGTGAGATCTAAGTGACAAGTGATATTTGTATGAAGCTTGGGGTAACTCTATTCATGAGCTCTGAACATGATTTATGATTCATAATTCGTGTTCACCATTGAATGTTAAGACTCTTAAAGTAGTTAAGCTTTCATTCCTCAAGTATTCTATATACTGAGAAGTAGTGTATGTAAAGTTATTCCTCCTCTCCTTTGGCACGACTTAGATGTAAGTATTATGTATATGAAGTTTGAAGTTATTCCACTCTTAAAACTCTGAGGGTGAGTTAAGACTCTTGTTCACTTCCTATTGATTAGAACTCTTGTAACAAGTTGAGTCATTACTTTTCAAGTCTTCCATGTGATAGGAAGTGGTGCATGTAAAGCTTGTCTTTTCCTGCTTCGAGAAAGACTAGACTAAAGGTTCTATAGGACATGGATTTGGATATAGCCCCATTCATAGATTTTGTATGTAACTCATGACTTGTACCCACTTTTGAATGATAAGGACCTTGAAGTAGTTAAACTACGACCCTTAAGCCTCCTATAGGTTGAATAGTGTTGGGATGTGTAAGCTTGTATATCTAGGGGCTCTTAAACATGCTTTAGGATGATATATGTGGGATGTTTGATATTTTACAGAGTTTTACGTACACGTATATGCATTATGATATATATGGAATGGGCCGAAAGTACCTCAGCACATTTTGCGATGTAAGGATCGGGTCTTACGTTCTATGACAGATTATGCATTATATGGATCGGGCCATCGTACCTCGGTAATATTATGCATTATATGGATTGGACTGTCGTACCTTGGCATTATTATGCATTATATGGATCGGTCCATCGTACCTCGGCATTGTTATATGATATACGGATCGGGCCGTCGTTCCTCGGCATTATTATATGATATATAGATTGGGCCATCGTTCCTCGGCATGTACTTTGTATATATAGGGATCGGGCTGTACATCCCATAGCGTTAATGGCATATATATACCTAGCAGGATAGATGATGTGTTTGTAACACCGAGTCCCCGCGCGGGCCCGATACGGTATGTGATAATGGTATACATGACTTTATTTTGTGAGGTGCAGGCACATTACCCTATTAAATGTTATACTTGGTTTCCTACATCCCTAGTTTAGTTGTTATCTTAGTTATGTTGTGCTTATATACTCAGTACATATATCGTACTAACCCTCCTTTCTTTGGGGGGCTGCGTTTCATGGCCGCAGGTACAGATGTTCATTTCGGAGATCCGCCAGCTTAGGATTTCCGCTTAGCTATATTGGAAGTGCTTCACTATCTCAGAGCCTAGATTTTGAGTACTGCTCTTGCGATGTATATATTCATTTATGCAGGGGTATGGTGGGGGCCCTATCCCGCCATATGTTGTCGTTCCTTTTCTTAGAGGTCTGTAGACATATGTGTATGGGTTTTTTTAGGAGTTTATTTTGGTTATGCCTATGCGATATGTTGTAAAAGCTATTATGTTGTGGCAGCCTTCTCGACTGGCTTTCCCCTTTCATGACATAATGCAAATGAAAGAGGCCACACGTGTATGAATATTTTATCACCCACTGGGTTCATGTGTTTGGTTCCTATATCTAGGAGGCTATATGAACATGAAAAAGTTTAACCCATTGAGGTTTTTGTGAGCAGTATCACGTTATACATAGTCCAATTTGACTATAGTCAACAGTTACATAAACGAGGGTCTAGGTCGGACCCCAGTCGCGGCCCACGGGGTTAGGTCGTGACAACTGGTATGTTAAAATAAATTTGGAAAAGTCTTGTGACTCTAAGAAGATGATTTAGGAAAGAATGATAGAGCTGGATAGAACGATATATTAAGGCACCGACTGAATTAATACACAGGGATAAACTATGATGAGTTATGGTTAAGAGAAGTAACAGTATGATTAAGACAGGATTACAAGAGAAAAGAATTGTGACGGATATGAAGTGTTAATAAGACAGCTTGTGAGACATTAAGGATAAGACTAACTAAGAAGGGTAAGTAGTCCATAGTACAAATCGTGAAGAAGGTTAAGCAGTGTTATATTATGGGATTGAATGCGAATAGGATACCATGTGAATATAACAAAGATCGTTATGAGAATAAGTAAAGCATAGTAAAGAAGTAACTAAAAAGTATGACATAGTCCAAGTGATTAAAATATAAAGATAGGTGTGAAACAGAAAAGCGAGCCATGGAACAAATAAGGAAGACTTATCAAGTCTTGTAAGGAAAGTTTCGAATAGAGGTTATATGATGACGAAAAAGATAGCTAGTGCAAGGAAATAGAGTAATATGGAATTCCTTGCGCACAACCAAAAAAAATGGACATGAGCTGGAGGAATAATAAGGAAGTTCTAACAGAGGCACCCAAGATAGACATAAGTAACTGAATACGAGGACGGAATGAAAGGAGAATGTATAGTTATAAAGCTAAAGGGGTAGTATAATAACATGGTTTTAAGGTAGACCTATTATTGAGGTATAAAGAACAATTGTGTATACGTGACTCATGTACCAATAATTAAACAGAATCAGCACCTCACGATTATGTTAAGATATCGTACATGGGCAACGAAAGGTATGGACAAGTAAAGAAAGACATAGATATGGTGCAGTATACCAAATGTGTTTGAAAAATATCATACGCGGTTGAAAATTTGAAATAAGGGCTTAAGGTAGAACACAAACAGATAGTGACATGGGTACACCCTAAAGGGGGGAAGTGGCTTCAAGTGAGATCTCATACTGGCACAAGTTAACAAGATCTAAAAGCTAGTAATGAGTGGATAGAAACCATAATACCGAAGATAGTGTTGAGAATTATCAGTAAGGACCTTGAATAGTATGACATCAAAGGATGGGTGCATACAAAGGGGATGAATACGACAAGAGAATCACAATGAGAACTTAAAGATATTATAAGGGATAGCCAAGCTACACTTGACTAAAGGTTAGGATGTTGGTAACAGAGTTACTGGCTACTGCATTGTGATATACAAGTACCAAAGGACAAACGATAAGAAATCTTTCCTATAAGAGGTATGTAAAGCCTGTCTCTCTTTTCTTTTGGGCATGTCTTAGATTTAAGTGACAAATGGTATGTGTATGAAGCCTGGGGTAATTCCATTCATGAGATCTGACCATGATTCATGATTCATAATTCGTGTTCACTTCTGAATGTTAAGACTCTTAAAGTAGTTAAGCTTCCATTCCTCAAGTCTTCTATATACTGAAAAGTAATATATGTAAAGTTATTCTTCCTCTCTTTTGGCGTGACTTAGATGTAAGTATTATGTATACAAAGTTGGAAGTTATTCCACTCTTAAAACTCTGAGTGTGAGTTAAGGCTCTTGTTCACTCTTACTGATTAGAACTCCTATAACAAGTTGAGTCATTACTTTTCAAATCTCCCATGTGATAGAAAATGATACATGCAAAGCTTGTCTTTTCCTACTTCTAGAAAAATTGGTATAGGTACTATAGAAAATGGATTTGGAGATAGCTCCATTTATAGATTCTGGATGTAACTCATGACTTGTAACCACTTCTAAATGATAAGGGCCTTGAAGTAGTTGAACTACTACCCTCGAGTCCCTATATGATGAATATTAATTGAATGTATGAGCTCTGTGCCTAAGAACTTTATAATGACAAGTGTCTGTTATTTCGTAAGCCATTTGGTATTATTTTAATAAAAGTCTATGACTTCTGAGACTCCGTCGATATGGCCCCTAATGGCATTTAGAGGATACTTGAGATGATGATCATTTTGATCCTCAAATAATAGTTCATGACGATCGTTATACCGAGTCTCAGATGATGAGCTAATTGTGTATGGTTCCTCACTACTCTACTCAAGCATGCTTTTAATACATTATTCATCGCGTACCCTGAAGGGCTAGGCATGATAAATTCACCGCATTCCATGAAGGGCCGGGCATGATAAATTTACCGCATCCCATGAAGGGCCGGGCATGATAAATTCACCGCATCCGATGAAGGGTCGGGCATGATATATGATGAACTGATTATTCACCGCATCCCATGAAGGACCGGGCATGATATATGATGAAATTCTTATTCACCGCATCCCATGAAGGGCAGGGCATGATACACGATAAAATAACAATGTCATCGAGTCCCTCACTGAAGGATCGGATACAGTATACAGGCATGCATACGAAAACATAGCAATACATTTGTAACCTCGAGTCCTCTAGCGGGCCGAGTATAGTATGTGAGGAAGATATACATGCCCTAATTTCACACGGTGCAGGTATAGTGATTCGTTAACTATTATATTTGTCTCCTACATCCCTATTACAACTGAAATCTCATTTATGCTATTTTATGCTTTATATACTCAATACATGTATCGTACTGACCTCCTTTTCTTTAGGGGGCTGCGTTTCATGCCTGCAGGAGTAGATATACATTTCAAGGATCCGCTAGCTTAGGATTTACGCTCAGCTATGTCAGAAGTGCTCCACTTTTCCAAAAGCCTAGCTTTTGGTGCTGATCTTCTAATGTATATATATGTTGGTTTATTTAGGGGTGCAGAGGGGATCCTGTCCCACCATATGATACAGTTAATACTCTTATAAGTCTATAGAAATATGTATGTGGGTTATTTGTATGTTTGTTTCAGTTGCGCTTATACGACGTATTGTAAATGTTTTTATGTTATGGCATCCCTTTCGGCTCGTGTGCCCTTTTATGATATGGTACGAATGAAAGAGGCTACACGTATATGAAAAAAAGGGTTTTGACCCATTGGGTGACTTAGATTCCATGGAGTACCGTCAGACTTTCATGTAGTTCCGTCTAAAGCCCAATGCTCTACCAACTGAGCTATGGGTGGAGTATCACATTACGCATAGTTCAATTTGGCTATATTTGATAGTTAGGTATACAGGGGTCCAGGTCGGACCCCAATCGCGGCCTACGGGGTTGGGTCATGACAGTTTTATTCTCGCAGGTACAGATACACACTTTGGGGATCTGCTAGCATAGAAGTCCCACTCAGCAGTTTAGAGGCGCTCTATTATGCTGGATCCTAGATTTTGGTAATAACCCTTGATATATATATTTATTTGTTCACAAGTACGGCGGGGGCCTTGTTCCACCTTATGTTACTATTCGTACTCTTACAGGTCTGTGGACATGTATGTGGGTTGTATATGTACATGTGTACAGTTGTGCCTATATGTCTTATATTTTGGTTCATTCCATTTATCGTGGAAGCGTTGTCAACTCGCGCGTGTGTTCATTATGGAATGACCCTACATGTTACGATAACCTCATTGGCTTATACGTTGTGTTGCCTTATGATGTCCGTTGGTACGTTATAACTCAAACAGGAGGCAGGTTTACTTATAATTAGCAGGGGTACACGTTAGTGTCCAGTTCAGATACCCATCACAGCCTGCGGGGTTGGGTCGTGACATCACCAATCTAAAGAAATACGCAATGGGAGTAACTATACTAGCAAGAATAACCAATACTCGCTCGAAGGTGCTAAACATATTGGATCTATAAAGTGTCAACTACTAACCAAAGAGAGGCTAACAACCCTACACTAAGGCAGAATCTAGGAATTTCCAACCAAAATAGTTACACCCCACAGTTTTAAACTTGGAATTTCTCTTAAGTTCCTTAGACATTATCATGAGAGCTGGATAAGCTACTGTTACACACCACATCTTTGAAATCGGAAGGTTCCTTAAGTTACTTAGAAGCTAGTATGTGAGCCACTTAAGTTACGACCCTATTGGAAAAACTCTAAGAAGGGAGAATGTGACACCTCATGGTAGGGAAGGTTGGAAATAGAGTCAAGAGAAGCCGAAAGGAGTTGGAGGCCAAGTAACGAGTCGTAGGACTCGACTTATCTACGTAAGCTACTAATTTAGAAGTCTTACATACATGAGTTACTTGATTACATACCAAGCTTACGTAGCAAGGGTTTCATAGGCTCTTAAAGTGAGACGAGATTACGAACGAGATTACGAACCCACGAAGAAGGAAAAAAAATTGTGCAGGGCAGCCAATGGGAGGGTGACATGTGGCAGCACCTAAGCAAGCAGGTGACCCACCTGCTTGGGGGAGGTGGTCCCCACTACCACGTTGTACCCTCTCCTTGCTTGCATAGATACGGTGGCCCAATAGGGGCTGGACACGTGTCCCCCTTAGGGGCTGACATGTGTCGCCTCCTAGAACCACCAATATACATGTATATCATGTAATATGTTCAGTTTGTATTCACAAACTGCAGCAGCAACAAAGGAACTAAAAACCCTAAGCTAGAGAGAAAAAGAGGGCGGCAAAGGGAAACAAATTAGGTAAGTCCCGATTTCGTTCCGTAAATTAATTATCTAGCATATACCATGATGATATTGAGGTATTAGAAATATAAAATCATGGTTTGGTGAAGCAAAAATCGGACAGCAAGAAGCCACGGCGTTCAAGTCGCGCTAGAAAAAGTTCCAAGGAACAATTTTGGCCAATTTCGGGTAAGGTGAGGCTTCTCCTTTAAATTTTGACTTTATGGTGTTATTATAGGGTGTATTACACACCTTTTGGGATGCTGGAAGTTGGGGAAAAGTCGTAAAAAGTTCGACGTTCGGAATAAACTAAATTGAAGTCGCTATAGTGGAATTGTTGTCGAAATAAAGTGTTGTTCTTGTGAGGTGCTACTGCAGGGGTGTGGATTGTGGTTGCAGGGTCTAAATATGTTATAAATGAGGTGGGGGAGCTACTGGTTACATCCACATGACCCTCCACTTCGTACGGTTAAAGGTTTGGCAAAAATGGAAACTAGAAACCCTACTTTTTGAATAAGTCGTTTGGAGTTTATGTTGTATATGGTTGGTGTGAATTGCTGCAGGTTGTTGTTGTTGGTTGGCTGTAGGTATTAGGGACCTAATTGGAAATTTGGATAGGGCACATTACAGGGGAGGTGCTGCCCAATTTTCGTTAACGCCTTAACAAACTAAAGAACTAGTCGAGGAAACGACTAAGGAAATTGATTCCATTAATACTAAGGTGTAACCTAAGATGCTGGAAAGCTAAGAGTAGTTGATATTCGTATTACTTTTATATTGAATAGGTTCAGAGGACGACGAGACGAGCAGGATAAAGAGTAACTCCCAAGAGGTATGAAAGCTTTCTCTTGACATGTTTTGGCATAAGTAAGTAAAGCTCATTCTCTTTCTTCTGTTGGCATGTCCTAGTTGTAAGCTGAATGTGATACGAGCTCCGGGTTAATTCCATTCTTAAGTATCTCTTATTTACTACTGGATGTTGAACTCTACGGTAGTTAAACTATTTCCCTGGAAACTCTTATATGTTTAAAAGGTATGAATGTACAAACTCATAGTCATAAAACTATTCGAAGACAAATACTCTGGAATTATTAAGTGAATAGTCTTACTTTGGTATATGTCTAAGAACCTCGAGATGTAATCAATGTAGCCCCTAATGGCATTTAGAGGGCAGCCAGAATGACTATACTGTTACTCAAATTCTTGAACAATAACTTATTCCTCTTATAGAGCTGAGTCTCAGATAATGATTTAAACTGTGTTTTGTTTCTCACTACTCTACTCGTGTATACTGTAACACTTCTTCTCCGAGTCCCGGGCCGGTTGTCAGATTCGTGCAATTCACTGCATTGTTCACCGAGTCCCTCGCTAGAGGGCCTGGGGCCTGATACTCATACTATGATGATGTGTTGTAATAAGGTGACGATGGCCTGGGGCCTGATACTGATACTATATATATGATTCACTGGATCCCTGACGGGGCCAGTTATACTAAAGATTTTAGCATGCATGTTTTTGTGATTCACAGAGTACGGGTACATGTTTCTAATTTTATAATTGTTTCCCCTGCTTCTCTATTTTGGATATACCTCCAGTTGTACTATGTTACGTTTTACATACTCAGTACATATGTCGTACTGACCCCCTTTTCGGGGGGCTGTGTTTATGCCCGCAGGTATAGATACAAGTTTTGGGAGTCCGTCAGCTTAGGATTCCATGTAGCTCAGTGGGAAGAGGCTTCATTGTATCAAGGCCTAGTTTCTGATATTGTCCGCTAATGTATAATATTGTGTTATCTATTCGGGGGTACGACGGGGGTCCTGTCTCGCCATATGTTGTCATTTGTATTTTTAGAGGTCTGCAGACATGTATATGTGGGTTGTGTATGTCAGTTTGATTCAGCTGGGTCTACATGATATATGATATATGTTATTATGTTATGGCAGCCTTGTCGGCTTGCGTGCCCTGTTATGTTGTGATACAAACAAAAAAGGGCTACAAGTTTATGAAAATGTTGTCGCTCAATGGGGCTCTGTTATATAATATTGTTTAATTTACAGTTCAATTTGACCACAGTTGATAGCCCCAGTCACGGCCTACGGGGTTGGGTCATGACAGAAGTGGTATCAGAGCAGTTCATCCTTGGATTGTCTGCAGACCGTGTCTAGTAGAGTCTTGATTATTGATGTGTTGTGCGCCACATCTATAAACAGGAAGGTACAGGACATTTAGGATGTTTCCTTTCCTTCATATCTGAGATCGTGCTTTAGATCCAAGTCATAGAAAAATTCCTTATACTAACCTTGGATCTTAACAGAAGGACGACACCAACAAAAGGAAGTAATTGACGACATGGAAAGTTACGAAGCATGTAGGTAAGTAAAGTAAAGCCACGAAAGATATCCGTCGGGTAAGGTATTGAAGTAGAAGTACTATTGAAATGCAAAGTTGAAACTTGAAAAGAAAGTAGACAGAAAGTGCAATAGATGCAGTTTGAAGTTGGACATATGAGGTAAGTCCAGTATTTTTATATTATTGTTGACGTTGAAAGCCCTGTGTGGCTGCGATATGAGATGACATTGAAAACCCTATGCGGCTGTGATATGATATGTGTATATATATATGTTGGCCCTGTAAGGCATTGTTGGTATTTTCTGCGTGCAGGTTTTGGGGTAAGTAAGAAATGTAGAGGAAACTCTGCCAAAATTTTCCCAGTACAAGAAAAAGGGAGTAAAACATAGCTTATAACATGTCTTGGAAATTGATACCGAGTACCCATATTATGCCAAATTAAAGCTGTAAGAGGTACTCTTCAGGTCATCGATAAGGGATATCCTCTTTACTTGGGAAAAGTTATTTCGGAGAAACAAAAGTCGTCTAAGAAGTACAGTTCAAACCACAATATCTCCAACCATAATTGTGTTATAGGCAAAAAAAAGAAAAGAGAAGCTTAGGTTGAAGGGTAAGATGTCCAGTAATTGAGCTTCACTTATTTTTGAAAATACCAAACCCCGACTCCTATTGTAAATTTGATGAGTTGTTCATAACTCGAGGATAAACTCGGAAGGATACCAGTTAGGTCAAGTATTAATAGAAGTACTGTGATGTTTAAGAGATTCTAGTTTCTTCCAACAATGGTTGGATAATGATTTACGATAACAGTTTATAGTTCTCCATCGACTAATTGGGGAAAGAGCTCCGAACAGAAGCACCTTAAAGAGATGTCAGGAACTGAATATGGGTATGAACTACAAGGGGGATATATAAGTATGAATTGAACAGTGTAATACAATTATAGAGGGATAAAGTAGGAAAACTAGCAAGGCGCACCTGGTATACATTGATTAAGTTAAAAGCCTGTGTTGAGAACGCAGTAAAAGTATGGAGCATAGTGATACAAAAAAAAATAATGCGTGTGCACAACGTCACCCCAAAAATGGTGGAACCCTTAAGGGACAAGGATGGCAAACTTAAGGAATAATTGGCGCAACTCCTATTCGCCCCAATAAGCACAAGATATAGGTTGGGATAAAGCTACTACTCCAAGAAAACCTTATCGTCGGAATATTAGCACTGCCTAAATGGAATTTGAACGACTACAGGTGCTAAGTAATTCTTGGAAATGAAAAAGTAGAAGGTGGCCTTGGACGAGTTGTCCCCTAGGTCACATTATTCAAGTATCGATTAGTAGAAAAGACATCATATTAGATATGGAAAGGTTCTCACCGCTTCGTAATTTAATCAAGGCTCCGTACGTGGATAGTCATGTTATAAAATATGTAGATAGACGGAGACATGATGCAGTATCAAATAGATTGGTGAAAGGAATTCGACGAAAATTGAGATTGGACATAGAGATGTAGAACAAAGTACAGACAAATGAAAGTACGAGTACCCTCTAAAGGTGGGAAGTTAATGAGAAAATGGCAAAAGTAAGGTAAAGGCAATCGATATGGGAATATATCTGAGATGGACGTCTAAACTTCACTAAGATATCTTGCCGAACCAAGTTAGAAAGGTCCGGAAGCGACTAATAATTGAATGGAAGCCGGAATGCTACATAAGGCAGTGTTAAGAAGTTTGTGACAAGACCCTGAACAACATAACACTAGAAGGCGATTGCGTATAAAAATAAAAGAGTGTAACCATGAAAGGATATCAACCAACTTAAGAGACATTACGAAGGATAATGACAGTATGCTAGACCAAAAGCCAAAATATTGATTATAGTGTTAGTCGCAAATGATGTTGCGATAGATAAATAACCACAGAAAAAGGGATAGAAAGCCTCCTGTGGTAGAAAATGAGGAGAACACAAAGTGAATAGAGGATAGTGGAGCTAAAGGTGTATGCCGATACTGGATGAAAGACAACAGATGAAAGGATAGGGCAAAACATAAAGACTCGCGAGACAACACTAAGGTAAATCTGGAGCTGAGTTGAGTGCCCCACACATTATGGAAAGGATTACAATGAAACGCGACATGAAGACTTCCCAGAGAGGTCACCCATCCCAGTATTACTCTCGCCCCAGCACACTTAACCTCGAAATTCTGATGGAACTTAATGTGTTAGTGTTGGTATGATCGCGCAAGATGGAAGAATCAGAATTAGTGACAGAGGAACGACGTGAGATTATGTTCCTGGAATACTATACGTTACGTTAAGGCAATTGTGACAAGGGCTTAAGAAAAATAAGAAGGATTAGCTAATTGCTAACTGACGACACATTCAAATGTCACAGCTCTTCAACATAGTACCAGTTAATGAGAGGAAAACCACAGAATGACTATATGGGCCAGTGGGCGAGGGAATTTCGACACCGCTTAGTAGCCAACTCTAAGGGCGAAAAAAAAAAGCAAAGCAAAACCCAAAAAGGTAAGGGTACTAATTGATATAATTTGTGGAAGTCAGGAAGTAATACCCAAAGTCAGAAATTCCATAATATGACCAGGACTACAAGACTCATTCCACACTCCATCGATAGATGACTCTGAAGGGAATGTTACCCGTGGATTAACGATATTGTGCCCTTCTCCTTTGAGCAAAGGCTACCTACTCAACCAAAAAGGTGTAAAATTATAGGGTGAAGAAATGGTAAGACCTTATGGAGTACCCATAGATATTATACCACGCAGAGAAGCCCAAGTTACAATTAACTACTGAGAGATGCAAGGATAGGTTAAGCCAAACTATCGAGATGGAATTGGTACTATGGGTGACATAATACATGGCCACGATATGGCCAAATAGTTCCCCCGACATCAAATATAGGATATGGAAGAAAAAGGCAAGGTAAAACATGAGGACTAGCGAGATAACGATAGGATACTTCTTATACCCTCTCGTCAATTTGTAAGGAAGAAAATGACACAGGATAATATGACTAGAAGGTTACAAGTGGTGGTAAGGAAAGTGATGAAAGAGTTTAAATGAAACTGGTAGAACTAGCTGGTTACTACAGGATGGCGAGTATATACGCCAAAATTCCATCAAAATTATACCAGATCATGTTAGATAAAGCACAGAACAACTATAAGAGCCATTACACGAGGGGGCTGCAGTATTATTCAGTAGCCAACCCTAAAGATTGAAAAGCAGAACCAAAAAGATAGAATGCAAGTTAAAGTTCTGGAAAGAGTCGAGAAGGACTATATGAGGCTAACGATTCCCAAGTTATCAACGTCATTACACACCCATTTTATACTCTATAAGAGTAGGGTTCTATATGGATTATTGTGAGTAGGCTAATGAATCAGCCCATTTGCTTCCAATCAAGAGAACCTATGCTGCTAAAATTAGGGGGAGTTATAGAACATGGAGAATGGTAAGGTTCCATGAGGTTTCCCTAGTTAATATCTCAGATAGAGGGACTTTAATTATGGTTAACGTCTAGAGATCAGTCCAAGAAAAGATCGGGAGCATAGATAGGTCTTCGTACCACATTCTTCCTCGAGCTGTTGAACAGACTAAGCATACTATTATATGGTTGGCTTTAGGAGTAACTTAGATGATCGTCCACCACTTATTAAGATTACCTACCATAATGGCTACTACTCTGGTATCCCAATAGTTCCATACAAGACTGGTAGAGTAAGATGTGTAGGTCCCCTATTGGATGGGTAGATGTTAGAACGACTAAGCTAAGAAGGCCCCGACATGATTAAGCAAGCTATTGACTAAAAGCCCAGAGTCGGCAGGAATGATACACAGATAATCGACGTCGACATACAGAGTTCAAGTTGATGATTGGATGTTCATAATAGGGTCACCTAGAAAAGGAACTTGACACAGAATATATTAGACTGTATCAAGTTACTCGTAAGGTGGGCAACGTGACTGGTAAGCTGGGCTTACCACTTTATTTGGAAACTATATGCCCAGTCCATCAGATAAGAATGCTTCGCAAGGGTACTGATGAGTCACCCAGGGTATATTCCATAGATGAGGTCCAGGAGATAAAATCTCGTGAGGAAAAACCTATTGCCCTCTTAGATCGGCAAACTGGAAGATTGTAGACTAAAGACGTGCTTTCCGTTAAGATATGGTGTAAACACCAAAACCAGAAAGAGGATGACTGGGGAAACTAAAGAGAATATTAAACACAAGTATTCGCACCTGTAACCGATGTATACAGGTAACTCCAACTCTTGAGCACTCATATGTTCATAATATAGATGGAAATGTATGTGCTAGCATAAAGGAAAAGAACCCCTCTATAATTTATATAAAGTCTCAAAGGAAGTTGCATTTAACATTCGGGGACGAATGTTCCAAAGGGGGGAAGGATGTTACACCCCACATCTTTGAACTCGGAAGGTTTCTTAAGTTACTTAGAAGCTAGTATGTGATCCACTTAAGTTATGACCCTATTAAACAACTCTAAGAAGGGAGAATGTGACACCTCATGGTAGGGAAAGTTGGAAATAGGGTCAAGAGAAGTCGAAAGTAGTTGGAGGCCAAGTAACAAGTCGTAGGACTTGACTTATATAGGTAAGCTTCTAATTTAGATGTCTTACATATGTGAGTTACTTGATTACATATCAAGCTTACGTAGCAAGGGTTTCATAGGCTCTTAAAGTGAGATGAGATTACGAACGAGATTACGAACCCATGAGGAAGAAAAAAAATTACGCAGGGCAGCCAATGGGATGGTGACACGTGGAAGCACCTAAGCAAGCAGGTGACCCACCTACTTGGGGTCAAGTTGGTGACCCACCTGCTTGGGGG